>NC_139963.1:24266339-24686339 GCF_963993115.1 Abramis brama | reverse complement strand
CCATTAGAGGATTTATGTCACCGTTGGTGGGTACAGTAAGACTGGCACACAAACAACAGACGTTATTTGCAAAGATTTAAGACCAGAGCTCAAGCAACTAAGCTGCAGTTAACAAGACATTGGGTGGTTTCCAAGACCACAACAATTTTTTGATTTCTAAAGCAATTTATTTTTTGTCATTGTTTCTAAAATGCCAATGACCTGATAAAAGGAAAGAGAATTCCGCATATTTCATCTTTTTTCCTGGCTTGATCTGAATAGCTTCTAAACTCATTCAGCCCCATGACCTACAGTTCACTTCCTGTTTCTCTCAAAGCACTTCCTTTGCACTTGCTGATGAGTCAGAGTGCAGTTTCAGTGACCTTTACTATTGCAGAGGGTGGCTGTATGTATGTTGGTATAAATGTGTTGGGGTGTGGTGTGTGATTTAGTGTGCAAAAGCATACTTTGGCCAGAGTTGTTGCCAGAACAGTTATTTTATGTCAAAGCACTCACAAACACATGGACGCAATGCACCACCTTCAAGTGCTAACAATGGTTGTGTGAATTTACTGTGATTTCCAGATCGGTCTTGGAGAATACAAGGAATAAATAGACATTTCCTCTTGGCCTTCTGGTTGCACACAAACATGCTCATAAGCACGCCTCCACAGCTGCGCGAAGGACACACACGCCTCTACACACATCCGTGCACTACATACAAAAACAACACTTACAACTCCAGACCGTGGAGCTGCTATGAACTGTGGTTTTAACATGCACACCTCTTGCTCACACAGGCGTTGTGTACCAGTTTGATTTCCTGGTTCAGTATATTTCTTCTCATTTTGAATGTGACACCTCCCCCCCCCCATCACGAGAATGAACCTCATTGGTTCTCGCACGTCAAGCAAACATGCTTGAGCTGAGCTTCCGTTTACCACAACTCTTGTGTGCGCTGGTGAATGTTTATATGTTTAAAGCTGTCTATGGAGGGACAGAAATCTCTCATATATCATTTAAAATATCTTCCTTTGTGTTATGAAGATGATCAAAAGTCTTACGGGTTTGGAACGACATGAGCGGGAGTAAATGATGACAGAATTTTCATTTTTGTGTGAACTATCCCTTTAAGCCTTGTCTGTGAAGCTGGGGGATTGTGTATTGTCTTAAAATACAATAAAATATGATTATACAACAGTTTGTCCAGTGTAGTGGAGCTTGCACAGCAATTACTACTCTGTTCCAGTTCGTGCGTAGCTTGGCAACATGATTATCAAATGCTTTGGCTTCTGTCTGAACCATTAATATTGACTCAACCTGTGGCCTTGTGCCTATGGCTGAATCACAGCAATCAATGTCTGTTGTCTTAAGCAACCTGTCTATAAGAGGAATGCAGATTTTCAAAATTATTTTCTTATGAAATTTACTTTTTTGTTTTATTTTGCTGATTTATGACAGATATTTACAACAAAATAACATAAGTTGAACCAAATCAATTTACAAATAAATAGATTTTATTTTAAACAGCCTATTTAGCATATTTAAGGTTACATTTCAACAGTAGCCAACACATTCCAACAGAAAAAAAGAAGATTAATCTGTGAAAGTGTATTTAACACTCAGCCAGAATTCCTCTCATTCTCTCGTCTGAATTTCAGCTGAGTAGTAAAAACAGCTTGACTGCATTTACTAAATTGAAGTCAGCACAGCTGCCTGTCAGCGCACAAACTCCCTCATTGGACTCTTCAATCCATTATTCTCCCCCCCCAACTCCATTTCTCCGGGCTTTGCAGTTCGCCACGCCTCGCCTCGTTTTTTCTCAATAGTTGTCAGAGCCTCGGGTCACTCACTAGTCGTCGTGAGGCATCCTCCACTCCCTTTCTTTCTCTCTGTCTCCCTGTCCTCCACCTTCTCAGGCTCCAGCATCCTTTTTGCAAAGGCTGAGAAAACCGTGGACCGCGAAGCCGTTCGCATATTTGAGCTCTTTATTATTTGCCTGAGTGAGGCAGGAAAACAAACGCGAGTCTTTTCTCCTCAAAAGTTCTCTACCCAAACTCCGACCATGTCCGGCGAAGACGCACCTGCCCAGCAGCAAAACGCCGAGGAGCAGAAGCAGCCGCAGCAGCAGGAGACCAAGACGCCCGCCGAGTCCCCAAAAACCGAGAGCAAACCAGACCCACCGCCCACCAGCGCGTCCACCGAGGCCGCTGCCGCCGCCGCCGACGCCGACACCCCAGCGCCCGCCGCCGAGAAAGCCCCAGAGGAGGACACGTTCAGCTACAGGGCTCTGGTGCTCACCGGTTACGGCGGGTATGATAAGGTGAAGCTCCAGGTGAAGAAGGGGAAACCGGTGCTCAAGAGCGGCGAGGTGATGGTGCGCGTGAAAATGTGCGGGCTGAACTTCGCAGATCTGATGGCGAGACAGGGACTGTACGACCGACTCCCGTCCCCGCCGGTGTCCCCGGGCATGGAGTGCTCCGGGATCATCGAGGCTGTCGGTGAAGATGTGACTGACAGAAAGGTGAGCAAACTTACTTTATTCTATGCGGACATTTATTGATATTAATATGCGCTGTTCATTTTCTTCATTTTATAACGAGTTTGTTCCACACATAACGTGTTATAAAATGTTTTCCCAGTTATTTATATCTTTAATTATCTTAATTATCTTTAACGCTGTGCAAAAAAAAAAGTCAGTCATTCGAAGAGACAACTTCAAAGTCCTCTCATATTCACTCGCCACCGGAGACAAAAGAGGAGCGGGAGGGGCGCCGGTAGCCTTGTTTCAGAAGCACCGGAGCTATTGTCGCGCTGACCCGAGCAGTGAGCCAGAACGCTAAACGTTAACGGGAGCGCGAGCTTTGCTTGTGCGCGCGGCGAATGGAAAGTAACAACCCGCCTTGTGACACTTTATGCACACAGCTAAATAAGAACTATTATAAACGATGACCTGTCGCGTCACGATCAATGTAGGCAGCTTGGTTTATTATAACAGAAGCGTTTGGTTTTATGGCTTCAGAGTGTGAATGGAAGGAACCACCGCCCTTTTTCTCTCAGAGATTGTCTCACCTGAGACGCGCCAGCCGCGTCAATTATAGTCGTACAAGTAGTAAGATGATGCTTTCGACATTGTTAATTCACTTTCAGCTGTTTGTGCGCGCGATGCCCGGTGTAATGTGCGCGCGTGGAGGACTCTCTCCCCACGCGCAGGAAAAAGGGCGAGGCTCGCGAGGGGGGAAAATGCTAATCGCACGAGCCCTTTGTCATCTGCCTCGCGCATTGTGACACCGACATACTCTCTGACATCATTCATCATAAGTGCCAGATTTTCTTCTTCTCTTTTTTAGCCTCTTTACACAATAATCAAAGTTCTTCTCTTTAGGCCTATATAACGCAATACAGTTTCTTAGTATTACCATATTTTATATAGTTGGCCAGCGATTCTAAAATACTGTAAATAAACCTAACGCTCGCTCGGGTTACTTTCTCAGCCCTAAAGGTCCAGAGAAAACAGCGGAGTCTTAGTATGACGTGGACTGATTGACTTTCTATGCGCTCCATATGAACAAATCGATGAGTCATGCCTGGTGGTCGCTGCTGGTCTCCATGGCAACGTATCATGGCAACGCCATGCACCACCGGCGCTCTCTCTCTCTCTCTCTCTCTCTCTGTGTGCGTGTTGAAAGGATTTGATATTTGTGTTACTGAGAACAATAAACATATTTAATGAGAGCCAGTCGAGGTAAGATGTTCAAGAATTGTGTGAAATGCAGATTAAAACCTGAGTCTTTGTATGTTAATATGAGTTAAAGAGAGGGAGAGAAAGAGGGAGCGAGCAAAAGCAGGCACTAGGCGTTGGCTGGTGGGTGATGCGGAGGAGAAAGATAATGGTTCAGCCCTTCCTCAGCCTTGTCTGTCATCAATATTGAATTTAAAAGGTCATGGTCCACCCTATCTCTCTCGCTCTCTCTGTATTACCATGTCAGCGAGCAAACAATTGCTTCATCTCACATTTGGAGTCCTGATAGTGTTTGGCAAAGCTGACATTGTTTGGTGAGCATGTGAGGTGAGGAATCTGCTGATTGTAATATCCAGAAAATGACTCTTTCTTAGAGGAAGAGACGGCTCTCTGTAAAGACACTCTTGAGAACTGTAGAGGTGAATGCTAAAGGCCATGACATCCTCTCACATGACTTGACAGATGTTATTCCTAAACTGCTCTCTTGTGCCCACTCTTAGTATATTAGATTTTTTTTTTCATGAATAATTCATGTAACTTGTTGCTTATGCACACACACAATATTTATCGGAGTTCTGCTGCGAGGATCAGATGCATCTGTTCACAATTATGTTCTTCTGGACCACATTGTCAGCCTGGAATTTCCTCTCTCTCTCTCTTTCTCTCTCTTTCTCTCTCTTTCTCTCTCTCTCTCTCTCTCTCTCTCTGTGTGTGTGTGAGATTTGACAGGTCGATGATCAACAGCGACGCAGTGAATACCAGTAAGTGAACAGCAGGGACACGCGCCGTTTTAGCTGAATCTGATGGTGCCGTGTAACTATTTTCATCGAGAAACAGTTTTAACATAAGATTTTTGACATGGAAACCTGATGTCTTTTCAAGTAGTTTAATTTAAGAGCAGTTTAACTGCACAATTAGAGTAGAGTTACGGAGTTGTTGGCCAAGATTTGTTCAGTTACTATTTTAACGATCAACATACTAGAGCTGTGTCATTGTGGAGTAATAAAAAACCTTTTTACTGCACAGTAAATGAGAGTAGAACAAGAGAAGTGGTAACAGTGTTTTGACGAAGGGTAGAGAGAGAGAGAGGGAGAGGGGGGTTACAGTACTGCCACTATGATGGAAGTATGACATAATTTGACAATTGTAGGGATTAAATATTGCAGATGAGGATAAAAAAAATATATATCTAAGCCCAGATTCACCAGGTGCCACATAAAACAAGCAAAAATAAATGGATATACTTCAAAAGTCAATCTCTGACGGCAGTACCTTGTAGTGCATTTTAAGTATTTTAAATTTGCACTTAATACTTTTTTTAATTTTTTTTAATAATTGTTCTACATGGAATCTGATAAGACAAAATTCCCAAAAAAGACCAGCTTACACAGGACTATCATGTATACATATCTGTGTGCAATCTATGGAAAATTTTCTGCCAAATGGCAAGTCAGTGGTTAAAAAGTTCCATTTTATATTTTTATATTAATGTAAAAAATAAATAATATTTATATAAAATATAAAATTCCACCATTTTTGTCACTTCTTTGACTTTTCTAGTTCATTTTAAATCCCGCAGCACAAAAAAGTGAAGAAATAAATATTAATAATTTGTGTAATCTCTTGATTAATGAGGTCATTGAACTGCATGCATAATGATTAAAAAATAATTAAGCTATTTAAAATAAAGCTGTTTATTTTAGTGCACACCGCAGGACATGTCAGCTTCCCAAAAGTATTTAATTTCAGCACTGAGTTAAAATAATAGATATTGAAATATAGCAGAAATCCATTTTTAATTAGTTCCTGCATAATTAGTTGCTATTTCATAGATGCAACAGTGTAGTTTTGCATTAATTGCACCCCACCTAGAGCATGCTGGGGTTAAGTGCCTTGCTCAAAGGCAGAGTGGTGATAAAACCGGATTGTGATCTCAATATCTCACTGCCCCACGTGGGATTCTGAGTGGCCGTCCTTTGTGCTTGCAGACCGGAGCCTTAACCGCAGAGATACTGCTGTCACATACAAAACAAACACAGATAAAATAGACAAAATCAGTGCTGGGAGACAGCAAAGCTTTATGGAGCAGAATCCTGCACATTTCCGATAGATGTATTTCATGAGCCTAATGCATTAGATGGCCACTTTACCCTTCAAAATCAGTGTGTGTGTTTGAGTTTGTATGTGCATGCTTACAGGAAAGGATGAGACAGGAGAGACTCGTGCAGCCAGTGACGGACATCTCACAAGACCTTCAGCTGGCCTTGATCTTTGCAACCTCAGCTGAAAAGTGTTTGTTTTTGTGCAAGCACGGAATATAAAGTATAAGTTTGTGTCGCAAGTGTGACCGTTTTGCGAGTCTGACAGAGAGAGAGAGAAAAGGAGGGGGAAGAGGTTTGGTTTCCCCGTATGGTGAGTCATGATCACAATTCCTGGCTGAGACATGAATGCCCATTGATCTGTGATGTGCAGAAAGTCCAATTAAAGGAGGAAGAGGAATGGCAGAAAGCAAGACTGAGATGTGGAAGACGAGATGAGAGAGACAGGGAGGAGAGATGAAATGGGGCACAGACATATCGGCTTGGGAGTAGCCCCACTCTCTAATTGGACAGTATAGACAAAGATGCCCATGTGTCCCTTGGGCCTATTAGACTCTGTGTGTGTGTGTGTCTTCCTGTCTGTGAGGGAAGCGCTGGGTATATTAGTGTTTGTGTTTTACTTTGAAAAAAGCTTCTGTGTGTGTGTGGTTTCTGAAGCTCCGTTGAACATTTATGCCAAGTTTGTGTGTCCTCAGAAAGAAATAGAGAGAGGTGCTTTTCCGACATTGTGTGTGTGTGTGTGTGTGTGTTGTCTTCTCTCAAGCTCATTGAGGCTGAAGGATCTGCCTGCCCCCTGATGAGAGGAACTGATCTTAGAAATAAAGAAAGACGGAGCATGATAGAGGGGGAGATGGGAGATGAAAAGAAGTGATAGACAGAGAAAGAGTGGTGGAGGAAGTGGAATGTTTATGATGCTACTGATTGAGAAAATACACAAGTGGAGGACGGGACATAAGTGTTGAGAGTTTTTTGTGCACGTTACAAAGGTCGGATCAATCAGTGTCACTGCCTTTATGAATTTTGAACACCGCTTAAAGGTGAAGTGCCATTTGTTGGCGCTGGCGACGCCAAACAGAGTGGCAAATGGCAATCTGTTTACTTGAGCAGCTTGACCGGTCTGATATGACGACACTGGGTCAACCAATGACTTGAAAACGATTCTGGACTGCTATTGGTGCAGGAATTACAGTATGCAATTTATTTTAGGTTTATTAGTTGTACTTGCTATTGCTCTTACAGTATTTAAAGGGAAAGTTCACCCAAAAATGTAAATTCTTAATGTGGTCTATTGTTGGAAAGGGGTTTAAGTCGGCTAAATAACTAAAGTCATCAACCTGTACGTCACCAGAGAGAAGTCTGTCGTTCTACTGGAAGATCGAATCATGACATTTTGTTTAGAAATTACAAGCTCATTAAAAAAAGAAAAGAAATGCATGGATAAGTCATTATAAGATGCATTTAGAAAATAGATGAGGTGAATTTCCATGCCAACTTCAGTCAGACTACAGTTTTCTTCACTGTTGTGCGGATGCTGTGAAAGACACGCAATGTGTATTTATCCTTCAAATATTCGATTCAATGCATTGTCATGTATACTTGAACAGACAGATGCAGTTCGACTATGCAACAAACTGATTTTTAACTGCACATGTAAACGTACTTAATGGAGGCTCAGAGGTCTGTGTTACAATTGTGTGTGTAAACGTTTGCATACCTTGTATCTCCTCATTCCAAAGGAAGTAGTGGAAGTCTGTTCAGTTTTCCTGTATCTGTGTGTATGGGTCTCCAAGGTAATTAAAGTATTTTCAGTTACAACAGATATTATCAAACGACTCCAAATGGAGCACATTTATCTGCTCCGAGATAAAGTTTAGCGAAACAGTCCAGATGGCCAACAGTACAGGTTCAAATATTTTGTTAAAGTATGCTAACTGTTTTGAAGGATAATGACAACAAAACATAGACAAAAGATCCCCCAGATCTGTGCAGCTGTGTGATTGTCTTGCCAAAAAAGTAAATAATAAAAAAAAAAACATCCAACGCTACGCAAAACCGAAAAGAGCAAATCACCATGTTCTCGAATACAGTCTTTATGTATATTGATGTACACAACATTGTTGCAGCGCTGCTATGATGACTGGCGGTGGCGTAAAACACTGAAGGGCTGTTTTCCAAATGTGCCTTCAACACTTCTTTCTCTTTCCACGTCTGTAGGTGGGTGATAAGGTTCTGGTTCTGAATCGCAGCGGTCTGTGGCAGGAAGTAGTTGTGGTGGCGACCACACACACCTTCCTGATGCCCGAGGGCATGAGCTTTGAGGAGGCGGCGGCACTTCCTGTCAATTACATCACCGCCTACATGATGCTCTTCGACTTTGGGCACCTGCGTCCCAACCAGAGCATACTCGTCCATATGGCCGCAGGTAAGTGAAAATGTGTGTGGGGATTATGCAAATGTGTTACGGCTTCATAACAGGGATTACATGCAACCTAATACAATTATATGTTCGTGAGCCACAACACAATAGATATATCCATCATGTGCAGGTGTGCGTAAGTGTTTGTGTATATGAATCCTGCAGCTGGCCAAAAGGGAGCCCTGGGGCTTTTTACGCTGGTGAGGGAGTACAGCAGTGGTTTACATTTACTTGCGCGCTCCCATCATCATTCGTCTGAGTGGATCAGAGAGTCCCTTGTGTTCATTAACTATTTCCAAGTGTCCTCCCTAAGGGATCTTTCACTTTATGTGCAGGTGTACATATGTGCGGGGGTGTGTGTGTGTGTGTTGGGAATCTGTGCTCTCTAAATAATGACCTTTGGGAGACACTGTAAGTGCAGGTGCAGGTTTGAATAGTTTATTTGTTCTCAGAGAATATTCCTGTAGGTGTCAAACAAATCTCTTATCGATAGATTCATTCGAGCGAGTTCCTTAGCAGCCGTTTAGTTCAGACAATGTTCTGCCACCAGTAAAGACTGTTCTGTGGTTGTATTGGAAAACACTTACCGATTTTGGGATGATAGTTATTTGAACTGTGGATTACACAGTTGTTCATTATGTAACATTTCAAGTGATTAAGTTTTTTCTAGTTAGAACAGAACAGCGTATATGTGTGTGCGCTTGTGAGTGTGCACGTATGGATAATTCAGTCACAATTCGCTGTCGGATCCCGGCGTTGCCTGTGAGTGTGTTGCGGTGTTAGGTTTTAAAGTGCACATTTTTATTTATGAGCATTTTTATTTTATTAACTTTTTTTGTTAGATTCAGTGTTTTGTGAACCTAAGTGAGAAAAAAAAAACTATTTTAGGCTAATGAGCATATTCTTGTAGTATAACTATAAAACGAATCACTGTTTTGATCATTCTAAGTGATATTATATTTACTTACGAGAGAAAATGTCAGGAAAACAAGTGGAATAACTGAGGGGAGTAGCTAAATGCATCGAAATTGCTGATAAAATCTGCAAACTAGAGAACAAACTACTCTAGTACTCTAGTGCGTTCTTCACATATTTAAGAAATACCACCATTAAAGTGCGCACGTCATGATGAAAAGTACCAAACAACCTCCTGCCTGAGAGTACTACTTAGAAATCAACATTGTTCAAAATGAAATATTTGACGTATAATTGTTTGCGCTTTGTGTGTGTGTGTGTGTGTGTGTGAATGTGTGTTTTTAATGCATAGTTTACAAAAATAGCTCAACAAGTGTAATAAGATGCATTACAAAGCTATTTGACAATTGTTAAAGGCATTGATTAGAAGTATAGTTAGGGCCAAGCACCCAAGGTCACAGCGCCACATACTGGTAAAAACAAATACCAAATTGAAATTTTAGCTTATAACTTCTGGCTTAAAGTCACCAAGAATAAATTCTTATTTTTATGTAAAATTGCAGGGCAGGAAAACTTGTCACTCACATGAGATCACAGCAAACGAAAGAATAGCAAACCACAACAATCCAAGATAAACCACAATAGGGAAGAAAAGACTATCGCAATGTCCGTTTCATGCCGACATTAACGTTAGGTGCAGATTCATTGGATCATGGAGTCTAACCAATAATTTTTTTTTTTCAGAGATTGGCCATATTGCCTCTCCATTATTTTGAATTTTATTGTAAACTGCTGTAACTTAACGTTTTGTGATGTAGAAACACAATTTGGTAGTCATCATTGACACCATGTTCTGAGCGCATCTGAGTAATTCATACACCGCGTCACCTAATGTTCGGTTTCATTACTCCTTCAACAAATATTGTACAAATCTAATGTTTTTTTTTGTTTTGAAATTATTTTGCCTGTGGCAGAGGCAACATAATTTTCTCCACCATGCTTTGATGTACTGATTTAAATTGGTATTTGTCTTTGGCAATTGACAACTTTATTGCAATATACATCATTCAGTTTTTGCAGCTGTATTTCTTGCTAGATTAATGTGTTTGTGAAATTGTGAAAATTCATTTTAAGAAGCATTCTGCCTCCTGAACCCTGGAAGGGACGTTCTGTAGTAAAAGTCAGTATTTAGAAAGCCTTTTTTTCTTTAAATTTTTTTTTTTTAAAGTGGCGATTATATATTTCAGTGTTTTGTATGCATGGTTTCTATGTTTCATTTCTGTGCGCTTGTGAGGAAACATTTTTACACTTGTTAGTGCAACGTTTGAGAAAAGAAATCTGTGTAAATCATACATAAAACCATTCTTGGAAAATTTTAGCATTCACTTCAGTGGGATAATTTACGCAAGAATGGATTTAGGAATGATTTACACAGGAATCTCTTGTTTTTCATGAATGAGGCCCAATGAACGGACTGAAATATTCTCATATTCCCTCTCTGGGGTCTGATATGTGTCTGATATCCCCTGTCGCTGTGAATGCTGGTGGACATATGCATCAGTGTGGGTGTGGATGAAGCTTTGGCTCAGGGTGGAAGGAAACGCTCTCGTCCAACTGGAGTGTTGCAGAAACCAGGAATCTCAAACAATCTCGAAAGCGTCTTCTTGAACCACCACCACACCCTAACAGCGAGCGAAAGAGGGAATGTTTTAAGACAAAACTTAGTAGTGGTCATAAATATTTGCAGAGAAATCAAACCAAAACCCCAATAATAAATAAATAAATAGCTGGTCTGTCATCTCTGGAACGGAGGCGTCAGTCACAGATGAGTAGTCTGCAGTCATGTAGCACATCATGTTTCTCTTAATTATAACCATCTTTCTTTGTTTCAGCTTGTGTTTTCTTGTTCTTGAGATTGTTTGTGTGTATGAATGCTTGTGTGTGCGTGTGCACTCAGGAAACCCTTGGTATCTCAGTGAACAGGATGTTTTTTGAATTCGCTGTAAAACTGGAAATGTGTTTCCTCTTGAGTTTCACTAAGAGTTAAGAATGGCACTGCACCTTCATATGGAGCACGATGTGCATTTCAGGCAAATATTGATGTGTTCTCTTGAAAGGAAAAATGAAAATTGTTATTAGTTACTCACCTTATGTTGGTCTCAACCCATATAACTTTTGAAGTCACTCTGAAGCTGTCTAGCTTCAAAAAGTGAGCAGAGGCACCATAAAAGTATCCCTTCACAAACAGACTAAATACAGGTGTAAATGGGGTCCAAAACATTTTGTGATCAGATCAGTCAAAGGTGGTTGAAAAGCGCATGTGACGCAACACATTTGTAGTGCAAACGCTAATCCGCCCTGATGCTTCCCGCACAACTGTGAAGAGCCGCCTGCTTGTTATAATAGTTTGTTTTATCTGGAGAACCGTAAAGGAAAGACGTGGATCTCAATGGGTGCTGCGTTTGTAAAATAAAACAAACATTACACTCGCACCAAAAACAGCATTCCAGGATTACAACATCCTGGAAGAGCAGTCACCATCAGCTATGATATACAAAATCGATCTCTTAAGATGTTTTAGAGTCCATATCTCCTGTTATGCTTTAAAAGATAAGTTCATACAAAAGTGAATTTATTCACCCTCATGTCGTTTGAAACTCGTATGAATTGTTTCTTCTGTGGAAAAAGAAGAGGTTTTGAAGAATTTTCTATTGCTTTTTGTGAGGAAAAGAAAAAAATCTGCAGTGTTATTTTAGCATTTCTTAATTTTGAGTTGGATGCTGTTTTAGTACTTTTGTTATGTGCTTTTGTCTTTATTTTTTTATAATTTATAATTTTTATATCAGTTTCAGTGTTCGTAATTTTAGTACTTCAATAATGTATTGCAGTAACGCTGACTCCGGTCTTCTAGGCTGCGCGTTCATGCTTTCAGGAGGCGTGGCTTTGCACGGCGATTTGCAGGGAGGGTGGGACGTACGCTTTTAGTGCTATCAGGCTAAAGTTAGCATTTTCCCAGATGTCCTAGAGCACCTTTAAAGGCCACATAACACTCAGTTTCTGCCAATGTCATGTGAATCTTGAGTACCTAGAGTAGCATTGCATCCATCACATCTCCGAAGAGTCTTTAGTTTAGGGTGACCATACGTCCTGTTTAACCAGGACATGTCTGGCCAGGATTTCGAGATCGCCCAAAATGCCCGGGATTCGGATTTTGCTTTCTACAGTCACCATTCATTATGTTTACATTATTACATTATTTGACACTGACACGTACGTGCCAGCTTTGCAGGTCATGCATTCTGCTTCACACGGATCCCGACCGAGACGAAAACACAGGAATTTTCTTAGCAATGCTAAAACGCACATCAACCGATCACTTGTTTAGCGTTCATGTAAACACTACATTCAGATTCACCAATCGGAATTTATTCAGTCCTATTGAATCAAAAGGTGTGCATGTAAACAAAATGAATGGCGACGAGAAAGCAAAAGCCGAATCCCGGATATTTTGGGTGATCTCGAAATCCCAGCCGGACATGTCCTGGAAAAAGAGGACGTATGGTCACCCTACTTTAGTTTGATCAGATTTATAAAAGACAGATATGTTGTACCAATTCTTTCCGAAAACAGCCGAGCTCCCGGAGGCGTGCTGTGGGCGGAGCTAAAGCACAATACATCATCGCATTATCTCTGGTTAACTTTTGATTCACTATATGTTCGTGTTGTTTACATTATATGCACGATTGCCAAAAAACACAGACATTTGACGTTATTACAGCCTGCAATTCCGACTCATGACCGGGATCTTTTATCGCTGGGACTGCTCCATCTTTCAGTCTCAAATGATCTTCAAATCCAAATCCAGCGTCGAACTAGGCCTTGTTTATAAAACATTCGTCATAGAAATCCCGGGAACACACTTGCACAACTCCGTTGGTGCCCTGGAAAAACTTAACTGCATCCACTGTTCCCTTAACGCTGAGTTCTTTGGGAAGCCGAACAAGGTTATTTTTCCCTCACAACCAAAAACACACTGATTTCGTGGTCTAAAAACAAAATGACAGCGCTGCCGACGGCTTCTGTAACCCGAACAAAGCACGTTGATGGGCTCTGGTTGATGTGCGCACACTCTTCCAGGAGAAGTGCCCATACAAGGAATTCCGCCCTTTATGACATCATACAGGGCCATTCTCGGAAAAAACTTTCCGAAACTTATACGAATCCTGAAGGAGTGTATTTGGCACAGAAATACTCCGTCATACATCCAACTCGTTTTTTTTAAACTTTGGCCATGTTTAGCATGAGAATCCAACTCTTTTTACTGAGTCAGAATGTATGAAATGGCATTAGACATCTCCTTTAAAATGTGATGGAGTAGCCTATGTGATGGAGTAGCCTATGTGATGGAGTAGCCTATGTGATGGAGTAGCCTATGTGATGGAGTAGCCTATGTGATGGAGTAGCCTATGTGATGGAGTAGCCTATGTGATGGAGTAGCCTATGTGATGGAGTAGCCTACACTTGATTGAATAAACTGCCAGAACAAATCTGAGCAGAGCACAACCTCTTCATTGTGATGGCACCTCATGCCAAATACTAACTACAGCATTATCTGTCTGATTGGTGTGTGACTCACTTGAATTCGATTGACCAGTCACTAGCCGTTTCATTTAGTTTTCTGGAACTTTGCTCTGATTTGAGACCCGTTTGAAAGAATTCAAGAACAAGATTCAGATAAAAGAAACTGTTTATAAATTAGCACAAATTTGCAACCTCCACTTTGAATTCTGTCAAAAAACTTGCAGTGAAACAAGTCCCGTTCTCTCTCTCTCTGTCCTCTATTTGCACTGAGGGTGTGGGCTGAGTGCTCGTATGTTGGGAATCTGCAGAATTCCTCTGTGTTTTGGGGAAAAATTCCCTCTCGCTAGAGGAGGGTGATACTGGGAGGGTAAAATTGTTGTGACCGAGATTGTTGGCTGCCAAGTGTGTGTGTGTATGAATGTGTGGATAGAGGGAAACATAAAGAGTTCACTGTGTGCGTTTCACCCTCGTACGCCCTTGTGTAAAACAGCCTGATTAGATGAACATTCTGCTTAATTTTCTTAAGCAGATTCTCCTGTTTATACGGTCTGGTCCACACTGCAGTTTATTCTGGCCAAGAACTTCTCACTTGGACAGAAACGGACCTTCTGAAGTGACCAACTACACTTTTGGTTTTCCATGCTGTCTAGAGGCAAAAGACCAGTGTGGACATTTCAAGTATTTCAAATCAAGATGCTCCCTCACCACTTAACTAAGTTTACCACAATTTCTATGGTAAATAGTTACTGTTGGAAAGAAATGTTATTTTTTGTAAATAAGAATTTCTGTTGTTGTATTTTTAAATATAAAAGCTGCAATTATTTGATCAAAAATACAGTAAAACATTAACATCGTGAAATATTGTTAAAATTTTTTAAATATTACTATGTTAAATAACGGTTATCTAATTTAATATATTTGAATGATCCTTCAGAAACATTTCTTCTTATTATTATTATTATTATTATAAATGTTAAAAACGGCTGCCTAATGTTTTTATGGAAACCATGATACATTTTTTTTCAGGATTCTTTGAATAGAAAATTTAAAAGAACAGCATCCATTTGAAATATAAATCTTTTGTAACATACAAATATGTCTTTACTATCACTCTTGATAGATTTAATGCATCCTTGCTGAATAAAAGTATACATTTCTTTTAAAACAAAATCTATATAAAACATATAAATATCTTGCTCTAGTTATTAGACCTCCTTGGGTCTAAGGTGATTTCCCATGCTTGAAGCCACTCCTGATGCAGAAATTCACACAAAAGACTTACGAACACATGAGACTGAGTGAGGGAGAATAAAGTGCACATACTTTTGGAGATTAGTAGATATGAGCACACATGAAAGAGGTTCATTTTGTGTACATTTCTGTGAGGTTAAGGGGATCTCTTGGCAGCTCTACCGCAGGTCTTGTGATCGGAGCTCAGTGGTCATGGGGCGGCCTGGCACCGCAAACCCCGAGGTCCAGGAGACGAGACGAGAGAGACAGCAGGTTAAAAAGCACGATGTGAAAGAGACGTGTGTTCTCATGCATTGTGAGCTCTCTGACACAGAAAATGGCGGCCCTGCTGCTTTCAGAGAAACCAACTCTTCGCGAGTCGCCATGGCAACACAAACTTCATTCACTACCGAGTGAATGAGAGAAGAAGAGAGAGCCGTTTAATGAAGTGATGGAACAGAAGATACTGTAGGCTATATGAACATTACATGAGCTTGATTCAGTGTCAGTCCTCACTGAACTCTTTCTGTAACACACAGCTAAACAAATCCACACACAACTTTCACTGGATCAAAGTAACATCATCAAGAGAAGTAAATATTATCATTTCACATAAGTGAGAGCTCAACCATTCAACTCTGCTATCAGTGTTATTGTAACAAAAAATAAGAGGAAAATATAAGTTTATCAAGAAATCTAAATTATTTGGTCCCAAACAAGCTAGACTGTACTGAGTTATAGATTTATTTAGATGCATTTTGCAAGCCTGCTACTCCTCCTCCCCCCCCCATTTAGTCTCTTTAGGCTATATTTGTACTGTTACTCATTCTGGCTTAAGTTTTTATTTTATTCTATTTCTATGAATTTAAATATAAATATATTTTATTTTTTAAAACAGACTTTAAGATTGTCAGGCTATTTTTTTTTCCCCATGCTGTTATTTAAAATTAAAATTCGAACTTCTAAAAAAAAGTTACTTAATTTTTTAGAACGTCAGGCACTAAAATTTTGTATCCTGTTCATGAAAAGTGCCAGCTGAAGAAAAGGTGTGTGTGTGTGTGTGTGTGATTGCAAGTACAGTTCCTCACAATCTGAAGCCTAGAGCACTTGATGATCACATTTTATGAGTATCACTGTATGTGCGCTCTATTAATTTTTTCATTAGATAAGCTTTACCCTTTATAGGTTCATGCACTAGTGACCTTTTAAGACACTGCTCTGCCTCTCCCTTAGAAACACACATGCAAGACACAGTTAAAATTGAGATTAAATGCTCACAACCTGTCTGATGTAAATGGAATATTTAAGACTTAGACCCCAGACAAGAGCTCATGATTGTGACCTGCTTTCCTGGAGTCTAGACTCTGTCTTGAGGTTAAAGCTTGTAACAAAAAATACGTTGTAATGTTTGGTGTTTTACGGTAGTAATGGTAGCAGATTTTGCAATGGTAGCATGCACGCTCATTCATAATTAACATAACCCCCCCATTCATGACTTACAACGACGTCAATTATGTGTCCAGGAACACTGTGGAATCTTCTGGACTTCCTTCTCAGGTTTGGCTCCAGTATTTAGCAAAAATGCTAAAGAGACTAATTGGCCATATGCCTAGCAATAAATGTTCAATTATCATGTGTCCACCAAAGCATTTTTAGCCAGCTAAAAAATGCCTGGTGCTCTTCGGAAAACGACGTTTTTCCAGCTGAGATACTTTGGTTGTTATGATACAGAATATTCATGGCAGTAATGTGTTACTAGTATCTAATTTTTAAGAAAATGACTGAATATAAAAATGCAGTAATCAGCAATATTAACTTCTCTGTTCAGTCGTTGTTCAAGGAGGATGGTTGGTCGGTGTAGTATTTGTCCCGCCCCTCCTCCACTGTGATTGGACTGCTGGGTAAAAAGGGACAGTGAGTTTCAAAGTTGAACAGTTAAAAAAAAAAAAAAAAAAGCACAGGGCAGATCAGCTCGTGAAATATTATTATGGAACATAGTGAATCAAAAAGCAATGTCATCAGTTTGCCTAAATTAGAACACAGAACATTCAAATGTTTTACGCACCATTTACATGTGGTAGGGAGCAGGTGTAAATTTCTGTCAGATCAACTAACATTTACATTTACATTTCATTTGAATCTGAAAATTTACATCAGAACGGCTTTACGAGCGATTTAGACAATTTGTTCTGCTCATGTTTCTTGAATGAGGCATTTTGTACACAAGTAAACAGTTCTCGTAAAACTTTCACCATAAACCACCACATTTAAACTTTAAGCTTTTAGATGTTAATGACTCTGACCAATTTTTTAATGGATTTTATAATGGGTTTCTACTCAAATGCGTTTTTCTTCTTCTGGAGAAACAAGAATTAATCAGACAGACACCCAAAGCCATCTGTCCTTGAAACCACAAGTTAAACGGGCATAATTGGATTGCTACAATGGCCCGAATGTTTGTACATGAGTGGGTGGCTGTTCATCTTTAAGGTCAAATGGCTGCATTGAGTTTTGTCCTCTTGTACCCTTTGCTTACATGGTTCTGCTTTTGTTTTGAGATGGAAAATGCTGAAAATACTTTGTGTTGAGCATTCTTGTTTTGTTCCCTCTCTAGGTGGAGTAGGCATCGCTGCCACTCAGTTGTGTAAAACGGTGAACGATGTCACAGTGTTTGGCACCGCCTCAGCCAGCAAGCACGAGGTCATCAGCCAGGGTGGAGTCACGCACCCCATCGACTACCGGACACGTGATTACGTAGAGGAGATCCGTAAAATAAGCCCCAAAGGTAAGCACAGACACCGCAAACCAGCTTTGCACTGCCGTGCAAAAGTTTGGGGACACATTAAATTGATCGAAAGTGACAGTGAAGACATTTATAAAGTTACAAAAGATTTCTATTTTAAATAAATGCTGATCTTTAGAACTTCCTATTCATCAAAGAATCCTGTTTTTTTTTTATTTTTTTTTTACGTGTGCAAATAGCCTAGCAAATATATACTGCAATCAAAGACAGAATGGACAGCCTATAAAGTCTCTGCTAAGAAGTCTACAATGTATTTTTCTGCTTTGAATTGCTGTTAACGGACCGTTTTTGTATATTTAACCTTGGAGTCCATCTGTCTAATCTGCCTTCCACATTTGTGTTTTTGGTTGTGTATCTGATGTATATATTGAGTTTTTGCGTTTGTTTAGTCAGGTGTAACTCTTAACACGCAGTCTGATAAAATGTTGTTTACTCTTTTTATCTTATCAGAGAAATGGACAAAACAAATTCCTTTCTTTTTGTTTAATTATTTCCCCGATGAACATTTTATTTGATATAGGCTACTCCTCTGACCATAGCAATCTTAGAAATTTAGAAACATTATCACATTGATGGCATTCCACAAGATTAGAGCAATGTTAACCCATAAAATAACTGTTTTTTGTATTCAGCTATACACTGATGTGCTAAAATTGAACTGCTAAGACAAGGCCATCTGCAGTATAAGACCGAGATTCTGAAATGGGATAAATAAAAACTCAACACCTGTGCCATCACACTTCAAATAAAGGAGAGAAAAAAAAAGACTTGGATGAGATACAAAGCAGAAAGTATTTTTCTGAGAGTGTTGTTCTTTAGCTGTTAGACCGCTGATATGGTAAAACGTCAACATGCGTTGCTAAAAATATCAAAATAACTAAATAAACATTTATAGGATTCTTTGATTAATAGAAATACTGAAAACAGTATTGATATTGAAAACAGTTGTGCTGCTTAATATTTTTGTAGAAACACAAACCATGTTCATCAGGATTCTTTGAGAAAGTTCAAAAGAACAGCTTTTATTTAAAATAGAAATCTTGTAACAATGGAAAAGTCTTTACTGTAACTTGTGATAAATTTAATGCACCCTTGCTTTATAAAAGTGTAAATTTCTTTCAAAAAAATATTACTGACCCCAAACTTTTTTTTACAGTAGTGTATATTTTTGCTACATGCTGTATATCTTGTTTATGACTGCCAATTAACTTTTAATTTACACAATATTCTCTCACAATTCACACAAAAATGTGTTAACTGAGAACATGCACTCTGAATTTGACTTATAGATACAGTATTTATAAATATGGTAAATGGAGGAGAATTCATTTGGTAATTCAGCATCTGTGTTTCAGGGCTGGATATTGTTCTGGATCCTCTGGGAGGCTCTGACACCCATAAGGGCTACAACCTACTGAAGCCAATGGGGAAGCTCATCAGCTACGGTGAGCCACAAGGGACACTCTGAATATCAGCTTGTGTACATTCCACATGTTTATAAGTTTTCATCACTTTGACCAAATACTACAGTTAAAAGTAATGTCTAATCTAAGGTTTTACTGGTTAAGTTGAACAAACTACAGAAGATATGTCTGAATGGCTTGACAGCGGGGCAGGGGTGTGCTGAGCCCACCCGAATGTCTGCCACGCCCACGCAATCAAAATTTAGGCACAGATAGTGTTAATCTAGCCTGACGTCATCATACTCAGATTCTAGTCAGAATATGAGTCTGATGCTGCTCCATTGGGCTGTGATTATGGGGCGTGTTTCAACTGAACCAGGACAGAAAATGCCTCCGCACTCAATTGGATAGACCTACAACCAATCAGAGGAACAGAGTAAGTGACGTATGTTGAGCGACGCATGGTTGTCAACAGAACTCAACTGCACGCACGCTGGAAGAAGTAGAAGATGAGTGTAAACGATCTTTGCCGTTGTTGTAAAAAGAATTTAAGGATCATCGTTCATGACGATCATCATTTTTGAGAGAAATAGTAAAGGTGAATGCATATACGAACAAGTTCTCCGTTTAGGATTAGAACTCGACAATACAGCAAACAAATCTTATCGCAACCCAAGCGCTCTTTGGTGACGTGGATGATTACGTTACTGTTGATCATCTGTCCATCATCGTATAAAGCCTGCCCTGACAATTTGACTGGTCCGAACAGCTCTGGTTCGAGCATAGTTGCTCCACAACGGATAAAGTCCAGGCCGAACTTCCCAACCTCAAATGTTGTGGGCGGGGCTAAGTTCGGCTAGCATCCAGGCTAGTGTAAAACTTTTTTTTTTTTTTTTTTTTTACGATTTGGGCCTTGATTAAAAGCAATCTGAGACGGGCTGTGTGTTCAGAAGTTTAATGAATACTCATCCGAACAAAAAATAACACCAGAAAAGTGCAGTATTTTTCTTTTATTTGCTGAAAGTAACAGTGTGGCGTGTTATACACTCACTTGATGCTTCAGTCTGTAGCGGAAAAGCAGAGGCTGACAGTCACACAGGCAAAAATATGTATGTATCTTCATAATTTCTTGTAAATATGAATATACATTTTTATAGTTCTGACTGATTTTAAAAGTGTCATTTGGCAGCCACTTAAACGTACAGTATGTAATTTGTTTCGCCGCTAGGGGTTGCTAACCTCTTACAATAACAAAGGCGTAGTTTGATGATGCAACATTTGCTAAGAATTATGGATCTTGTCGTCAACGTCAAGCTGACCGATCTAATAATGTTTATGGATGAGTAAATACATCTATGTTTTTATCATGACTGTGATATGAAGCAGTTCGGGATTGCTAAGAGACAGCTATCAGCTCCACACGCGACGCGAGTCCCGCGGATATAAAAGGAATATGGACATTTCATTCTACCGAACTACACGCAGAATTACTACTCACAGGTCAGTTTATTAGACAAATTAAACTTGTGAGGTAACGCAGCGCTGTTTCACTTGGTCTAACACTGTCACACTAAACTGCATGTGAATGTGTTGGAATGTATGTTATTCTGTGTTAGTTTGTCTGTATGAGACTAGCAGTAAGCTAGATCAACATTAGAATAACATCCAGATCATATTCTAACATTTTATCATTGTTGAACTATATAACATTGATTAGTTTTATGTAAATGTGCTCACCTGTTTAATAAAGTACATGTAGGAGCGGTCGAAGTCTCGGACGTGGAGCTCTCGTTTATATACTGTCTATGGGAGCTCTAGGCATCTCGAAAACACAGCGCTGATATTGATTCTCGTTTTAGTTTTTTTATCCAAAGTCTGCTTGCCATGGTCCATAATGTTTGAACGAAACAACAACAGCGTGCAGATATACATTTCGAACTACACATTTGTCCACGTCTGTCGCCTTGGTTTACTATCAGAGGGCTCTGGTTGCTATGGCAGTACGAGCAGAAACCAGGGACAACGCGGATATGACGTCATTGACGGCGACAAAACGGAAATAAAGAAACGTGCCGTGTCTTCGAATTAAATTACAAATTTATCCTGGTTTAAAAGTTGTTGGAAACAGTCGGGATAATGTAAGTACACAACTAAAAAAAATATATAACATAGATATAGTGATTTTTGCTATTTTTAAAGCAAAAAAGTTACATATTGTACCTTTTAAATGGGTCATACATTGATCAGTTGAAATACGCTAGAAAACCTTGCTCATTTAAGAACGTGCATTTATTGCATGGACGGAGCAAGAACATAATGTAAGTGTATGAATGCAAATGCATAGTTTGTTAATGTTGTTAAACTGAATGTACAAGGCAAACTGTCTCCTTAAATGACACTGAAATATTGATGAGCTGTTTATCTTTCAATCAGGGGCCATTCACACAGAACCTGTTTTGCTGTTGAAAACTCGAGAAGCATGTCAGTGCAGGTATAGAGAAACGTTTATTTAAAGGGCTGGTTGATTATGCATCCGTCTTTTCACATGCAATACAGTACGTAACACAAATGCAATAGCTCTGTAGGCACTCTGTAGGCATCTTGCAACAGTTCCCACACGAGCGATTTTATAGATTATCATGACAGAATATACTAATCAAAGACTTGAAGATGGTTAACTCCACATCAGCAACATAAATTCATCAACTAACCATTCAGAAACGTCCTTTTGCATTCTACATGTCACTTCTTCTTGAGTCTCTCAGAGCTGCTAACATACACAAGCTCTTGAAGCTCCGCCCTCTGTGCTGGGAGCACCAGCTCATTTGCATTTAAAGGGACACACAAAATGAAACGAACGTTTTTGCTCACCCTTAAAAAGGGACAATTTTAACATGCTGTAAAAAATAATCTGTGGGGTATTTTGAGCTAAAACTTCACATGCACACTCTGGGGACATCAGAGAATTATTTTACATCTTGTGAAAAGGGGCATTATACTACCCCTTTACAAAGTTGAACTTTTTTAACTTGAGTGCTGCATTTTTAGAACCCTACGTCATGCACATGAAGCTGCAAAAGTATGGATGCGAGACTCGAGTGCAATGGTCAAACACATCTGTCTAGTGCATCTTTACATTGAAAAACAATGTAAAAGTAGCACAGAGGAAGTGAACAGTTGTGTTTGTTAGGCTTCTGTGGCATTTTCTTTCCGAACTGTCACTGGACAGTTGCTGTTCACTCTATACATGCTACCCTTAGGAGATATCATTAGGAAGCATGGTGTTAGTTTTCACTGTTATGCTGATGATACTCAGCTCTATATTTCTTCACGCCCTGACGAAACTTACCAATTCATAAAATTAACAGAATGCATAGCTGATATAAAAAACTGGATGACTAGAAATTTAAACAGAGATTAAACATGGATACGTGGAAGCGACAATAAATTCTGTATTATGAGTGTTTAAGGCCAGACAAGTAATTTGTTGATGTCAATTTATAAAGAAAGACTACACGCCTGCGCACATATATATTCAAACGCGCATAACTATAGACTAAACGCGTAATACGCATGTGCATACCATCAGCGTCTTTACAGATTTGCGTTTTTGAAGTTTATGCAGAGATGATGTCGAAAATTTTCAACACTTGCACCTTGGAACCTATTTCAAGGTTTGCGTTCTCAAGCCACCAGGCACTGTTGTGCGAATGAGCGGGCCAGAGCGCATTAAGGGTTTTCTGTTAGAACGCTGTCGTGTAAGCGGCCCCTAAGTTAATAACTAATGATCTTTGCAATGGAAGTGAATCAATCAAAACTAACTTTAGCTGGACAACAACTTTATTCTAGAGCTGCTGTACAGCCAAAACGTCCTATTATCACTGTAAAGCTGCTTTGAAACAATCTATATTGTTAAAAGTGCTATATAAATGAAGGTGACTTGACTTGACTGGACAGTAGAAAAGTGAAAATGGTAGCATTTTATTTTAAGTGAAAAGAAGATAAAAACTCTCATATCATGGAGAGCTGTAATATAAAATGGGGTATTTGCCGGGCCTGCTTGAGAGTGACATATTACAGTAAATCAACTTCAGAAACACAATACCTGGAACAAGACCCTTTAAACAACATGGCGCCCTGTAGTCCCACCCAACTGTCTTTGTCCCTCCGTCTCTTTTTCTCACTCACTCTCTTCCTTTATCCTGCCTTATCAGAACAATGGCTCCTCTATCTGACACAGAACCCAGAATGTGTCCGAATGTAACAGACTGGGTCAGGTCCAAATCACAGGCCAACTCAGAGCTCGCTTTGTGTCAATGTGTGTGTGAGAAAGAGAGACAAACAGAGTGGGTTGTCATTTGTTTTGTGTACATTTCCCCTTCTCTAATGGTACTATAGAGTGTAATTTACTTTGATATCCTGTGTCTCCCCAATATGTGGCTTTCTTATCTTATTTCATGCTAATAAGCCACCTTTGAAGTGAACCGAAAGAGTGATGGTTAGACTGTTAGAAAACGAAAGAGAGGACATGTACGAAATGAAGAGGAAAATCGTGTGGAGAAACACTGAAACAAGAGGGAGAAAACAAGTGGGGGAGTGACAGACATGGGAAGCGACGCGAGAGGATGTGCGGACAGTGAGCGAATGAAGACGGGTCAAAGAGTGCAGTGTTGGAAAAGAGAAAAAGAGAGTGAGAAGGAGGGCTAGAGAGGCATGTCATTCCTCTGTAAATGAAGAACGCTCACTGTGGGAGCCATTAAGCAGTAATTCACCCATCGGTCAACCACACACACACATTTTACAAGGAGAAAACTCACACAAATACCTATTCATGCTCGGGGAACATGCTTACAGTTCAAACGGCTTGCACATGCAAAGACATTTTTACATGCTAGGACAAAGGTATGATGATTTACTGGTAGAGATTTTGTGAAACAGTGTATAACTGCTTTACGTTTGACTGTTTTACGTTATTTATTTTTTTATACTTTAGCAAGAAACATTTGTAATGAATAATGTTATCATTTGTCTCTGTTCAAAAGTTGAGATTATATACATTTTCGTATTTATTTCACCAATTTATCCATTACAGGCGTTTACACATGCTATTTTAATAATAAAACCATTATCCATTTGTTGTCCAGCTAAAAAAACTACACTACCATTCAAAAGTTTGGGGCCGGTAAGCTTTTATGTTTTTGAAAGTCTCTTCTGCTCACCAAGGCTGCATTTATTAAAAACCCAAACTTTTTTGATATTTTCTATCACCGTAATACAAAGTGTTGTCACTGTAACTGTTTGTTCGGTCATACCACCCATCCCCTAAATCATAGTAATATCTTGCCAAAATCAAGCTGAAACTGAAAATAGACCCAAAACCATGATCCTAATGGATTGATGCATATCTATGTTTTCTATGTCAACCTGATGTTTGTGTTTGGACCCTGCAGGTGCCGCTAACATGTTGGCGGGCCAGAAGAAGAACCTGTTTGCAGTGGCTAAGACCTGGTACCAGCAGTTCTCCGTTCACACCCTGAGTCTGATCCAAGGGAACCGCTCGGTCTGCGGGTTTCACCTGGGCTACCTGGACTCTGAGAGTGAGCTCATTGCTCAGGCCATGGCGGTCATTATGGACCTGTACAAACAGGGCAAGATCAAGCCCCGAATTGACTCCACCTACCACCTAGAGCAGGTGAATGAATGAATGAGCGTCTAATGGGGGTCATTTTAACTGATCTGTGTGTTCTGAGTTCTTTGGGGGGGGGGAAGAACTCCTTTGGGAGTGTATTTATGGCAGGATGTTGGAATCCATTGAGATTCCACCTTGAGCAGATATATGCAGAGATATATATGCGTGGGTGTTCTTTCATGATCTTCCTCAACCACCACCCATATACTCCTTCCACTCTTTGATCAAGCGTATTTGCTTTGTCCCTCACTCGTTCTTTCATCCATCTTTCCCTATTATTTCTTCTCCTTTCTTATCTCCCCTGTTGCTATGGAGACGTCTCTTCCTGCTTACAGTAAGTAACTGTGAATGCGAGCTGATGCTTTTTTGACGATCCAGGCTTTTATTAGCCTCATCAGACTTTGGTGTTATAGAAAATTCAAAAGAAGAATTATGAAGTGCTTTCACATTCAAATGAAATGCATATTTCAACATGATTTCAGTTCATGGGTGAGAGAAGCGCTGTTTTAAGCGCTCCATGTTTGTTGGTAACTCATTCTCCCTGTCTTTCACTCTCATTTCCTGTCTCATTCTCTTTCCTCAATCTGTCCGAGTCAATCGTCAGGGCCAGGTTGCATTTCCTCGTTGCTAGGAGATGGCTCGCTGTTGCCGTGACGCTGGTTGTTAGGTAGAGTGGTAAAGGAGAGGTGACCTGGGGGAAAAACAGGGAAGGAGGCTGGTGAACTGACCAGAGAATAGCTGATGTACGTTGATCAATACTCGAAGAAGAAAAGTAATTCATTTTCAGTTGTACTTTATCAACATTTCTAGTGATGGACCGATATATTGTACGTTATTGGCCCATTTTGACATTACAACTGTTGATGCTTGGCTGAATAACAATTGTTTATTTTTCACCCGTAAATGACAAGTGTCTTTAAAACTCTCACGATGTATACATTTTTTTTAATATTAAATTGTGTGCGTATTTAAAGTATGTGCGTATATTAATTAATAACGATTAATTGTACCTAACATAAAAGTTTGTTTATATAATGTGTGTGTAAATTATATTATATTATATTATATTATATTATATTATATTATATTATATTATATTATATTATATTATATTATATTATATTATATTATCAAAACCTTTTATGCTAGATGCAGTTATTCACGATTAATTGATTTGACTGCACTATATATGTATATGTATATATGTATATATGTATATGTATATGTGTATATGTGTGTGTGTGTGTGTGTGTGTGTGTGTGTAATACATTATAATTATAATAATATTAATATAATTAAAATAGTAAAAAAAATATTATTATATAATTATTATTAATTGTAATAATAAATAGTAAAATATCAGTTTTATCTAAATCTAAATACTATCTAAATATCAGTACTGGCCGTTGAAAAACAATATCAGCTGATATTTGGCTATTTTCAGATTACTGCCATTTGTCGATAAATGTGCCTGTCAGTCTTGTCAGTAGACAATGTTTATTTTTTTCTGTTTTCAACTACCTTTTTGTGATTGCAGTGAAATATAGTAATTCACGAGTTCACACTTACATCAAATTAAACAGAGTAAATATTATGCGTATTTGGCGTGCTGTCTGGGGGAGGAATTTGGCCCGAACCCAGGTTTTTTGCAACCTCCTTTTGCCAAGATAACAGCTCTGAGTTTTCTTCTATAATGCCTGATGAGTTTGGAGAACACCTGACAAGAGATCAGAGACCATTTCTCCATACAGAATCTCTCCAGATCCCTCAGATTCCCAGATCCATGTTGGGGCTTCTTCTGTTCAGTTCACCCCACTCATTTTCTATAGCGTTCAGTTTAGCAGACTGGGACGGTCATGGCAGAAGCTTCATTTTGTGCTCAGTTACCCATTTTTGTGTTGATTTTGATCTTTGTTTTGGACCGTTGTCCTGATGGAAGATCCAACCACGGCCCATTATAAGATTTCTAGCAGAGGCTGTCAGGTTTTGATTTTTTATCTGTTTGTATTTGCTAGAATCCATAATACCATGTATCTGAACTAGATGTCCAGGACCTCCAGCAAAAAAATAGGCCCACAACATATAAGATCCAGCAGTATATTTAACCGTAGGCATGGGGTACTCTTCATCCCTGTTTGCACCAAACACATCTGCTGGGTTTGCTGCCAAAAAGCTCTTTTGTTTTGTTTCATCTGACCACAGAATCCGGTCCCTTTTGAAGTTCCAGTCGTGTCTGACAACTGAATATGCTGGAGTTTATTTTTGGAGGAGCGAGGAGGATTTTTCTTGAAACCCTCCCAAACAACATGTGGTGATGTAGGGGTTGTTTGATAATTTTTTTTAATAGGCTTTCTGACCCCAAGATTTAACTAATCTCTGCAATTCTCCATCTGTGATCCTTGGAGAGTCTTTGGTCATTAAGATAATATAGACACACGTCCTCTTCCTGGCAGATTCGTAACATCTTTAGTTGATTGGAACTTAATTATTGCCCTGATGGTCAAAATGGGGATTTTCAATTCTTTAGATATTTTCTTACAGCCACTTTCTATTTTGTGAAGCTCAACAATCTTTTGCTGCACATCAGAACTATATTCTTTGGTTTTACTCATTGTGATGGATGATTAAAGAAATGTGGCCTTTGTGTATTCATCATATTTAAACTCCTGTGAAACAAGAAGTCATAGCTAGACAATTTCATGTTCCTAGTCACCCTGGTGTGCTAAATAAAGGTAAATATTAATGGGAATATACTTCAGAGATATTTTATTCATAAAAAATTCTAGGGGTATGAATAATTGTGGCCAACGTGATTTCCTCCCCACTTTCAATTCTTTAACTTCAATGAAAGGTTAGATTTTTGCTAAATTTTTTTGAATGAAAGATCAAAAGAATAAACAATGCAGATTTATTTTTTTAATCATATATAGGCTTGTGTCTATAGGTCATCAGCCACCTTACTCGCTAGAGTAATAGAGTAAGCAACCAATACATTGAACACATAAAATATCATAAATAGTGTTTGTGTGCGCGTGAAGTTCAGTATTAGATCAACTGTCAAGAGCTTGTTAGATATTCTTACCATAGCAGATGGCCTGTCAAGCTGCTCTCTCTGCCGTTCCTCATCCACACCCTCACCAGTCTCTCTCTCTCTCTCTCTCTCTCTCTCTCTCTCTCTCTCTCTCTCTCTCTCTCTCTCTCTCTCTCTCTCTCTCTCTCTCTCTCTCTCTCTCTCTCTCTCTCTCTCTCTCTCTCTCTCTCTCTCTCTCTCTCTCTCTCTCTCTCTCTCTCTCTCTCTCTCTCTCTCTCAGGTCGGTGATGCCATGCGTAGGATGCAAGAGAGGCACAACATCGGTAAAATCATCCTCACCACCGAGCCCATGAAGGAAGAGGAGAAGAAAGAGGAGGCCAAGAAAGATGAGGAGAAGAAGAAAGATGACAAGAAAAAGGACGACAAGAAGAAAGAAGACAAGAAGAAGGACGAGGCCAAGAAGGAGGAGAAAAAGGAGGAGAAGAAGAAGGAAGAGACCAAGAAGGATGACAAGAAACCAGAAGAAAAGAAGGAAGAAGCCAAGAAAGAGGAGAACTGAGGGGAGAGAAACATTGTGGATGTGCTTTGTGTCCGTGTCAGCGGTTTGGGAGTGGTCTGAGTGTGTGTAAGTGTGTATGTATGCGTGTGTTATAAATGTGTGTGTGTGTGTGTGTGTGAATGGAGGGGTGTATAGTATAATTAGCTTAAGCCCAGGTGATTCTTAACATTAGGTCAGATCTGCATTTCTGCAATCATTCAATCAACAGAATTCACAGACCACTTATGCATGCAAACACACACACACACACACTGTACACCAAGGGAACACACCACTTTATTATTCTGTTGTAACCCGGTAGTATTTATTCACAGTTTGCTGCATCCTTTCTAACTCTTTCTTATGACTGCACGCCACCGAGGCGTGTTAGGGCAGTATTATCCTTTTTATAAATCTCACCAGTGTTTACTCAACCAATGTCTTTAATTATATAACAAAATAACCTTATTCTGCACCCTTTAAAATTGTACTACCATATCCTCTAACAATATTCCTGCCAAACTAATGCACTATAAAATTATTGTATTCCACCGAAATATTAGTTAACTTTTTAGACGCAAACCAAAAACCACCTTTTTCGCTCTCTACACCCCTCTGTGTGTTTGTGTATCCGCTGTAAGACTGGGTTTTACGTTCTCTCTTCGTTTCTGTTCTGAAGTGGGTGCGTTTGTTTGATTTGTCGTGCATCATCAATAGTGAAAGAACTTTTTTCCTGCCCACCGTGGCACACAAAACAAGAGCACCCACCTACACTCCCATTGTTTATGTTGTTTTGGACCAGACTCACTGACATGCACTTAAGCTCCGCCCCCTGGAGGAGTCAGGGTGGTTTCTGATTGGCCGAGAGGGACAACAAGCCTCTTTCATGCACACGCATGTGTACTAAATTCTCAAACACCTCGCCAACATTATCCCAAAAACTAACAAGGTTGCCTTAGGCTTCAGCTGATCAATGTGCCATGTCATTAAAACAGGGCAAGTGCCAGGCTTTTAATGAGTCTAGCTTGGCAAACAGGACCAATTATAGAGAACATTCTCCCAGCCCTTTTCCCATCGGTTCTCTTGTATCAGATGTGGACGCGTAAAGACAGGAGTGGCCTTTCATTCCAGAACCTCCTCCAGGATTCCTCAGGATCCTGACGCTTTCCGCCCCTTGTTCCCGTGACAGCTTACCACGTGATCTCGCTGACCTGCACCTCGCATTTAAATATGATCTCCGCTCTGGCTCTTCCAACTACGCTTTCTCTCTCCCTGTTCTCTTACCCTTTTCGTCATGGTGGTTGGCATAGCAACAGCGGTTAGGCTAGTTAGAGATGACAGTTAGGTTTCACCCCCACATCCCAGACGGTCACAAACATACAACCACTCACATCTCCACAGCAGCCTTTTTTTATAGTGGTTTTATTTTAATGCATTTTGGAATTTGTCAACTCCCTCTCTTAGACATGTCAATCAAAGCCTCTGGCTCCTCCCTCTCCCCGTTACTCAGATAGCAGTAAGCTACTGCCTCCACTGGGGATTTATATGCATTGCAGTGCTATCATTCAAGTACTCAAGACACCTGCTGAACACTCTTTCTTTTCACACTACGAGTCTGGTTCATTTCAATGAGTGTTTATGTGAAACAAAACCAGATCCCCTATTTTATATGTGCGTTTGTTGTGTGTGTGTGTGTGTGTGAGTATGTGCATTTCTGTATTTGACTGTCTGTCCTTAGGTTTGTTATCGGATTTAGATTCAGATGTTCTTTCTTACTTTCTGTCTCTCTACCTCCCTCATGCTACCTTATGCTACCGTCTGGCATTTTAACAGTCTCTTTCTCTCCTCCTCTGTCAGTTTCTAACTCTCACCATCACTCTTGAATATTCCGGCCCCCATGAACGGCCTGCATTGGTTTGCTATCGTTTGCACTCAGCTTGCACTTGTAGAGAATGGCGGTTCCACTCCCGATCCACCGTATCTCTGGGTCCCGTCCGGGTCTTCGCTTAGACCTTCTGTTTCTTCTCATTCTCCCACCAACACACTCGCTCTTTATACACCTCTTAAACTGATAAACAAGTGTTTGAACATGCATGGAGATGCTCAGAAGGCTGCATTGTTGGATGCATGCTCGTGTTTACATAATCACTATATGAGTGCAGATAATCGTTCAGGCCCAGAATGCACTGGGATGGGCTTGGAACTGCCATACTTGTATGAAGAGTTACCATGACTTACTAAATCCCGATCCGGTTTTTTAGTTCCGGGTCCGAGGGGTTGACTTTCAGTTTCTTGTTGTTCCGCTGGTTCTCTTCCTGTGTTCCTGTGGATGGTGACTCCGAGCACCAAGTGACCCTAACTAACACTTCAGTGAAAAATATCCGTCCTCTTTGTATTTTGTTTGATTTTTTTTTTTTTTTTTTTATTTTTTATGTTTGTTTGTTTGTTTTTGTGGTCTGCATTTCAGTAGTTTGAGTTCAAAAGGCTTTGCTGCAGTTCCTCTAAAATGTGATGAATCATGTGATTTTGTTGGTCCTGACCGAGTGTGCCAAACTTTTTTGTGAAGGTGTGACCTTCGCTGTAACTGTGCTTACTGTACTGAAGAAGAAAAAAAAACAAACAAGAATGAAAGATGAAGAAAAAAAAAAAACTAAACGTCTGTGGTTATTGTCGAAATGACCTTGCAGTAAAAGATCTTGAGATTCTGAATTCGCTCCTGTCGTGTGTGGTCGACTACGCCCTGAATATTATTGGTGCTGACTGATTTCTGACTTATTTGTTTTCCGCTAACGTTCGAATCCATGCAAAACCTCTCGTTCTCACTGTGCCTCAGTCGTAGACCAACACCAGATTGCCTCCACGCATGTTTACACGTGAATGCATACACACACGTAGACACTAGTTCGTCCCCAACTCCGTCTCAGCTCTGCTGTCCTGAAGGGCTGGAATCTTATCCCCCCCCCCCCACGCCCCCCAGTGTACTGTTGTTTACGGATGCACTTTTTGTGTATCATGTGGGTGTTCATGGGTAATATTTGATAACCTATGACCAGAGGTAACCCAACAAAAAGATTCAGCAGCAGTCAGAACGAACGAACGATTAATGTCAGTGTAGTTTTCCAAGCTGTTTCAGGCCACAAGCGTTTGCTGGCTGTTGTTTTCGCTTTTTTGTTTCTTAATGAATGTGATATTAAAGAGAGAGTTCACCCAAAATACTGTCATTACTCACCCTCATATCATTCTAAACCTGTATGTCTTTGAAGCATAAAAGAAGATATTTTGAGAAAGGTGTTTTTTTTGTTTGTTTTGTTTTTGTATCCAAACAATGGAAATCAATGGTAACCAAAATGTAATGTTCTTCAAAGTACGACATGAGGGTGAGTAAAAAGTGACTTTTTGGTTGAATTATTCTTTTAACATAACAGTCCTAAAGCCCAGTTCACAAGCAAATCCCGCGGTTTTCATTCCCAGATGATCTAGCAGCGACATTCCGGTTCTGGAATTGATCTCGGCTGCTTATGACATCAGAGCGGCTGTTGATTCGGTTTTGTCCCTGGATCTGTCTGCGTTGGCTAACATTACGCACCGCTGGGTCCGCTCAGAGACCGTTCATAGCACACACCCAACAACAATGACATCTGGGCTGGAAATGCTCGCTTTAAATCTCTCAAGGTTTGAACAATTACTATAGGATGATGGTTTGGAGAATTATTCCTCTTCCTTCTTTTTGGAGCGCGCACAGCTCCACAATGAGCTCAGCTGCAGGTGCGAGTGTCTCTCGTGGATCTGGAATTGTGCGACTGGGAGCCAGAGAGAGGCTCGGATCGAGCCAAGCTGCTTCCTTCCTCAGTCTCTCACTCCAATAGTTTTCCCAGAACAGGAAACACCCCTCAGGTTTACAGAGTGCAGAATTCCTGCTACAAATGCAGCCTTAACCAGCGCTGAATCGTATAATGTCTATTATTTACGATATTAGATACACAAACGCAGTGCAGTTTTGGTGTGCCTACAGTGAAATGTATTCATTAATTTATGCGTTTATAAAATCAGTAATGAAATGAAGCTTTGAAACGCTTTTAGGCCTAAATTTATATAGCAGATGTATTTGCCTTCTCTTTGTCTGGCACATACAAGAAACAGTGAGTCATTGTGGACCGTTTCCCACACATGCTCAGCGTAACAGATCTATCTTTGTCTCGCAAATGTACGCTGCACACATCACAATGTCTTGATGCACTTTTTATGTATGTTTGGATGCATATTTGCGCGAACAAAGTGTCATGGAGATCTCGAGTAATGAAAGGCTCCGTTTGCAATCTGTAAATTACAGTTCCAGCTTTCCTGCTTGGCCTTCTGACTAAAGAGCGAATCAGAGCCACCAGCTTGCATTTCTGTGCACTGATTGGTTTTTAATTCAAACCCCGCCCCTAACCATCAGCATTAAGGCTCCTCCCCTCCACACACGTCAGAAGCACCATGGATTGTTTGTGTTGTTGTTGTTTGTTTTTTGACACCATCAGAACCTTTTCCATTTAATTTTGAGAATCTGAAGTGCTGCTGTTTCTGTGCTCGACTCTGGGTTGGTTGGACCGCGTGTGGTCATGAGGACCGTAGAGTTCATAACGCTTCTGTGTGTGATGTGACCATTTTGCCTTACATGTTTTCCAGGACTAATTAAAGAGCATAACTAAAGGAGGTGTTTACAGAGTCGTTATTGAACGTGCTGCAGATATCAATGCATACATTTAGACTAGAGCAATACACATTACTTAGGTTTATAAAAGGGAATTTTATTTCAGTCTGATCTGAACTTGACCTGATCTGCTTTCCAAATGCTTTTTACAACCCAGTGTTCTATCATTCACAAAACTATACACAGAATACACAAAAATGTTCTCAAATACTTGCATTTCAGGTTTCCATTGTGATATGACTTGTTTAGGGGGGAAAACACTTGCTTTTCACTATAAATATCCAAACATTCTTAAGACACATTTACTTTACAAAAACTACTGAGGTTTGTTTAAAGCTAATATTAAAACTATTTGCCTGTTTGTTGATGAGGTGAGAAAAACTTAACTTCATTTAAATGTAAAACAAGTTTATTTCTCTCACCCCCATTGTAAATTTATTTTGTTTTAAACCAAGTACATTTGGTTAATTTCTCATAAAACAAGAATAAATATATTTGTTACTTCTAATGTGAATGTATTAAAAGGATGTTGAGTGAAAATGTAACATTCTTACGGTAAAACGACAAAGATACTGATAAACACATTTTTTTATTATTCTTATTTATAGCACAAACAGTAAATTTCATTCCTAAAACATCTGGACATTCCTAAAACAGACATGGACAACCTGGAAATATAAATAAATATTTAAAAGCTTTGATTTTTAGGCCAGGAAACACAATGGGAATTTCCTTACTAAATACAAGTCGAAAATATTTGGCTAGAAATTGATTGTTAATGTGAGTTAAAGTTTTTTTTATTTATTAATCCTTGATAATGAATCTGATATAACATTCAGGAAACTTCTCATCTAGCATGAAGTCTTCAATATTAATGGGATGTAATCCAAGTGTACAAGTTTTACATTTTACATGTGTCAAGTTTTTCTTGCTGTTAAACTATTGGTTATACATCCAACATTGAATTGTTAAGAATATCAGCAAACAATCATGTTCATTAATACTAATAGAATGAACATTAAATGTATCCAGAAATGGATAGCTGTCATTCAAAAAGAAACATGATGCTTGAGATTTCAGTCGACGCATGAATCTAGTAAAGCAACATTCCTCTAGAAAACATGGCAGCCGCAACTCTGTGGTCAAACTCAAGGCTCTTCAAAGCGCTCTAATGTTTTCCACAGTGGTTCTTCTAGTGCCAGTTTCTGTCATGACCATAATTCCCAGTCTTTTCTTTCTGTGTCCAGCACCATGACTGTGCCCATGTGAATTACCTCTGTGCCCACTGCTTTTATGTCTGTGCGTTTCATGCCCTCTTTTAGCGTGTGAGCCCCGGGTATGTCTACTCCGATGCCCATGTCTATGCTCAGTGCCATGAACCCTCTTATGAGATGGTCTCCTACCATGTCCAGTTGTTTTGTCTTTACTCCTGAGCTCACGTTTCACCAGAGTCGTCCTGTGCTCCAGCGTTTTTGTCTTCTCAGGTGCCACTGAAAACACTTTATGTCCTTGATGGACTTCTTCAAGACACCGGGGGCAGATGAACTGTTGGTCTCCCAATGGTCTGTTGTGCCCTGAGCAAATATTTCCTTTAGGTTCCCCACTTACAACAATCACTGTGTGCTTTTCTCTGGGATAGTCGTTGTTACGATATCTTAGGTGAATCTTACAGGATGAATCCTCGCTTTCTGGATTGGGTTTTTTGGCAGTGCAGATTTCTCTCCCCGTGTGTCCCGGTCCATCGTAATGTGTGGGTTGAGAATCCTGAAGTCCTGTGTTTTTAAACCGCTCCACCACTTCTGCAAACATGGTGTTTTTGTTGAGAACAGGCTGTGGTGAGAAGGTCTTCCTGCACTGCGGGCAACTGTAACCAACGCCTTTGCCACCCTTTTTATCCCAATAGTCTTTAACACAGCCCATGCAGTAGTTGTGTCCGCAGGGAATCGTCACTGGATCTCGGAGTGCATCCAGACAGATGGGACAGTTGAATGGATCAAGGTCTTTGAAACACTCCTCTGCCATTTCATACGCTTATCTGAACGAATAATTGTCTTTTACATTCAGTGTTTGCTCTCTCTCTACATATGTTCCGCACTGAGCATGTGAAGGCAAAAAAGAGAGAAAAAGAAGCTGGTGTGTGTAACCTGTTGGACAGGTATTAGCAATCTCAACCCTGTCAACAAAGTATTTTTTCATTGTTTTTCCTTGAGAAAATACACTACTAGCCAAAGATTTGGACACGCCTACTATTTTCTTTTTTTTACACATTTTAGATTAATAGTAAAGACATTAAAACTAAAATAATCCAAATGTATTAGAAGAAAGTATGATAAAAAATAAATAAAAGTTATCTTATATTTGAGCTTCTTCAAAGTTGTCACTCTGTCTAGATTAAAGCATTGCAGCTCAGCCAACATCTTGAAGAGCATAATGAGATTGATTTATTTTTTTAAATAAATAAAAATTTAAATAAATATGTTAAGCATAAGTCTTAGTGAGAAACACTTATGTAATGTTTATGAAAGAAGTCTCTGATACTCATCAAGGCTGCACTTATTTGATCAAAAATACAGTAAAACAGTAATATTTAGAAATTTTACCATTTAAAATAACTTTCTATTTGAATATATTTTAAAATGTAATTTTTTCCTATATGCTAAAGTTGAATTTTCAGCATCATTACTCCAGTCTTCAGTGTCACATTACAGTCACAGTGTTTTTGCTGCTCAAGAAACATTTATTATTATTATCAATGTTGAAAACAGTTGTGCTGAATCATTTTTTTTATGAATAAAAGTTTAAAAGAACAGTGCATGCATTGGGTTAAACTCCAGTTGGGTTAAAAATAACCCACCAGTTGAGTTAGATATTTATTTTTATTTATGACCTTATTTTAATAAATAAAATACACATTGTTTTCAAATACAGTTTGTTTATTTCTATAAAACAATACATATGTTTCAACAAATATATTTTTAAATTACAAACATTGCCCAATATATTGGGGAGTTTAGAATTTAATGTAAATATACATAATTGTATATGCATCACATACATACGTAACATAAATTCAAAATACACAAGTGTACTTACAACACACATAATAAATTCAAAACCTATGCAAATATGTACAAACAGTACACATTCAAATCCTACACAAAAATGTACATAGAGTACAAAAATATACACATACAGCACGCACAAATTCAAAATGAACACTAAATGTAAAACTACACATTAATAACCTATATTAATTCAATAACCTATACAAATATGGACAGAATACACAAATTAATAACATTAAATCCTAATCACAACTTTATTAAAAGGTCTTCACTGTACACTGAATGCATTGATGTGTTGTTGTAAACATACCTTAAGTAATAAAACTACAAATACATAATGTTGACTACTGGACCTAATGATGATGATGATCAAAGTTCTTAATGAGGCAGGAACTCCTCCGGATATATTAAAGTTTGCATGCTACAAAAACTCCCAAAATGGGTGCAGAGGTCTTGAAATGGTTTATGTCATAGATGTAAAACATTTTTGAAACGCATCCATTGCTTGAAATAAAGTCTTCTGTTCAACTGCTTCCACACAGAATATGATAAAAACTTGCGAGTTCTCTTTGTCCCCAAGCATCAAGTCATGTGGATCCGGGCTTGACTCACTGTTCAGGTAATGCACCATGTTAGTTCCAACCTTAAAAGAATAAATAAAGTTCAGTTGGGCATGCACTGTGACAACATCAACAGTGTTAAATTATGAAAACGTTACATCAAATCAGTGTATTGAATTAAATTATGATCAGTCTAGTCATTACACCTGCTGTTAAAGGGTAAGTTCACCCAAAAATGTAAATTCTGTCATTAATTACTCACCCTCATGTCGTTCCAAACCTGTAAGACTTTCGTTTATCTTCGGAACACAAAGAAGATCTTTTTGATGAGTCTGAGAGATTTCTGTCCCTCCATTGACAGCTATGCAACTATCACTTTTAAGCCCCAGAAAGGTAGCAAAGACATCATTAAGGTAATACATGTTAGTAGTAGTTCAACCTCAGTTTTATGAAGCGACATGAGTAAATTCTATCCCTTAACCATAATTTATCACTTTATTTGTTGTTAAAGAGAGCAGACGACAAGAGCGTGAACGCAACAATTACGTTTTTTTGGCACAAAGCACTCGCGTCGGTTCATAAAATTGAGGTTAAACCACTGGAGTCACATGGATTACTTTAATGATGTCTTTACTACCTTTCTGGGGCTTGAAAGTGTCAGTTGCGTAGCTGTCAATGGAGGGCCAGAAAGCTCTCAGATTTCATCTAAAAGATCTTCTTTTGTGTTCCGAAGATGAGCGAAAATCTTACAGGTTTGGAACGACATGAGGCTGAGTAATCATGACACAATTTTCTTCTTTTGGATGAACAATCCCATTAACAAGCGAATCATTGAAGAAAAGAAGAAGTGGATGAACATGAGCCGCAGAGCAGTGTAATTTATCAAAGTTAATTTGATAGTGTTGCTTTTACTTACAGGCTAAATGTCATTTAAGCCGCTTCATTTCAGCATATGTTGGACACATCATTTTTCCATTTGTGAGGTATGGCGATGATGGCAGGATGTCAGACAGGGTTTTAAAGGCCATTTCTCACTGCGTGACTGGATTTAATTGGGGAAACTGCGAAAACGTGAGTAAAAAAACGATTATCAGTGTAAACTAAAGGTTGAACTCGATATAGTGTTCCTTACAACTTACCAAAGATCCAGTTATCATGCAGCCAGGAATCGTGTTTCCTGACATTTATATGAGCCTGATTTCAACACCAGGGAAATACAAAAAGCAAATTTCCCTGTGAACGCTTTATATAAATAGTCTACAATATAGGTAGGTCTAAGTCCGGGTGATCACTTCTATCAATGTTATATATAGCTATCACATCGTCCATCCCTAAAACTTTTATAGTTTTTTGTCAGTGTTTATTTAAAAACATCCAATTATACGACCCATTTGCTTCTCTGTACTGTGATGGGTCGGTCCAGTGTTGTCAACTATTTTCAAAGCAAAGTAGCTAACGCCTTCCCTAAAAGTCGCTAAATGTCGACAGATGACGTCATACGTCAATTAGCATATTCATGACGTCATCGCATCGTACTTGCGTTCTGCCTGCCTAATTTGTTTTCTCATTAAATTCATGCTCACATACTGTATTTTAATTTAATATAGTATAATATAATATAATATAATATGATATAATATAATATAGCCTAATATAATATAATATAATATAATATAATATAATATAATATAATATAATATAATATAATATAATATAATATAATATAATATAATATAATATAATATAATATAATAAAATATAGCCGAATGTCCAATAAAGCTGTTCTCATTTCCTATATTTTTGGATGGGGAAAATCACTTTGATAAAGATATATATATATATATATATGTGACCCTGGATTACGTCACCAGTCACATGTCACACGGGTATATTTGTGGCAATAGCCAACAATACATTGTATGGGTCAAAATTATTGATTTTTCTTTTATGCCAAAAATCATTAGGATATTAAGTAAAGATCATGTTCCATGAAGATATTTAGTAAATTTCCTACCGTAAATATATAAAACATTTATTTTTGTGAGTGAATGCAGCACAATCACCAACATAAATGAACAACTTTAAAGGAGATTTTCTCAATGTTTCGATTTTTTTGCACCCTCAGATTCCAGATTTTCAATAGTTGTATCTCGGCCAAATATTGTCCTGTCCTAACAAACCAAACGTCAATGGAAAGCTTATTTATTCAGCTTTCAGATGATGCATGCATCTCAATTTCAAAAAAAGGACCCATGTGACTGGTTTTGTGGTCCAGGGTCACACACACATATATATATATATATATATATATATATATATATATACACTCACCTAAAGGATTATTAGGAACACCTGTTCAATTTCTCATTAATGCAATTATCTAATCAACCAATCACATGGCAGTTGCTTCAATGCATTTAGGGGTGTGGTCCTGGTCAAGACAATCTCCTGAACTCCAAACTGAATGTCAGAATGGGAAAGAAAGGTGATTTAAGCAATTTTGAGCGTGGCATGGTTGTTGGTGCCAGACGGGCCGGTCTGAGTATTTCACAATCTGCTCAGTTACTGGGATTTTCACGCACAACCATTTCAAGGGTTTACAAAGAATGGTGTGAAAAGGGAAAAACATCCAGTATGCGGCAGTCCTGTGGGCGAAAATGCCTTGTTGATGCTAGAGGTCAGAGGAGAATGGGCCGACTGATTCAAGCTGATAGAAGAGCAACTTTGACTGAAATAACCACTTGTTACAACCGAGGTATGCAGCAAAGCATTTGTGAAGCCACAACACGTACAACCTTGAGGCGGATGGGCTACAACAGTAGAAGACCCCACCGGGTACCACTCAACTCCACTACAAATAGGAAAAAGAGCTCACCAAAATTGGACAGTTGAAGACTGGAAAAATGTTGCCTGATCTGATGAGTCTCGATTTCTGTTGAGACATTCAGATGGTAGAGTCAGAATTTGGCGTAAACAGAATGAGAACATGGATCCATCATGCCTTGTTACCACTGTGCAGGCTGGTGGTGGTGGTGTAATGGTGTGGGGGATGTTTTCTTGGCACACTTTAGGCCCCTTAGTGCCAATTGGGCATCGTTTAAATGCCACGGCCTACCTGAGCATTGTTTCTGACCATGTCCATCCCTTTATGACCACCATGTACCCATCCTCTGATGGCTACTTCCAGCAGGATAATGCACCATGTCACAAAGCTCGAATCATTTCAAATTGGTTTCTTGAACATGACAATGAGTTCACTGTACTAAAATGGCCCCCACAGTCACCAGATCTCAACCCAATAGAGCATCTTTGGGATGTGGTGGAACGGGAGCTTCGTGCCCTGGATGTGCATCCCACAAATCTCCATCAACTGCAAGATGCTATCCTATCAATATGGGCCAACATTTCTAAAGAATGCTTTCAGCACCTTGTTGAATCAATGCCACGTAGAATTAAGGCAGTTCTGAAGGCGAAAGGGGGTCAAACACAGTATTAGTATGGTGTTCCTAATAATCCTTTAGGTGAGTGTATATATATATGTGTATGTGTATATATATATATATATATATATATATATATATATATATATATATATATATATATATATATAGTCTAATAACAACACACAGTTACGTAAAACCAGTTAGGAAAATAACCCAACAGATCCAATATGTGTAACCCAACGGTTGGGATAAACAAATAACCCAACGTTTTTTACTGTGTGATACCAAACTTTTGAACACTAGTGCATATTGAGTTTGTGTACAAAATGTTGCTATTTATGTAGTGCATTCTTGAGGTCTGATCTCTTTCTTTGATCATTTAGAAATAATCTTTCTTAAAACTTATGTCATTTTTAAAAGGTTAGCTCAACAAACACCTCTATAAGTTACAAACAAAATTAGTTTTTTAACAACACTATACATGCATTCAATAATTTGCTGAAAACAGTCATGTTGTAGGCATATTTTCAAAGCAATGAATTACAATGTCCAAAGGCATCTTAAAAATAACCTCCAGTTTCTTTATCCCAATACATTAACCATATGCAACTACGGGCCTTGGAGAAAGTTTCTTGCTTTGTAATCCCAGCAGCTGCTGATGCAGTCCATGCAGAAACTCAGTCCGCAGGGAATCGGTGCAGGACCGCTGAGTTGCTCTTGGAGCAGCAGATCTCTGTGCTCAGCCATTTTAAGGAAGACAATGCAGTGGAAAGACTAAGAATATACTGCCAAAGGCAGGTTTCCTGCTCTGAAAGCAGAGGACTGTGGGTGTCTGCACAGATGCAGGGAAAATAACATCCCAGGGGGCACAAACTGATAACGTTAAATATGTTGTGACTCGATACTGACGGTAAATATTAAACAAATGGTGTATATAATGTATTTGGAAAGTTACTAACGTGATTCAATTAAAAGATATAACATGAAATCACATTCTGATTTGTTTTCCTAAAACGTCCTACTGTTTTTAACATGCTTGTCAAATTTAGAAAACTGGTTTAATCAAGTCTGTGTTAAATTATGAATGTTTAATCACTTAAATCAAACATGCTAAATTACTTCATGATAATGAAACTGGGTCAAATGAGCTGCATGTTTAATTCTCCGTGGGATGCTCATCTCCTGGTAAAATCCACCATTTCACATATGGAAGCTCAATTTGAGCTATAAAAAGGTAATTTTGACTTTTTGGTTTGCATGTAAATTTGACTTTATGTCTCATAACTGTTACTCCATATCCCATAGTTGAAGTTTGTTTCGTGTTTTTTTTTTTTTCTCCATAATTGCAACTTTATATTTCACAGTTGTATCTCAATACCTGTTTTAATTTTACATTAGTGTCAGAAACAGACTTGCACACAAATATCTGCCCTATATGTGTGGAAAGGGTGATGTATGCAAGTAACTATTTCAGCCAAATTCCAGAAGTAATGATGAGAGCTCAACACTGGCTTCAAAATGCCCTGTGTGATTTAGTTCTATTGAAGACTAATAGTTGCATATAATTCAGCATAATAGTTGAGTGTGAAATTAGAAAGCTCTTTAAATGTAGCAGTCAGTGTTTTGTTTGAGAACATGCCTCTCTGAACCCTGTCGCTTCTGGTTGCATGGTAATATCTGTGTTCATGCCGGACAAGGTCCAGACGGTCTGCGGAGCTGAGCTGCTACTGAGTCAGTCTCCAGCCTCTGTTATAACACTAAGGACAGATTCAAAGAAAAGGAGAGAGAAATGGAATATGACCCTGTTGCTCAGATTCCTGAACGTGCAGGAATGTTGCAGTGTTTTTGTGCAGTGGAAAGAAGGAACAAGGGAAATATTAAGATATAATATCAATATATTCATATGTATGTACTTTTTAATGAAAATTCATGTTACTGGAAAACATTTTATTCAGCCTACAGACATATGAGCCATATGTGCATTCAAAATACAATATTATTGTTGTTTTTTTGGTACAAGGCCATATAACCACATAGCAATTATGCAGAACACCCTATAACCTAATAACCCTAAAATCAAGGGAATGCCTTAGCATTACCCATAATGCCGTAGCATTGTGGCAGCAAAAAAAATCTAGTTAGCCTACAGTTTACTCAAAATCAATTACAGATTATTATGCGCCTTCCTTATGGTTCTACAACAAAATCATACACAGATTCAACATTGCAGAGATTTAGCATTAATACCAGAGATAAAAACCCAAGTAAGTGAGACAGTTTGAGGAAACAGATGAGAGATGAACTAGGCGGATGAAGGATGAGTTACAATGAATCTCTAAAACAAGATCATAGTTTTATTAAAAAGCATGCTCAACAGATTCAGAATATACAGAGCATTATATTGAGCATTACTGATAAGGTACAATGATTATAACATGACAATGACACTAAAATGATTACAAAAAGTACAAAAACACAAATTATTGTTAGCAGAAATACTTAAGCTATAGGCTAATTAAGCAGTCTTTCACGATCACATTTTTTAAATTTACATTTCTATGAAAGAACTATATGAAAATAAGTAATACACAATTTAGTAAGTATTTGTGGTCTTCTGATTTGTGTTATTGTCAAGGTTAGGATTTGGCTTGATCTTGACTGATTGCAGCTGCTCCTTCAATCCCATGAGCCACCAATGCCTCAGACAAGAGAGTAAGGAATGTAGAGTCTGGATATCCATTTCTGCACACAAACAAACAAAAGTTGAATTGGAATTTGGAAAGTGGAAATTCTTCAATCTATTAGATGAATAGTGATAAATATATAAACTAGATGTCTAGTTACGCTTCACGGCTATAAAGGCTTTTTAAACACTTTTCAAAATTTTCCTAAAGGCTTTGAAATTCCAAAATCTCATCCAACTTTATATTCATATTCAAATTAGAATTCTGATTCCTTTTTTCTACCTTGAAGTAAATTAAGGAATTTAACTGGATTTGAAAAAGCATTCTACATTCAATTCTGAATGATGCACAACCCTTACTGACTCTGATCAACTCATCTGGCATCTGGCAATGTTTGAGTATTAGCACATGTTTTAACCATGCCATCATGGATATCCTGTCAGAGCCATATACTTCATTTGTGTTCATTCCTAACAGATTATTATTAATTAATCAAAAATAGTTGCTCTCTACTACAAAGGAGATGCTAGTTTGTTTGCACTGAGAGGTCTATAGTAGTTGGACAAACATACATGTGTCAAAGATGACTATTAGCACTAACACATTCTTGCTAAAATGGTATTAGAAAAACAGAAGTAATTAGAGAATAAGTGCTCTCTAAAATCACAGAAATCACACATTAACATGTCCATGTCACCAGCCATGGCATGATTATATTTACAAGCTTAGCGCTTGTTTAGCTTAACATCTGGACTCACCTACTCTTCCCTCCCTCCATTCTGGTCTTGTGGGGGATCTTGCCCCAGTTCACTTTTGCATCTCCACCACAGGCCTTCTTGCTTGAACTAATAGTAAAAGTAAGCCTTTGATGAAATGCCTTTTTCAGGTAGGGCAATAAACTCTGTCCCTTTGGGTCGAGTGGCAGATAAGCCTCAAATTTACCACCTTTGAATGGTGACCCAGGATAGGGATCCTTATCCTAGAAGAGATGTGTAAAACATGGAAATTACAAGGTGATACATTTTATTATATTTAAATAATATTTTGCATTTTTCACAATTGTAAGCTATATTTCTAGGATGCTTTACATAATAAAATGTATATAAGCTAATACCCCTTGTATGCCATCAGGTATGCAGTACGTGATCTTGGCCGTTGTGTATTTTGTATAGCCTGGAAGGCTCAAATTCATCTCTGCACATGTCATAGTTCCTTGGATGCCCTTTTGTTCTTTGATGTCCTCGTGTTCTGAATGTTGCTCTTGAGCCTGATATTCCTGCCGCATATCCTTTGAGCCATAACTTTGCACTGGTTCCCCCAGCACCTTCTTCTGAGAGTACATCCCCTCTTTTCCACACACTCGGCAGTATGAATGAAGTAGTAGGCAGTCACAGCAAAGGATGACACCACAGGTGGTCCGTATCACATTTGTACCGATCGCTCCGCACACGCATTTCTCTGAAGGGGTATGGGACAGCAGGTTGGTCTGTTTCAAAGTCATTGCGGTATCTTGTTTTTTGTGTGCTTCAAGTGGTAAAGAAGTTGGCCCATCAATTTTTGGTTCTGTTGTGTTTTCTCTGGCATTAGATAATTGGCTAAGGGAGTTTATCTTGCTTACTTCATCCATCATAGAACTAGGGTTCTCTAACCTTTCCAACGTAGCCGATTTCTGTTTGGTTGATTTAACTCTACTCTTGCTAGTGCTGTTAGACTGAACCGCTTGACTTGTATCCTGTAAAGAACACAGCTTTACACTTTGATCAGATTTAAAGTGATCAGCTTTTGTTGATTGTATGCTCAAAGACGCCTTGGTTGCTCCTTGATCTACATCCTCCTGGAAGGTCTTCATCTGTAATAAGGAATGAGACTTTTGCCCAGAAAATACAACCTTAAATATATCACTGGCTTGAGAGCAAAGCAATTTTGGGCCAAGAAAGTAAATGCTGCTCTTTGTGGTGTGCAAGGTGACCTTGCGAAAACGTGAGCGTACATTCAAGCAGCAGGTTTCAAACAGTTTATCTTTTTCAACCACACCAAGCTCTGCCAAACGTACCTCCTGAAAGCTAAAGTCACTGGCCACCATAGCCACTAGATTCTGAAGCTGCCGATGACTTTCTCCGACCTTCGATGAATCTGTGCCCTCCAGTGTCACGCTCATCTCACCTTTGCCTGCTTGTTTCTCTGACATTTGCAAGTCAGATTTCATGCTGTCCAGTTGGTTGCAATAGACCTCCTTCATATAAGTCCACATTAGAAAAGACACAGTAAGTTCTGCTGCCACTGTAGTAATCGGACAATCTTCACTAGGTCTTCCACTACTGATGCTATTGGATCTTGCTCTTTGATGAGCATGTGCGTTAATCATTGGCTCAACTGTAATCTGGTTATTTGGCACTTGCTCTCTTAGGTACGGCCGACCAGAGAAACTATTGGCCCTCCTTAAAGAGGATTTGGAAGTGGGCACTGATGTAGAGGAGGGAGCAGCTGTCTTCACTGCGGTATTACTGGCTGATAGGGCATTCACACTTGAAGCTTTGACTCCTGTGGTAAATGTTGAAGTGAGTCCAGCAGGAGTAGTTGGTTTGGCCTTGTATGTGCTGAAGGAGGTTCCACCAAATGTATTCGCAGATAGCGGGTCTTGGTTTTTAAACAGGACATCCTCTCCTGTAGAGCTTGGACTTGTCATCCTGAATGTTTCAGTTCCTTCCCCTGTCAGTTCGTTACTGAGTAAGCCTGCGATGCCAAGTGAAGACTTAGTGGGTGGTGCTGATTTAGAGTTTGGGTCTAACATTTGCATGTCCATTTTAGCAGTAAGACTCCTTATGTCTCCACCCATCTCCTCTCTACCAAGTAGCCCAGAGCTCTTAAACCGAGCCGCCAGTTTGTATTCTTTTGTATTCCCAACATCCCCTTTTCGTTCAGTGCTAGAGCCAATCAGTTTAGGGGGCACTGGAGTATGTACTTCACTTTTTCTCTTAACTTGTTGCTCTCTCTCTAAGGATTCAGAGGATGCTGAAGCAGAACTGGAAGAGGATGATGCCATTTCTGTCAAGCTCCCAATCACGCTTTTCTCCACCCCAAGCAGTAGCATTTGTTTGGCCTGAGATACCTCACTTTTTTCTCCAACTATATAAATGGTGTCCTGGTCATAGCTAAACAGAACATTAGGCAGTACTAACTGCACATTTTTTAATGCTATGGTCAGTCCGTCTGGCATGTAAAGGACACTCTTTTTAACCTGGTCTTTCCGCAGACAACCCTCTTGCTGTTGATAAAGCTGCCTCAGCTCCTTATGGGCTTGCTGCATGTTTTGTTTAACATCTGATCCGGTTGGGACCTCTGATTGCAGGTACAGGGTGGTGATTCCCTCGGATGTAACATGGACCACTTGCACTCCATGATGACGCAGTATATACTTGTACTCTTTAATGCTCTGCAGGTATGCAAACACATCAGCTTCCATGATAATCGAAAGATCTTCCAAATCAGCTTCATCTATCCTGCACTCTGCTTTCTCCTCCATTTTGCTTTTCTTAGTCTGAGTGCTGCGTTCAGTGAGAGCTTCATTGGTATCTTGCAGTCCGTAGTGCTCTTGTCCGAAATCCACCGTGGATACGGAGCTGAGGCCTCCTGCATGAAGGCCTGGTGACTGAGATGCAAAGCTGGCCCATTTGGTCTGGCCCCTGGTCTCTGGACCTTGCTCACTGTCTCCACTAAAATTAGGATATTCGGCTCTTGAAAGGTGATGATAAAATAGCATCTGCATATGAGGAAAAGCGCCTTGAAAATCGGAATATTTGCCTTGCAAGGTGCACGTATGCTGTAATAAGCCACGTTGCATACGTAGACCTGGAAACTCACTACACAGTACATTCAGAGTGTCTGCACCCTGAGGAAGCTGACTGCAATCTATAGTCACAGTCATATCGAGGATCACCTAAAGGAGTACAAGAACATCAGTGTCAAAACAAAATGAATACTTGCTTACATTAGTTTGGGAAATGGAACTTTTATTAAAAAAAAAGAAAAAAAGCACTGTCTAATTTTGCTTATTCTGTCAGCAAACCTTATTCAGACTCAGGGGCTCTTGGCATGGGAGACCCAGGGAGAGTTCATATTTTATGCCGTCCAGCTCTAAAATGTGAGGATGATGACGTAGTACACTCTGGATCACTAAAATAAACCAGAAAGAAAGGATCAATCTCATTTGACAGGTAAAAACTGGCTCAGCAGTTTACACACAAAATGAGATGTTTGCACACACAGATGGAAGTTCATTTTTCATAATGTTTGATTTATAAAAGCATCAATTCTCATTTTCTCTTTTTCTCACCAAAAAGACTGATACTCACTAATCAGACTCTGCTGCAAGACGAACACACAAGCACATTGAAAACTCACTGCCTTTAATCAGGCTTGACAGTACATAAAGTATACCCCCTCACAACTTGCTCACCCCCCACACATACACTTTATTAGCAAACTGACTACACAACTAAAATGTTGCCTTGGCAGACCAATCAGCTAGCAAGAGCCAGAGACTTCATTAGGAATATGCCAGTCGTCTGGCTGCCAATCAGTGCACTTTGGATTTTTTCCATGATCAGCTACTCTGGAAATAACATTTGAATGCATTGAAATTCAATGTATGTACCAGAAATATAAAGAGTGGGGTAAGATGTGTCAGAATTTTATGCTAAAAACTAAATACATTTTTTAGATATTTTAGGTAAAATAAGTACCATATCAACGCAAACATATCCAGACACTAACATGTAAATCACACAATGCTGTAAATTCCCAGAGTGTATATAAAAAACATGTAAATTATTTTGCTTAAGAATAGCCATGAATTATTAACTTAAGCATTTTTCCAAAATGGTAGTTGTGGGGTAAACTGAGCCATACAACCCTTAATGTTTTCATTGTGTAGAACAATTTCAAGCAAAATTCCCAGTGTTAAATTAACACTGCCAGTGTTTATGTAATCTGCATGGATTATATAAACACTGGCAATGTTAATTTAACACAGGGTGTTTTACCGTAAAAATAGAAAAATGTAAAAAAAAAAATAAAATAAAAAATTGTTTTACTACATTTAAATATTCTGAATATTGAACTTTTTGGACTTTTGACATAAATAGTAAAAAAAAATAAAGTGGAAATGATGAGATACTTTCATATTTCTATGGACATGGTACAAATGCTTTCCCCCCACCTGAAGCATAACTAGTCTTTTATCTAAAGTTGCACCCCACTCTTCCCTAGCTATTTTTATCACTATCCATCCATTCATCTATTTACACAATGTACAGTGATGTTTAACAGCAGTCCTAATAACCATGTAAACAATTTCTCTGACCTCTTCTCTGCTCAAATGTGACAAGGGCACGCAGAGGTGTCCGACCGATGATAGTGACTGACGTGACCTCTCCTCCTCCGTTCCTCTCGCGTAGAAAGTGAATCAGTAGTTTGTCCCGCAGACGTTCATGATCCACGTTTGTTGGCAAACCGTAAACGCACACCGCACGGTTTTCCTCTGCCATCCTTCAGGGTTGCCACCTATCAACACTGATTTTAAGTAAACAAAAGTGGTTAAGGGCGGTATGATTATTATGCGTCACCACACAAGCTATTTGAGCAGATGCATAGCCCTACCGAAAAATATTTTCCAGCTAAGCCAGTCACTATACCTTCCTCATTATAATAAGCAAACGGGGGGAATAGTCGTTGTCCAGTCCAGCGTTTTTGTACGTCGGAGCTCGAGCACACAGGAAGTGTAACTAACAACAGAGTTGGCGACAAATGTCGCGATTACACTGTCGTTTTTACAAATGAGTAAAGATAATGTTGTTTTATCACCTATGTGTCTCACTATCAACATATCGTCGCTTTATTCATCTTTTGCATGAAGGGTTTGCTCTTTTTCTATTTTCGTGCGAGGCGTCGTTTACATGAAAAATAAAAGTGAAAGTAAAAATGCAGAAGACCAGGAATTGTATTTATGACTTGAGCCGCATGGAAACCGTGATGTCACGAGCAAAAGTTGTGTACCTCATTTTATGTATTTGTTATTTATTATATATTTTTTTGTAATTTATTTATTTAATATATTTGTTAAGTTGTCCCATGTATGTCTTATCCTTCTATTTAAAGCCTCAGAAAATCAACTTAAATTATTAAAAAAGGTTTAGCTATGGGTAGATAAAAAGTGAAAGGCTAGATAAAATGGGTATTCTTTTTTATATAATAATAAAATAAAATTAGGTTATTTTAAGAGCAATTAAATGTTATACAGTTACATTAGTAGGCTATTATTATGATAAATGCATAACATATTTTGCAGTGATTAAGTATTGAATTTTCAAGAACCATAATTACACCTCAAATTGATCTGGCCCAGTAAGTAAGTGTTTTACATTGGACACCTGAAGTGATATCATTTGAAGCGCCACCTACAGGCGATAACGTGCTAGTGCAGGAACACATTTGCTCACATTCTAGTCTATTAATATCTAGAGCTCCACCGTGTGTCAAGTCAACAATATCTTGTGACAGGCAGCTTCGTTCGTGCAAGGACATGCGGTCGTTTCATTAAAAGAAATTGCAAATATTACAAGCATAGTCTATTCCATATCAAACAGATGTTTTACGCAAGTTTATCATAGGTTATTGAAGAGTAGACTATACAGGAGGAACCTGAAGTGCGTTCAAGGTAGTAAGACCTTACCATTCACACTGTTCTCAGCTGTTGTAGACTGTCTGAGCTAGTTATTAATTTAATAGTCTAATTTAAAAGTCTGTTCCATATATACATAAACAAAAGCACTTTTACAACTTACTGGGTAGGCTACTGAACTATTGAGCCATGCTGCTTTATAAACACTCCTATGTGCAGTTACTAGGCCTAAACACTAACAGCACAAGGCTACTGTGCCAATACTCTTTTGTTCCAGGTATACTACTCTGGGACACTTCTAAGCACAAACACTCTTGTTGGGATGTCCCGGGACACCTTTCCCTTCAGTTCTGCTTCTCTGCGCTCCTTAAGGCTGGATCAGGAGCTTCAGGACTGGGAGGATGCCAGGCGGGCACTGGCACACAGGAGGGCAATGACAAGACGTCCTCTGCCTGCCGCACCCAGACTCCGACATGGAAACGAGAGGATCCAGACGGTCCGTGCTCCCGCACCCCAAATACAGTGCCGAGACCCAGCCATCCACAATACCTTCATGTGTGGAGATATGAAGGGAGTGTATGCCGTCCTCAAAGAGCCAGGCATGGTGAATGCACTGATGGAGACCGTACATGAGGAGATGGCGTGGGCCCCGGAGATGGGTAGGACCCTTTAACACACACAAGCACATACGTTCAGGGGTATTTGGGTAAATTCACTTGTCTCATTCTGTTGCAGGAATGTGGACTCTCATCTCAAAAATAAAGCAGACGTCTGCACTGCGTCTGGCTGCCAGCAGGGGCCACTCTGGCTGTGTCGAGGAGCTGCTGTTCAGGGGAGCAGAGGTGGATGCAGACCCTGGCGGTCGCACAGCTTTACATGATGCCTGTTCAGGGGGCCATCACATCTGTGTGCGCCTGCTCTTAGACCACGGGGCTGACCCTGACCTGCTCGCTGTCGACGGCAATGCCCCACTGCATCTCTGCAATGCAGCGGAAACATATCAGTGAGTAGGCCTGAATATGGTCAGATGAAGATATAACAAGATGTGAAAAGTAATCAATAAAAACATACAAACTAAATTAATTAATAAACATTATGGTGACACGATTTTGACTTTGCTTCTGAGACTTTATGAGGTACTCTACCATTTAAAGGTTTGGGGTAAGTAAAAAAAATAATAATTCAGCAAGGATGCATTAGATTGATAAAAACTTGAGTTTTGTAGCATTTATAATGTTACAAAAGATTTATATTTCATACATCATGTATCTATTTCTATTTATCAAGGTTTCCACAAAACACACAACTGTTCAAAAGTTTGTTTTAAATATTTTTTTCACTAAGGATGCATTAAACTGATCAAAAAAGTGACAGTAAAGACAATTATCAATTATCATATTTCAAAAGACAATTGAACAAAAGATGTTTATTAGTGCTGTCAAATCGATGAATCACGATTAATCGGATCTAACATAAAAGTTTGTAAATATATATTTACAAATTTTATGTTAGATCCGATTAATCGTGATTAATCGTTTTGACAGCACTAATCTTTATCTTAAATAAATGTTGTTATTTTGAACTGTTTTTGTTTTTCATCAAAGAATCCTGAAAAACAAAATGTATCACGGTTTCCACCGAAATATAATTAGCAGCAGAACTGTTTTCAACATTGATAATAATCAGAAATGTTTCTTGAGAGCCAAATCCGCATATCAGAATCATTTTGGAAAAATCATGTGACGCTGAAGACTGGAGTAATGATGCTGAAAATTCAACTTTGCGTCACAGGATATTTTTTATATATATTCAAATAGAAAACTGTTATTTTAAAATGTAATAATATTTCACAATATCTCACTTTTCTACTGTATTTTTGGTCAAATAAATGCAGTCTTGGTGAGGAGAAGAGACTTTCAAAAACATTAAAAAATCTCACAACCCCAAACTTTTGAACGGTACTGTATAATTCAACCAAAAATGAAAATGTCTCCATTTACTCAGCCTCATATCATTCTGACCTGTATTATTGTCTTTCTGTTGTAAAACACAAAAGGAGATCTTATGCAGGATGTCAGAGCTTTTGTTTTCCGTACAACAAAGGTGATTTATACTGCATACCGTCATACCGTGCTGGAATGAAATTGACATATTTCTTATTTCACCTCTTGCGCACAGTAATAAAGACATCAGTCACACTCTTATCTGGCCTGCAGGTGTGCTGAGCACTTGGTGACCAGTGGTGCGTTGGTGAACGTGGCCCAGCGTGACTCATGTCTCACCCCCCTTCACGTGGCCTGCAGGAGAGGTCTAGAGGACCACGTGGAGCTCTTCCTGTCCCATGGAGGGGACGTGACGGCTCAGACCCAAGAGGGTGAGACACCCTTGAATGCAGCCTGTGCTGGGGCGGAGAGGCCCGCAGATGCAGGACGGTATCTGCGTGTTGTCCAGAAGCTGCTAGCGGCCGGGGCCGACGCGCAGACTGCTGGGAGGAAAAAGCACACGGCCCTGCATAATGCCTGTGGAAACTGTTGTCCCCGCATTGTTAAACTGCTGCTGGAACATGGGGCTCGCGCGGACATAGCTAACTGTGCCGGATACACACCCATGGACTGCCTGCTGCAGGTGGGATGATGATGAGATAGAGATGTAAAGGAAGGGAAGGTCTGATCTGGAAGAATTAAGTGTGAAGCTGATGGTTGATTTCTTCTCTCTCTCTGTTTTGCCAGGTTGTAGAGGATTACCCGGACCAGCAGCCAGAGGTCGTGGCCCAGTCTCTTCTTAACTATGGAGCACAGCCGTGCTCCCCTAGAGTAAGTGCAGATTGTTGTGTGTCCTATACCTTTAACCTGCCCACTACCTACCCTTTGGTACGAATCCTTATTTTATTTATCCGCGTGTGTGAATCTCAGATGCTGAAACTCTGCCTCCTCTCTCCTGCCACTTTGGAGGTAATGCTGAATTGCTATGCGGTCGTCCCAGCGTGTGAGGAGTGGTTAGAGGACACACCAGAGGAACGACTGAAGGTAAACCACATAAAAATAAATCACATTCCGAAATCATTCTAATATGATTATTTAATTCTCAAAGATTTCTTTATATTATTGAATACTATTATGATTACTAATATGATTCTTTGATTAATAGAAAGTTCAAAAGAACAGCATTTTAATTAGGAAATGGTAAATGTCTTTTTTGGTCATTTTAATTGTCCTTGTAGAATAAAAGTCTTTCTTTCTTTCTTTCTTTCTTTCTTTCTTTCTTTCTTTCTTTCTTTCTTTCTTATTTACTTTTTCTTTCTTTCTTTCTTACTTAAACTGACCCTAAACTTTTTAAGGTGTGTGTGTGCGCGTGTGTGTGTGAGAGAGAGAGAGAGAGAGAGAGAGAGAGAGAGAGAGAGAGAGAGAGAGAGAGAGATAGACTGACATTCAGAAACTAATATCCTAATGAAACAACATGTATTGTACTGTCAGGAGCATCAGTCTTTCTTCGATGCGGTCAGACGGATGAGCGGTCAGCCTCGCTCTCTTCAGCACCTCTGCCGCTGTGCGCTGCGTCACCACCTGGGGCCACTGTGTCACTTCGCAATAGTCCAGCTCGACATCCCCAGCACTTTAAAAGATTATCTACTGCTGCATAATGATGGACAGCTCAGCTGAGCTCCACTCTTCGAGAAACAAAAAAAAAATTGCTGACTGGAAACAGTGGGCTGAACGTTTCTTTCTTTTTTTACGAACTATATTTATCATCTGTGATAAATAAATACATTGTTATAAATTGATGTCTGTCTGATGGTTTCATTTCCCTAGACACCTTTTGACAATAGAAGCTAATTCAAGGATCGATTATGGACCAGTGGGAGTCTCTGGCTGTCAGAGCAGAGGCCTCAAACTAAGAGGCCCACTGTGACCTGAAAGACAGAAATGAGGCAGTGCAAATGTAATATTGATAGTGATTAAAATAAAGTGATTATTTTATTGATCGATGGATAGTGCTTGAATATGTGGCAATGGCTATCCAGCACTAACTGAATGTGTTATTGCAGCTTTGATGGTGTATCAAAATCTATAAACAGTTATTGCTCTTCATTTATTGTAAACCACACACACTAAAACAACACACTAAAGCTCCTGACAAAGAACTGCCCCACAACATATTTTTCAATAATTCATTGTACAGAAATATTTTAAATACCCAAAACATAAAATGTGTATCTGTCCCAGAATTTGCATGCAACCCTGAAACCTTGTGATTGTCCACATTACACAAGTGGGTTTGTACATTTTTTGTTTTATTTATTTACTTATGTATTTAAGTTAGAAGTGAGATATTGAGCATTGCGTTGTTTTCACCAAAGAGCAGACTTTGTTTTCACAAAATCACTGAACGTTTTGTCAACCACGTGACCTCCCTACTCTGACTGAGGCTGAGCGTCAGCTGTGCGCATGCGCGTGAGATTGTACGTGTGTTTATTTATTTCTATGCGAAGTGTTGCGTCTTTCAACTGGCGTAGGGATTAAAACAGCGTCGATCCAGAATGATCTGAAGTAGGAGAAGGTAAATGTGCTGTAATATATGTTTAGAGGACAAGTGTTCTGTTAAAACTCGCGAATCAAGGTCGTCCTATATCACCGCTACATGATTAGCTGCCTTCCCTTCCAGACAGACAAAACAAAGATATATTTTTTAATTTTATTAAATATATTTTCTGCTCGTTTTTCGTCTCATTTGTGTTTAATATAGACTGTAAGTCTGTTTTATTCCATGTGGGCGACATTAAATGTGTAACGTTAACAGTGAATGTTTGTTAAAGGTTCATGGCTTTAGCGAAACCGCTAGCGAACATCTAAACGAAGGTACAAACTGTCTGATAACAGTGTGTTTCAAACTAATGAGCTAATATATAACATAACATAAAAGAGGGAAATTATAGTTTTAATGCAGTAACAGTTACCACATTTGTGTTCACTTTCAAATAAAAGTATATGACACTCAGTACTTTGTGTCACCGGGCTTATTGTCTAATGCAGTTAAGAAGTGTGTCGCTTAATGTTAGGTAACGTAACAGAGTTAAGGATCTTTACGATCCACGCAACACACTAACGTTACTGTAGATGTTTCTATCAGTTTCAAGTAGCTCACCAAGACTAAGAAGTCTTCTTTAAACTCAACATGAAATTCTATTTGACTATTTGCTTTCTTAATACGGTTTCCTGGTATTATTATAAAAGACTTTGATAAAAAAAATTAAAAAATGTTTGCCTCTGATACATCCTTCCTGTTTGGATGACATCACTGAGCCCTGTTATCTGATTGGATAATGTATTGTAACAGTATTATGTATTGTTGAATATCCTATTTAACGTAGACATATGTCACATTACAGAAGTAAAATGGCTTGTGAATGTGTTTTATGTTGACTTGATCTTTCTCTTACCTGTGTGCTCAGGTAGAGAGGGGCTGGGATGGCGGTGTGTGCTCTAACTGTGCTTGACGGGCTTGGGGAGGAGGCTACGGCTTTGGGTGGTGTGGTCGTCCTGTTCCTGGCCGTGGTTCTTGCCTGGCTGTCTACCCACGTGGCTGACCGTGGAGATCACATTCTGGGGACCATTCTTACCGTTGGCGCCCACGCCTCCCTCATTGGCCTCGGGGGTCACGACAGTTATGCAAGCTCCCCTCCCAGCTCAGAGCCCAGCGAGCAGCCGGACGAGGAGCCCACAGAGGAGGAGAAACAAGAAGAGGGCGAGGGCCGGCCGGATGGGGGAGATGATGTGCCTGGAGAAGAGCTGCTGGATATTCAGGGTGGGAGGAAGAAAGTGAGCTATGTTCAAGGTGATGAAAATGAAGAGGGGATGGAAGAGGAGTCGGAGGACGAGGCCACCAGCATCACGGTGAGACTGAAGTTTCTAAATGACACTGAGGAGCTGGCAGTGCTCAGACCGCAGGACACTGTTGGAGTGCTGAAGAGGTGAGTCAAACACACACAGGAAGTAGTGAGAAAATATCCTAGTTATGATCTTGCGTATGAATGGGAGAAATCGCTATGCTCAGTCTCTCAGCTGTAGGAAAGGAAGTCCCATGTTTTGGTACAAAAAAAAAGAAAATTTGGTAAAGACATCATCTGATCTTTTTGTCAGCTGTACCAACATGAAAATGACTTTGTTTAAAGTCTGATTTGAACTTAAGGTTATGTTAATTCATATTTGGTGAATTCCATTATAATGTAACAAAACTTAAAGGAATAGTTCACTTTAAAATGAAAATTCTGTCATCATATACTCACCCTCATGTTGTTTCAAACCTGTATGAATTTCTTTCTTCTGCTGAACACAAAGAAAGATATTTAGAAGAATGTCAGTATGAAGTCAATGGGAATGTCCTACTATGGAAGTCAATGGGACCCAGAAACTGTCTGGTTACTGATATTCTTCTAAATATCTTCCTTTCTGTTCAGCAGAAGAAAGAAATTCATACAGGTTTGAAACAACATGAGGGTGAGTATATGATGACAGAATTTTCATTTTAAAGTGAACTATCCCTTTAATGAGCTTAATGAAAAATAAGTACTCTGAAGGGTGTAGGTCAGTACCGTCTCTTATGCATGAAGATTTGAGTCGTTGCAGAACTTGGACTGTGCAAAAAATATTAATACCATTTTTCATCCTTTTACGATATTCAAAATATACCTTGATTTTTATGTATTTCCACTGAAATGAAAGAAAAGGGGTATTTTTAGAAGCCATCATTTCAACCAAACAGCCACGATCCATTTTAATGACATTTTTTTAAATGATGATGCAAATGAATAGCTGAAACAGAATTTGGAATTGATTAGTTGAATGGATTTTGGGGGAGAAATCAAGCTTACCAACTCAAGGCCATTTTTGGTTAAGGTTTTTCTTTAAATGTAAGTTGATTAATATCTACAAACCAACATTTGGTCCAAAACTTAGATAGCTATTACTGAGTAATTAAATGTTTTTTTTAAAAAGATGTTTCTTATCCACACCAAGGCTACATCTATTTGCCTAAAGATACAGTAAGAAAACATAATATTGTAAAATATAATTAAAATTTAAATAAATAATTTCTGTGTAATTGTATTTTATTCCTGTGATGGCAAAGCTGAAATTTCAGCATCATTACTCCAGTCTTCAGTGTCACATGATCCTTCAGAAATCAGTCTAATATGCTGATTTGCTGCTCAAGAAACATTTCCTCTTTAATATCAATGTTGAAAATAGTTGTGCTGCTTAACGTTTTTGTGGAAACCATGATGTATTTATTTCAGAAGTCTTTGATGAATTGAAAGTTCAAGATTGTTTTGTTTCTTGATCTTACTGACTCAAAACTTTTCAACAGTAGTGTAATTTGAAATGTTTACATTTTGTTTGTTTAACATTTATTGTTATAAAAATTCTTTATGCATTGTTTCGCACAATGTTTTGCTGTCCACATGACCATCTTACTCAGCTGTATTTAAAGATTTTGCTACTAAAGTTTAAATCAGAAACACATCAAATTGTCTGTTTTAACATTATTACACTTGCAAGTCACAAGACAGTATGAGATTGCAAACTTAATAAACATGTTGCTCAATTGCACAAACAAAGCATCTTGTTTCTCACTCAATGATTCTCAATGATTTCTCTCCCTCTCTTTCTCTCAGTAAGTACTTCTCTGGCCGTGAACATCAGATTAAGCTGATCTACCAGGGCCAGCTGTTGCAGGACCCCCAGCGCTCTCTCCTGTCCCTCAACATCACCCATAACAGCGTGCTGCACTGTCACATCTCTCAAGCCCAGGCGCTGCGCGAGGCGGCCGCAGAGGAGAACCCTCGAGCCGGGAGAGGCTCCATGCTCAGCGGAGGGCTGCGGTCGGCCGGCCTGGCTCTCAGCACAGGAAGCCTGGTGATCCCCGTGTTCGTGGTGCTGCTTGCCGTGGTCTGGTACTTCCGAATCAACTACCGCCAGCTGTTCACTGCCCCGGCCACCATCTCTTTGGTTGGGGTCACGGTCTTCTTTAGCTTCCTCATCTTCGGCATGCACAGTCGATGAGAGGACGAATTATGCCAATATTAGGAAGACGAAACGACAGGACGTGAAAATAAGCAGTCAGTGGTAGCCGAGAAAGTTCTCAGGGAGCCCTCGAGGGTTCTGGTGCCATTTAGACGACTGAAGTCGTGTGTGGGGTGAGAGTGTGTGCTTGTGCTTTCAGCTTTGTGAGCAGCAACACTGCTGTATAATTTAGCTTCTTGGAGAAAAAAAAATAGCTTTATAATTATTTAATCTCAGCCTAAAGTGTAGCTTCTCTGTGTAAAGAGAAGTTAGGGTCCCATGTCTGACCGGGCTTTTATTTTAGAGGAATTGCAGTCAGCTGATGGTTTTTATCACTTAATGTGTCTCATCTTCACCGGTATTAGCACCACTATCTGTTGTAGAAAAAAAAAAGTCATATGATCAGTCTTATTGCACAGATAACAACAGATGTGATGTATCAGTTAGCAGATGTTGTGAGATATTCATTTCCTTTTTGATTTACTCATCTGATTTTTGATGTTTGTGATTGAAGGATGTTTTTCTTTTCTTTTGCCTGGTATACTGAAATCTGTATTTATTGCAAACTTGTTTTTACATGACAGTCTGGTTCAGCATGTCTGCTGCTAGTTACAACTCATAGTAATCAATTAGGAGTTTCATACTTGAAGATTTTACATGCAAGCAACACAGAAGCATCTGGACCGTTTTAGTCTAAATAGTCTATAGAAAACTCGCTGCATTAATAGGCAATTCATATGTGACTGATAACAAAGCAAATAATTTCTTGTCCTGTGTGAAATCTGTATATAAGCAATGTATTTACTGTAGATAAATCACGAGAGTTATGGAGGAACCTTAAAACTCTCTGACAATATGATGGTTCTCGTATGAATGGGTCACACTTTTTCTCAGTATTGTCAGAAATTGGGAGAAACCCCAAAATGGTTTAGGGGGAAAACTGGTCTATGTATTCTCACCCTTGCTTTAACAGACAACCAGCACCTCTTTAATTAAAATGCATTTCGTTTTTGCTTTGATGCAGTAATTCAGAATAAAATAGCTTATCTTTGAAAAAAAAGAAGAAAGTTGTCGTGTTAAAGTTGTCTTATCCACACACACAATTAACACCATCCATAATTCCATGATGAGGCTTTAAGGGAAAATCCCCATTTGGGTCCAAACCTGCTGTATGCAATGCTTTCTTCAGCAAAACACCGAACAATTTTCGAGCCCATTGATTTCCAGTCTATGGAAAAAGAATACATTTCTTAAAATATCTTGATATTCCATAGAATAATAATTGTTACATTGAAGCCAATCATATATAAATATATATATATATATATATATATATATATATGGGGATGATTAGGAGGCCATGATGATAGACAGAGGCCATTGGGCAAATTTGGCCTAGGTGCCAGGTATAAACCCCTACTCTTTTTACAAAGGACATCCTGGGATTTTTCATGACCACAGAAAGTCAGGACCTTGGTTTAACATCTCATCTGAAGGACGGTGCTTGTTAAGAGTATAGTGTCCCCGTCACTACTGGGGCGTTAGGACACACGGACCAGAGGATAAGCACCCCCTGCTGGCCTCAATAACACCTCTTCCTACAGCCACCTAGTTTTCCCAGGAGGTCTCCCATCCAGGTACTGACCAGGCTCAACCCTGCTTAGCTTCCGTGGGCAACCAGTCTTGGGCTACAGGGTGATAGCTGCTGGTAAAAGTCATAGAAGAAAGTCATACAAGGTTTGGTTATATGATTGTCAGTAAGTGATGACAGAATCTCTTTAAGAATGATTGTGAGAACAAATGAAAGGAATTTGTGAAACCTGAGACATTTATTTAGACTATTACAGAGATACTACAGTCCATTGAGAGAAAGAGAGCAATAACTCAGCATAACATAAGAAACATCCACCCACAGCAATGGTATATCCTGTGCAAGTTGTACCATGCTTTGTTTTTCCCTCCATCATGCAGACATCTCCATTCCCACTCATAGAAAGCTCTCAGGTTATTTAAACTTAAAGCAACAAAATTCACAAACAGCTCAGTGACAAAAATAAAACTTTACCAAAAAAAAAACGACAAGGCGTCTATATGGGCTGGATTTGATCCATTTTAAGTGCATCTTCAATTATTATTTGCATTTCTGACCAAAAAAAAAATATTATACCCAAACATATTTCAAACAAAACAAGCTGACATCTAACATATCATAGTAAGTGCTCTAAGATAAACTTTTCGGCCATTTACACGTTGTAATACAAGAAAATGCATATGTTCGATCAAAAAGCCATGATTATAAAAACATTCACAGGGCAGACTAAATAAATAGAGTAGTATCAAACAAGAAAAATTAGCAGTGACAACAAACAAGAATATTAACTTCAAAAGAAACACAAAAGGCAAAAGATTGTGTATCCACAGATTTGGCAGAAAGCTATCGTAGCACTATACAAGTCCATTATTTAGCAAGACATTGTCAAGAGAGTATGAGTATTAGCAGAAAGCCGCTGAGATCAATAGGTTGCAGTAACATTAGCAAGACAATATGATGAAAAGACCAGTAGAGGACATTGCACAGATTAACCGACTGTATTACATGAGCCACCAGGGACAAAATATTTGCAACAACCCATTCACTCATGCACACCATGGCACATTTTCATGCGTCACTGTAAACCCAAATCTCATGTATACATACAGACAAGAGTATGCAATACCACAATGACAGTGAACTGCATAGCAAAAAAATTAAATAAATTCTCACTCCAACTCACATCCACATACAAAAATCACATTTAGTCACAAAAACACTCACTTTTCACTGTGCAACACTGTGCCGTAACAAATGTTCTCATTCGCCCCAGAAACAAATGCCTGAAATGCCGCCCAGACCTTTCCTCTCTTACACACACGTTCAACAGTGAGTGTGTCTTGTCTCGTTCATGTACCTTGAAATGGTGAAAACCAGAGATCAAGTCAGTCATGATCAGAAAATGTGTGTGTAAGTGTGTGCAAGTTTCATTAGTTCAGGTCATCGTAGATGCTGGGGGCTGGAGGAACTGGCAGTTTTGGTCGCTTTTTACGACTGGACAAGCCCAGTGCATTCTGGGAGCTGCTGCTACCGCTACCGCTCCCGCCGCCTGCTACTCTCTCTCTGTCTCCTCTCTCTCGCTCCTGCCCTTTGTCCCTCTCTCCTCCACCTCCACCTCCACCAGAAGTCAGAGACAGCGTGCTGGGCTTCTTCTTTTTCTTAGGTCTCTTAGATTCAGAGTTATTGGTGCCTGAGAATGAGACGGCGAATGAGTGAAAAAGAAAAAAGGTCAAATATAAAAGCATGCTGTTTTTAAAAGCATTTTTGAAAAACTCACTAGCTTTTGAAGATGCAGAGTCTGATGGTGAGATATCAGAGGAGCCGTCCCATTGGAGACGGGACATGATGAGCTGGCCATCAGGGGCATCATAGCTATCGTTTTCCAGCATTGTATCAGAGTTGGGTAGTGTCGATCTATCAAACAGGAAGCAGGATATGAATACCATATGAATACCAAATGACAAATGCTGAACAAGGAAATGGTTTACCAAGAACCCCAGTTCAAAGAAACAACCAAAAGATCTGAAACTAAAGAGACATTTGCTGATGATCCGACATAGTTTCCTTTGTCACCCATTATTCTACAGGTTAAAACTGCACATTGAATAATTGTTAAAATTGTGAAGCTAAAGAACTTTTTCTAACTTGCTCTTGATGACAGAATCTGTGATGTGTATTACTGCAAATGAGTCCACAAAAGCTTGAGATTATGGCAATATTATGCTGAGTTAATGAATGAAGATGACTAGTAAAATTGGGCTTTTTCATGAAAAAGGAAAACAAAGCATGAGCAGGTCATCATTTAAACTGAACATAACTATGGATAAAATCTCTGCGGTGGTAACACTTTAAGATAAGGTCTCATTTGTTAATATTAGCTAACGCATTAGCTAACATGAATTAACAATGAGCAATATTTTTTTTTTAAACATTTATTAGAATTATTTACCTTTATTAATAAAAAATAATTGGAACTGGAATACACTACAATTAATGTCTGAACGCATTTCAAATGAAAACAATGTTTTCCTAAAATCAGCTCAAAATATCAAACATGTTAGATATCATCCGAATACATGGAATCATAGTATAAGCTAAAAGTCTGTGTCCATCATACGCTACGCCATTTTCTGTGAAATCTGTCAACTCTGACTGCCCAAAATCTGCAGTCACACTGGCTTTCCACAACTAATGTTGACTCCTCCAGAATGCAAATCAGGGCAAAAATCTTGTTGCGTAGTTTAGTCCAGTCTTTAGTTCACAATGCATTAACTAATATTAACAGATACAACTTTTGATTTTAAAATAAGCATTAGTAAATGCTGAAATTTACAATAACTAAGGTTAATAAATGTTTGTATTATTCATTTTTAGTTGGTATTAACTAATGTAATTAACTAACGTTAAAAAATAAAACCTCATTGTAAAATGTTACCCTTCACAACACACATAACACAACAAAAAAATCACAGCAGACTAAGCTGAAGTGCCTCAGGGCTCAATACTAGGACCTATTAGTTTTTCACTATCTTGTTTGGACAGCTGCTAAAAACTTATCACGAGCTTGATGAAAAAGAGCTATATTAAGAGAGGGAAGGTAAGGAAAGCAGGTGGGTACATTGATTCTTTTCTGTCAGGTTTGGGAAAAGGGGTGAAACTCACGCGGACGGCCCAAGGAGGAAGACCCTGACTGCCCTCCTCTGTTCGTCCGTGTGCTGGGGACACCGCTGGGACCTGCCAGGACACAACGTGGCATTACGCACTGCACCAGAGACAATGACGGCGCGAGAGACTAGGTGAACACCAGCAGAAGGATTCGAAAGGGGCTCTAGGGTTAGATATTAGCAATTAGGGAAAGGGGTTTCAGTGCTGGCTGATGTTCAAAAAGTCTCTTGCTTCGTAAAAACAGGCAGTGCTTTGAAACAACCTATGACCGTCCATTTGGGAAACGGTGTACTCTTATGTCCAATTGTAATGGAGACAGATCATTTCAATTATACATTTTAAAATAAGAGAGGCCAAATCAAATAACACGGGTAAGAAAACTGAAAAGTGGACACCAATCAAAAAATTGGGGTTTATGTGGAGTTGCCAGTTGTGTTCCTTAAAATCAGTCCCAACATAACATGATCTTTTTCATTTGTGTAAATGGAAATGATCATGTGTTCACACATCACATGCACAATCAATCTTTGGCTCTAAAGCAGCACACACACACACACACACACACACACACTAATAATACATAACACATTCTCAAAACTTAACAGTAAAAAACTGTCCCCCTGACTGTACCTGTTCACCGTACTTCTGATCACATGACACAGGATTCATTAGAGGAATGACTCACTCCAAAAGGATTTCATTTTATTAATTCTTTGCAAAATATGTTATTCTAATGATTTTTTTTCAATGACTAATTAAATCAGTCTTCTACTCTTTTTTGTTATCCAAATATGTTCATAGGAACTCAAGTAAAAAAAGAAGAAGCTATAAACAGTTCTACATCTAAATGTTGCTTAATTCAAGGTTAAAAGCAGTGTTAACACTGAGTTTTAAAAAGACTTTAACCCAGGTTTAAGCATGTGCAAAGCCCTTAAATCTCCTAGACTGGTTTCACAGATGTTTCGGCCTTCAGCAGCAAGTTTTTATTCCTCATAATATATGCCTGCTGTGGAAAAATACTTACTTTTTCTGCTGGCCAAGGAAAGACAAACTTGGTGACTGCTCTTTCATAGTCAATAAGGTAATGGAAAAAAGCTCTAAATGTCAGTAGACTGAGTGTACCACAGTGTGCATTTGTAAGACTGCAGAAAAATCACATTATTTTTTTATATTTTTTTTTTTGATTTCCTTTAGTTATTAGTTCACAAATATGGATTGAATTCTTACCGAGTACACATCTTCTTTGTGTGCTCTGATACAACCCCACATTGCTGAGGAAAAAAGAAGGCCTGTTAGCAAGGGGGAAACTGTAGTGGTTGACCAATGTGGCTGATATAGATGGTGTAATAAATACAATAATACAATGTAATGATAGCAGGCAAGACTGCTGAACTGAAACTGAATACTTATTCAACACAAAATTAACAAAAATAAATAAATCACTGAAATCATGAAATAAAAAAATCATTGAAATTAGATTTTGGCAGGTTTTGTAAATGACAAAAGGGCGAAGGTAGGTACCACTTCATTTACCAGCTGATCCTAATAATTGTGAACGGTCAAACTATCAGTTGATTGCCCTTCTTATTGGTCTAATATAGTGAAATGTTTGATTACACTTTACAAGAATTTACCACTGAATCCATATAAAATAATTTTGGTTGACAAAACACAAAAAAACCTTTAATTGTCACCACAATACAAGTATTATTTAGTCAGGTATATATTCTTAAAACATAATAAAGATTTAAATTTACCTGCATTATAAACTGAAAAAGCTATATGTTGGAAAAAATGTCAATAGTCGAAATAGAAGATATGATATTACATAAATAAACAAAATTAGTCATTTATATTTAAGAATGAATTTTTTGAAGATGAATTAAATTAAGATTTTATTTCCACTGTAATTAATAATTAAAGGATGTGTTAATTATATGACTTTTATTTGTAAGCCTCAACACAATGTGTAGGTAACTGATGAGCATCTACTCTGGAATTTATTATTATTTACATTTTTGTTAGCATTTCTTTTTATTTTGGAAGAACTATTGTATGGTAAATAGTCTAAGAATGAGCTGCTTACCGTGGTCAGTATGGATCGCAGCTCCTCGGGTCCCAAAGTCTCATAACTGATGCCAGAGCTGTAGTTATACTACATGAGTGGGAAAGGGAAACAATATTTGCTGTAATACTACAGTTATTAATGCAACCGTGTAAGCGATGACCAAAGTTATACATGTTAAAATACTTCAGCTAACCATCTCACCTTGTACAGGTCTGGATTTACACTACTGCTGAGCTCTCCTGCAGTGAGACAAAAAGACACTTGTAACATGTTCAGGTGAAGCCTGACGTCTGTCAAATAGTGAACTAGGTGGATAAACAACTGCTAAGTTCAATCAGAATAAAACCCACCATTCTTGTGCTTTAGGGATTTGGATCTCCTGGGAGAGTTTGGATTCTAAGATACACAAAGATTTATTTTAATACCATTTTCAATATTTAATTATTATTATTTATTTTTTTTACATTTACAAACATACAAAATTAATGTATTATAATTTAGAATATTTGGCTTGCATTTCTAACAAGTGCATGTCTCAAAAAAAGTTGTATACCTTTTCTGACTTTCTCTTCTTGGCTGTGAAAATAAGAGGTTAATAAACTGTTATTAGTGATTACTGAAATCAAGGCTTCATTAAATTAAATTAAATAAAACAATGGGGCACATTTGGAGGCAAAACGTGGTGTGGGAAGTGAGGGAAAAAAGAAAGACAGACTGGGTGAGCTCACCTTTCTTTTCTGAACCATAGGACCAGTCGTTGTCATTGATATCGTCATTGTCCTCCTGATCACTTTCTGACTTGCTTGTGTTGTTGCTGCTGGCTATTCTGTAAAAAGAGCAGTACAACGGCCTTCAATGCTTTGAAACTTTCACTAGAAATTTCCCTCAGGGAACAATAAAATCTCTCCATCTGGCAGAAACTCCACGTGTTATCTTTGGGAAATAATGGTTAGAAATGTTTTTCATATTTTCCCACCAGTATGAGTCAATTGAACAAAATCACATAGAAAAAAAAAAGAAACAACAAGGAAGAAAATAACAGCATACAGATTTGTAATGACATTAGGGTGGGTAAATAATTTTGGTCAAATATTCTTTTAAGCATTCCCTTTATTGAACAATGTGTATGCATATGGAGGGCATTTTCTGCCAAATTTAAATAAATAAATTAAATGATTAAAATGAAAATTAAAACCAGATTAACGATTTCATTACAGAAAACAGTACGCAAAATATGTGACAAAATTGAGAATGAAATTAAATGATTTCATTTTCACAGCATTATCCCTGTCAAATTGAAAAATAAAATGCAATTGGTGATTTCACATTTCATTTTCACTACAGTCTCGAGGCAAGACTGCCAATATTAAAATGAAAAGCCAAACGTGAAAAAGAAAGTACAAATACAGTTTTTACAATGCTCTTTAGTAATACTCACGCAATAATAGTGACACAATTGAAATACAAATGTAAATTTTCGTTTTCATTTTAATTCCTCTTTTATTTCACAGTTTTCATTTTCGTTTTCATTTTCAAAGACAACCTGCATGCAAATTCTATGTTAATGAGTGGGTGTGGCTTATTCTAGTAACGGCGCTAGAGGCACGCCTTCTGTAAAGCGAAGTCGTCGACGTCCTGTGTGCATGAGTTGAATGTGTGAAACGAAATTATTTAAATAATATAGTAATCGAGACGACGAGATATGGCGAAATCTGTTAGTGAGCTTTTGCGGGAAGCTGCCGCAGCATTAGAACATGGAAACAACCAGCCTGACCATGTTAGTTATGATGTTAGACTCAGGCTAGACCATATCGACGATGAGGTTCATTCATGTATTAGGCTGTTTTGTAAATTCAACTATTTGGGTGTACAGAAGTCTTAGTAACACAATTTCTACAACAATTATAGCCAGACATTAATACCCACTAGCTTTAACCGAGAACCTCGGACAATGTTTCATATTCGCGTCGTGCCTAACAACGCCCTTCAGCCGTGACTTATTCAGATACAGCACTAGCCTGTATCTGTCCGCTGTTTAACTGTTAGGCTACGTGTCTTTTGGTTATTTTAAGTTTGTGTACAAAAATAATTACAATGCTGATTTTCATTTCCAGTAACAACTTCTGGATGAGACCGAGAAAGCGAGTGTACCTGCATTTACAGTAGGCTAGATATTTTCTTCAGGTCAGTCCTATATTCATAATAAAAAATCCGTTTGAATACCCGGTGTGATATCTTGTACTTTTAACAGTTAATAGGGGTTGTCCGTGCCTATAGTCATGTCAGTTGCGTCTTTCTTCTCCGTGATCACAAGTTTGAGTCATTTCAAAAGTCTTCTCTACTGACTGACTGACTCACTCATTAAGACAGTCTTTGTCTCCATCTAATGGAGAAATAATGTAACTTCTTCTGTTGCAAATGGTCAGGGACTATTTTTTTTTCTCCAGCGGAAGGAATTGGCTTTTAGTGATTCATTTTACTTCATGAAAGTTGCATATATACATATGTTTCGGGATTAATATTTGTATTGCGTGGTAACCGTTTTATAAAAGCAATAAGGTAGGCTACTCTAGGCTAGTGCTGTATCTGAATAAGTCACGGCTGAAGGGCGTTGTTAGGCACGACGCGAATATGAAACATTGTCCGAGGTTCTCGGTTAAAGCCAGTGGGTATTAATGTCTGGCTATAATTGTTGTAGAAATTGTGTTACTAAGACTTCTGTACACCCAAATAGTTGAATTTACAAAACAGCCTAATACATGAATGAACCTCATCGTCGATTATGGTCTAGCCTGAGTCTAACATCATAACTAACATGGTCAGGCTGGTTGTTTCCATGTTCTAATGCTGCGGCAGCTTCCCGCAAAAGCTCACTAACAGATTTTGCCATATCTCGTCGTCTCGATTACAATATAATCACATTTAAATAATTTTGTTTCACACATTAAACTCATGCGGGACGTCGATGACTTAGCTTTACAGAAGGCGTGTCTCAGCGCCATTACTAGAATAAGCCACACCCACTCATTAACATAGAATTTGCATGCAGGTTGTCTTTGAAAATGAAAACGAAAATGAAAACTGTGAAATAAAAGAGGAATTAAAATGAAAACGAAAATTTACATTTGTATTTGAATTGTGTCACTATTATTGCGTGAGCGTTATTAAAGAGCATTGTAAAAACTGCATTTGTTTTAATCAATCAATATTGGCAGTCTTGCCTCGAGACTGTAGTGAAAATGAAATGTGAAATCACCAATTGCATTTCAATTTGACAGGGATAATGCTGTGAAAATGAAATCATTTAATTTCATTCTCAATTTTGTCACATATTTTGCGTACTGTTTTCTGTAATGAAATCGTTAATCTGGTTTTAATTTTCATTTTAATCATTTAATTTATTTATTTAAATTTGGCAGAAAATGCCCTCCATATATGCATTTCATATGAGCTAAACTCATTTTATAGGAAACACTTATTTGTTACCATTACTTAATGCATTATTAACTAACATGAACTAACAATGAGCAATATATTCTTACAGCATGTATTAACCTTTGTTAATGTTAGTTAATACAAATGTTCATGTTAGTTCACATGTATAAGTGTATAAGTGAGCTAAATAGTGTGACTTCACAGTCCACTGACCTGCGGTTGGCTATTCGGCTGCTGTTGCGGCCCATCCCGAGACACTTCTCCAGATGAGGAGCAAAGCGAGAGGCCGCGATACTCCGACTGCAGTTGGGACACACGCACTCCTTATTCTTCCACTGGTTGTACACCTGACCGAAGATGTCTACACCTGGCTGATCCACTATTTCTATATCAATGTGAAAGCATACAGTATAGTTGAGACAAATTTCAAAAGCATGCATCCCAGGCTTTAGGAATAAAGAATTAGTGTATTTTTGTGTTACACTGTGATTGACTAACCGAAATCCTTCATACTTTCTTGGTCTGTGTCATCCAGGAAGAAATAGCCCTGTTTGACCGCCCTGTGCACCTCAAAGCACAGCCCTAAACAGGCGTCTTCCACTAGGTCAGAGTAAACGTCATGAGCCAAGGCCTTAAAAAAAAAAAAAAAAAAAAAAAAGAGAAGTTAAATCATACGAGTTAAACTGATCATATGAAATCATATTTCTTATGACACAGACTACTTTTGGGGCCTGAGCTAAAGCGCACACACATTAAAACTTTGTCTCTGACAATGTGCATTTTAGCGGTGAGCCTGCATTAAACCATTCTTCTGAATTTTTTTTATTTAGGAATTTAGTTTTTAGAATAACAAAAAAAAATACTGTTCTGCATGCGCTTCATAAATGAGACCCATTCTCTGTAATCATTTACCTCTAGCTTGGTGTTATCCAGGCCTGACAGAGACATATCCTCCATTTTCATTTGCAACAACTATTGTAGGGGATCTCTCATTGTCGACAATAGAGAATGGGGTGGAAAACACTGAAAAACACAAAGCCCATTAGGCTACATCACAGTCAAATAATGATATATATATATAGTATTGTAGTCCAACTACCAACAACCATTGGAATATGAGATATAGCATATCAAAACGACAGCATTTGAAAACACTTTATACAGCCGTTTACACCATGATAATTTGTGCACATCGTAAATTGTTTATTATTCATTAAATGTTTTTTTCCCCTTACATTCAAATTCTATAACGTACTCTAGGCAATAATGTCCCTTTTATAACACGCTTCTCATTTTTAGTAATAATTTCTATTCTCATCAAGCTGATATATAGTGGGAATAGGGTGAACATGGGCGGACACTGCAATTATCCAGAAAACAGCAGTCCAGTATGATAACTACTGCGCATTTAAACCTAATAACGGTTAAACGCAATTGAAAACACTGTCACAGTAACATAGTTGACAGGTACGACTGGCGCACTGCCCTGTTTTCTCTATCATATGGGCCGGGCGGGTTTTGGCAACGTTGTTTCAAAACCGCAGAAAAATGTGGAACAAAGTATTAACTGACGCCGCGCGCAGTAAAGCATATTTGTCGCGCTACTCGTTTAAATTGTGTTTCTACTTACCCAGTCTGAACGGGCCGGTTCTTGTGTCATTCACACACCCGCTGTTCTCTTAAAGACGACATGGAACAAACATGCTCAAAACGAACGAACTTGTGAAGATAATGGAAACGTTATCTTAAGGTAATGGAAATGTTATAAACGATTAGATGCCTGGTTGATAAGTCACTCGAGTACAGATGATGTTTGAAAATAAAACAACGCTGCCATTTTGGCTCCAGTTAGGCATCACTAGTCTAATACCGATCTTAGGTGACACATCGATTCTGCTGCCTTGAATTAGTTCCTATATTAATGCGTGTATGTATGCATGCATGTATATTTCATATATATGAGAAAAACAAAACAGAAGAACTGTTTAAGAGAAGGTTTATTTGCTCAAATTGTAAATTGCAGGGATATAACATCTCTTGCTATAGAAAACGTCCAAATGTTTCAAATCTGTATTACAAATTTAAGCTTTTTCTCTTTTTTTTTTTTTGCCATTTCTAAAAATAAACAAACATGGGGAGGGGTAAAAAAACAAACTAAAACTTACCAAATTAAAAACATGTCCCCAATTGACAAACTCGTTTTGGCTACAGCAGTATATTGCATAGCCAACTGAAAATACAAACATAATAATGTTCACTCATTACAAAGGAAAAAAAAAAGAAAGAAAGCTATATGTACAAATACGTTACAACAGCACTGAACCCAACCCAAGTCTATTTGCAAGTCTCAAAATCCTATAAAATATCAACAAATCTTGAAAGGTCAATCCCGGCCCATCATTCAAATCATCTAGAACCAAATTATGTTTTTCAAACTGAGCCAAGAACTTTATGCAGAATACAGGCCTTAATCATTTAGGGCACTAGAATAGGTTACAGGTCTGGTACAGCAAACTTTTTTTTTCACAGCAATCCCCACCAAATCAAAATTATTTGCTTGTCTTTTTATGCAAATCAACAGAGTTCAACGTTTTGATAGGAAAAATTAATTTACAGTGCCCCTATCAATTTGAGGGTTGCGTAAAAAAGACTAAGTAAAATGTTGTAGCTCAGCACAGAAAGCTGTGTTGTGGGTTACAAATTAGTTAAGTTGTCATTTTAGGCCAGGACATTGGAATGAGAGAATATACCCTCACCCTCAAAACGGTTCATATATACATAAACACACAACAAATTAACGATACCCCTCTCTTAAATAAAACATCTCCATTACATTCCTTGAGCTGGTGCGTGAAAGACCTGTGAAGTGGTTAACAATATGGGCTGATGGGTAAAATGAAGAAAGAGAAATACTGAAAGAACACTGGATTCCATCATAAGTGCACTGAATTGTGGGGTAACTCACATCCATCATATTTAAAACATAAAAATCACGTTTTAAAAAGAAAAAATTCTTTGGAGCACCAAATAAAACAGTGGTTGGAAAGAGGAACAAAAAAAAAAAGTCAGCTTCAAACAATACGTAACCATTAACAAATGACAAAAAAAAAACCCTTGTTGGTGCCCAATCTGCAAAAAACAAAAGCAAGAAGAAAGAAGAACTTTGCTTGTGCTGCAGAACAATTAACCGATAAACTAGTCCTCATTATGTAACATCAGTCGTTTTTATTATCTGAATGAACAGCCCGTTTTTGCTGTGGCTTCATCACATCCATATCACAAAACTGCTACGGGCAGCATTCCTATAACAGGACAAAAATAAATAGTCCATTTTCACCTTTAACCCCTCATCAGGTGCAGGTAAAAGCAGCGCACCAACGCCTTGTGAACAAGCACCGAGTGCGAGACCAGCGGGGTCCATGGGGCGACATTCAAAATGGCTTCATTGTTCCTGAAAATACCACATTTGTTTTGAAATGAAGAAGCTAAAACAAACACCTAAGCAAAAATGGAGGGAGCAGGAAAAGGAGTGGAACAACACCCCTAGGAAGAACAGGAGAGGTACAGACAGAGGAAAAGAAAGCAGACATTCTTCAGAGTGCAATTATTTGGTCCCCTGTACCTCCCGAAATAATCTGCAAAACTAAAGTCTCTTTGGCTCACTTACAGAAAAGAAAATGGCACCTGGTGCTCTCTGTGTCTTCCTACCTTTAAAGTATAAACACGGGGCATTTTAATAACACCTCATGACGACTACAAGCCAATAGCAGAGCACTAAACCCCTTTTTCTGTGTTCAGCGGTGTTCAGGAATTTAGACTATACGTCATCGTGTGTTTTCTTTGCCTAAAATGCCTTAAAACCTGCCAAGCAAAATCATTGAGGGAGGGACGAATAAAACCAAAAGTGCAGGGGAGAACAGAAGAGAAGGAAAAGACTGTGAGGCGGCACAGATGTGTGACAGCGGGGTGAGCCCCCTCCTGTGGTGGGAAGAGCGCAGTGCAGAGCAGGCTCAGACCCCCGGCTCATGGCTCAGTTCACAGCGTTTCTGGCAGTCTGTGGGCTCAGCCTGACTCGGCTTTGGTTCAGTCCGAGTCTGAACCTGATGAATCAGAGCTGGAAGCACTGCTGCTGCTTTCTGTTTTATTCTCCTTATCCTCCACCTCTTCATCCTCCATGTCTTCATTCTGAAAGTGAATTTGGGAATATTATTTTTCATTCAAATATTTTGGGATTAACAAATGCATCCGTATTGCTAATAGGGATCGGCGGTATGACAATATATATTGTGTCATCATCAGTCTTGTTAGAGATTTTGCTAAATCATTGATATCGCAGCATGTTAATATTTACACGTAGCACAGTACTACTAATTAAAGTTATTGACACTTTAGTGTGACAAAGAAACATGCATGAATGAGAAAATAAAGAATGAAATGTGCATGATGTTAAGAGTTCAGTGCACTCTACCTAAAGAAACTTAATTTCATTTGTTTCCTATTGTTTGTAATATTCTTCTCTGTTCTTATTTTAAATTAAATAAATTCATAAATAAATAACTATATTGTGATATATAGTTATTGGGAAATAAAATTGAGCATACTCTGAAACAAGATTTCGGTCATATTGCCCACCCCTAATCACTAATCAAAGTCTTATTTCAATACCCCCCCCCCAAACCCCTGTGGCCAGCATGCTTTAAAATCTTACATCATCTTCATCGTCGTCGTCGTCATCATCATCACTGTCATCAGAGGATGATCCGTCATCAGATTCCTTCTCTTCATCATCATCATTGTCGTCGTCGTCATCATCCTCCTCTTCGTCTTCCTTTGGACGAGGTCACCAATGATACAGAATAATCAGTACATGCTGCTAAAAATATACATAGTGGCCAACAGAGCCATTTAAGACTGTACGATCAAACTCACCGATACTTTGGCCTTGGGTTTCACTTTAGCATTCGTGCCACCAGGTTTTATTGTGCTCCTCCGTTTCTGAAGAAGAAAAGTTGAAGAAAAAAAAAATTAAAGAGGCAGAAGCTTTATATTAAATTGAAATATATAACATAATATATTACACACACACACATACATATTCATATACATATATATTTATTTATTTACATATATATTTATTTATTTACATAAAGCATGTGATTAACACGTTAATTCAGTTTAACATGTTAAAAATATTTAACGCAATAAACGCAGCATCCATTTTTCCATCAAATGCTTTTAAACCAAAGAAAACGAGAAAATCACTCACTCGCTGCTCTTGACTGAATAACTTTTGTAACTTTAATAAGGATTAATCTATACTTAATTTATAATGTATGCAGTTAACACCATGGAGTTTGATAACTTTATTCATTATCTGTATATATTCCTACCCGTTAGACCTACCTGATAATCTTAAAGCACTGTTTACAAGGTTACATAGGTCAAAAACATGAAAACAATAACTTTCTGTTCAAGTAAAAATCAAAACCGGTCTGACTGGGCCAATAGAAAAAATTGAGCCCTGATTAATTGAAGGGCAAAGTAAATGTGACATTTATTGTAATGGGTTTATGAGAAGATTGTTTTTTTAAGTTAATTTAAATTAAAAGTTGTTATATTTATTAAAGCCTAATAAGTGTTAAAATCAAATTATACTGTAATGCTGAATTGCTATTACGGCTAAATAAAAAAATAAAAAATATATATATATCTATTTCATAGAGACATCAGTAGCGGTACTGGTATCGGTGATGCTGGCCTTCTTTCATAAAAAGATGTAATTAATTAAACAACATTTTTAAATGTGTGATACTGTATGTTGTTTCTACATTAATTTGGAGAATAAATGTGAAATTATTACAATAAAAAAATATTAAAAACTTTAATGTGAGGTGCGATTAATTACAGATTTTTTTTTTAATCGATTAACAGCACTAATGTATATACATTTTGAGCAAATAGACTGAAATGCACATTTATGACTCACCAGTGAGTTATATTCTTTATACACAGCTCTCTCTTGTGGTGTTATACTCTGTGAGGGAGAAAATCATTTTAATATCCTTGAATTCAAAATGTACAAACTGTTGGTTTTAAAAAGAACACAACATCAATGACTAAAGATTAATATATTAGATCTTTATATCAAGCTATTTGTGTTGCTCTAAAATTGAAATAATAATAAAGATATAGGGGTACCGCAAGCCACTGCTCGAGAAGCACTCTGTACTGCCTCTGTTTCTCCTCCGCCATCCTTTTGTAATGGTCCTTCTCTTTCTGAGCGAGTCGCTGCCAACGGCCTCCGATTTCACCCATGCGCTCTTTCATGGGCAGATGGTTCAGCTCACCGTTCGACAGCATCTCTTGAGAGAACTTCTGATAACCGTTACTGTAGTCAGAGGTGAAGAGAACACAATTAGAACGAGTGGGAAGGTAAGAAACGTTGAGCTTCCTCAAACACACCAACACTCAGATACACAAAATGAACTTACGAGGGTGGTTTCTTAGGTTCCCCATCAAATTTCATTTTCTTCCCCATGATAAAGACTGGGGCAGGTGATCGCATCTCACTCAGCTCTCTCTGCATAAAACAGAAGAATTAAAAAAGGTTATGAAATCTTCCACACAAGAAGCCTGGATCTAAAGAAAAACATGTAGGTTGTAGACGCATGATCAGATACTCTACTAAATGTAGCTTGGCTATCACAAAATATTGTTTGGATTTGTCTGGACTCACTTCATATCTCTTCTGGTCCTCTGCAGCCTTCTTGATCCACATGATCTTCTCTTTCTTCTCCATGGTGTTCCAGGTGGCCTCCATGGCTTTCTGAGCTTTTGCTCGATCATTCTGACATTTAAAGAAGAGGGAGAGATCAGTGGAGAAAACTATTATCCAGTCATTTTAAGCCAAAATGGGGGTCAACCTTGAACAAATTGCAACAGAAGCAAACTCAACTGATTTTGTATCCTCAATATGTCCTGAGTAAGAAAAAAAAAAAAAAGCCCCAAAGAATCCCATTAGGGGAAAGTTTCGAAAAAGACCCAAATATAGCCTATTCATACGCCTATTCATTCTTCTTCTTACGTGAATAGGGTAAAAAATGTAACCTTTAGATATCACCATGAAAATTACTGAGTTGATTACTTACATCAAGACAAACAAAGAACGTATTACAAGTTTTTTGAAATTGTTTGTTAACATGGACAAACGGTGCATAATCTAATTACGTATGTGCTAATTTGCATAAATACCACAACAGATCTAAACATTGGGTATCGCCAGGAGAAAATGTCTTGTTGAATCTTGTTGACATATAACAGTAAAATACTTAATGTTAAGGTCTGAATGGAACCCATTTAGGCTACCCATGAGCATTAATACATAGAGGCAGGAAGAAGTACTTTAGAAACCAGCCTTTATTAATTATTGCAGAGATGGGGTTTGGGGCTGGGTCCGTGGGACTGTTTCTGGGGATTCACTTTTTATTTTACCTACCTTTGTCTTCTGCATTCTCCTTACCATTGTCTCCTGTTCTTCCCTCAGACTCGTCCCCCAGAGACAGTCCCATAGACCCAGCCCCAAACCCAATCTCTTAAAAATGAACAGTAGTGTAGGTAATTTTCCCAATTTAACTTCTTGCACGTATTATTTCATACCTTGAACCGGGCGAGATAGTCTCCAATGACACTCTGTTGCCAGATTTCCTGAGCTGTTTTGGGTGTTTCTGGTAGTTTCCCTTTGTCCTCTTTGCTCTGCTTTTCAGAGTCTGCCTTCAGCGTCATCTCCAGAGTTTTATACTTCTCCTATAAAGAATGATTAAACATTCAAGTTAAAAACAATTTAGTCGGCCAATACAGTGACAGAAGGATCTTAACATCTCTGGATCACTAATGTGTCTTTATTACCTTCTTCTTGTCAGAAAGCTCGTTCCACATGCGGGCTAGTAGTCTGGTGAGCTCCATGTCAGAAAGATCAGGCCTTTCCTGTTGAAGTTTTGGGCGCTTCTCTTCTGAGAAAATGAACATTGCAGACACAGGGGGCTTGGGCTTCTCTGCAGACTGTTAAAATGAACAGAGAAAAAAGAACAGAAGGGCATTAAGGAAGTGAAGTTCTAGATACATTAAGCTAATTTAAGTAACGATCCCTCAATAACCCAAAGATGATTGACAGGTGAACTAACCTTTGCTGTGGCGCTCTTCTTTTTAGAAGCAGGGCTGCTTCCACCACCTCCCCTTTTAAAGCTGCCCATCTTCTGTTCTGACATTATTCTCTGCTGTTCCTCCTCTGAGATACTCTGGGATACACAGGCAACATGTTTAAAATGCAAACCAAATAGCAAATTGGGTAACACTTTATTTTACAGTGTCATTGTTACATGTGTTACATATAGTTACTATTGTAATAACTATAAATTATGCATAATAACATGCAACTAACCATAAACCTAACCATATAGTAAGTACATGTAGTTACTTAATATTACTCAGCACTTAAATTTATAATTACACTGTAACACGGACACCTTAAAATAAAGTGCAACCGCAAATAGTTTCAAGCAATACACATACAGAGCTGAGGGCCTGTTGTCATAAACGTATACTTACTAATAAGTAGCGATTCATCTCAACTTCATATTCTTTCTTTTTCTGTGTAGAGAAAAAATTAAATATTAAAGTGACTGAAAATCTTCCATATGTATCCATGTTGGCTTTGTTTATTTTAAAAGATGGTTGATCAACAGATGGAAGGGTGCAAAGTAAGAGTGTGTTACAGACCTGTTCACAGCGCTTTTGGTAAGCATCTTTCTCGCTCTGTTTGAGCAGTTTCCAGCGCTGGCTGCACATGACCATACGCTCCGTACTGGGAACGTCTTTCATACTGGACATCAGCTCAGCACAGAACATTGAGTAACCATTACTGAGAGAAAAAAACAAAACAAAAACAGAATGAGACAAAAAAAAAAAAAAAAACTGTCCCAAAACTCATACAAGAAATTGTTATCATTAAATCAAACTATTAAAAAACACTTTCTGAAATATGTCTTTAAGTACTAAAACAGAAATACATTTAAAAAATGGAAAAGGCAGATAGCAAAACTACTATAAATTTAAAATTAAATAAAAATATGAATTAATACCATAATAGGACAAGAAAGAAAAGGAGAACACAAACATGACATGTCCAGGACACATTTCACCACCCACTGACCGCCCCCCTCCCAAAAAATGAGAAAGTATATATTGCTATTATCAGGTAAACTTACGAAGGAGGTTTGTCGGGCCGCCCATCAAATTTGTCCTTGAGCTGTCTCTCTGCTTTGGTCAGAGTGGATTTTACGATGTCCTCCTCCGTGATGTTCAACTCTGGGTGCTGCTGGATAAACTCGCGCATTGTCCCCTAAACAAAGACGGGAAAGATCAAACATTACAGAGAAGCTTGCTACTTGCAGGCAAATAGGCTGTGAAAAATGCAAGCATCTTTACCTCATACAGTTTGTGCTGCTCCAGAGACTTCATGATCCACTTCATCCTCTTCTTGTCTGACAGCTGTGGCCACTGCTTTGCAACACTATCCTTGATGTCTTTGGTGGTCGCCTGGAGAGGTATAAGCACAAGTGTTTTACAGCATTCATGTGTATGAAGAAGTCAGCAGCAAATTCTAGAGCGAGTGTGTGTAGAGCTTACATCTGGGTGTCCTTTGAGAAAGGCCTTCTTCTCATGGCTGTACCACAGTTGCTGGGGTGTCTTGGGCTTCTCTGGAACATTGGACTTCTTGTTAACGTTCTCTAGAAGGTCGGGATGATCCTGCCTGATAAAACACATAAAAACTTTTTTAGAGAAAAGTGATGATTTAGAAATGTAAATGAGATGGTAAAGTGTCAATAAGTCACTCACCTGAACTTCATCATGCTGACCATGAAAGACTCCTTTTCTCTGAGAAAGTCTTTCACGTATTTCTCCTGTTGACGAAAGGTTCAGTCAGAACAAACAGGTCAGACAAAACAATGCATGCTTTGTTGACTGATCTAGAAAGGTACTACTCAAAACAATAGTTGAACCAGACCAAACAGAAAATATTTGCTTCATTTCAAATAGACTAGAGAGCAGCAACAGATTTGAAATCAACTGAACACCAGATTAACCTTTAATGTACCATTACAATATCCCCATAATATCAATTTCCAATTTTAAAAATTCACATAATTTTCCCTTTTATAGTAGCTCTTGAAAAATATTTACAGACAATGGATCTAATTCACTAAGCATGCATGCGCACAAATTTGAGCATGCAATCTGCATAAATCGTTTTCACCAACAATTTATCAAGTTGATTAATCAACTTTCAACGTTCTAAAATGTATTCTAAATTTACAGAAAAAATTAGGAACAACTGAAACCACTCTTATGCAAAAATCACATACTCTTGGTGGCCTTTTAAACACGTTAAGTTTACATTTTTGATGCTTGGTGAACATCAAACATAAAATTTGATGTTAGTGAACAGATATAGACCATATATTTCATCATTTCATATATGAGAGCCAATGCTTTTTCTTTTAAATTTTCGCTGCACTCACTTTTTTACGCTCTGGGAGCTCCTTGTATTTTTTGGACAGGATCTTTGTGAGATCTAGGTTGCTCATCTCTGGATGTAGTTTAGCATACTTGGCACGCTTCTCCATAAAGAAACGGAAATACGGTGTCAATGGCTTTTTGGGGAAGTCTGGGTGTTTCTGCAGAAGAAAAATACACGAAAAGTTTGCATTTGCTGCTGCTCCAAATAACACACTGGACAAACTCTGTAAATTTTAATCCAAGCTTTCAGGACTGAGCAATAAGATTTTCTACCTTCAGCTTCTTTCCTTTGTATGGATTTTTGACGTAGTCCTGCGCATCCACGATCAGCTCAGAGAGGGTGCGGAATTTACGTATCTGAGTCAGGAACAGGAATCTTAATGTGACAACTGCATTTCTCTTACAAAAGTTTTTTCTTTAAATCAAATATTTCAAATACTATCAACATTGATTTTTTCGACACACTTGTGATGCATGTTTCTCTAGTCATTACAACATACAAGTGAAACCCATTGGTCACTGACTAGCGTACCTCACGTGAAACTTCCAGCCATTTCTGTTTGCACATCTCCCCAGAGTATGAGTTAAAAGCCACTTTCTCCCAGTCCAAATGGGACTCGGACGTTTTGTACTTGGACAGATCCTTATCTGGCAGATTCACCTTCATGGCATCCAACAGCTTCAACAGGTCATTCTGCTCCCAAACTGTAACATTAAAACATAACAGGGCAAAAATGATCTCTGAGTACCAGTACACACATCACTTAATTTACACATTTTAAATACAGGCTCACCTATATTTAATTAAAATCCAAAAAAGAATTTCTTGTAAAGTTTTTTCATTAAGTTACATTTATTATTGTTCACGGTGATACAATGTATAATAATATTCATAAACAGTTAAGAACCACTGATCTAAATGATTAATGTTTCTTACCGATCTCTTTAGCAGAGGAGTCCATTTCTCCATTCATTGTCAGGATTAATCACTCTAGAGAAAAGCAAATTATGTTAATAATTATGTTAAGGATTACAAACATTGAGGTAAAAGGTTGAAACTCGTACTTACATGGCTTTAACACTATATAGTTTTCAATTCATTTCCATTTTTTCAATAATTGTGCATCAAATAATTCAACAACAAAAAGAATGCATCATTCTTGAGGGGATTTTTTTTTCTGACTTAAGTAGATTATAAGTTTTAATGGCTTTCAATAATTCTCTTTAAACCAGTAATTGTTGTATGAAAAGTGGAATTAAAATCCAGCCCGACACATAATGGTTGATGTTCATTACACCGCCCCTAAGCGTTTACGCTCCATCGTGAGACAGAGCCCATTGCCTGTGACGGTTTCAAATCTCAAATAACTCTGCAGTCGACACCAGCAAGAGCAAGCCAATCCGTCTAATCTTCCATTTTGTCTACTGAACTAAGACTTGAGACGGATTCTCCTGCACTCTGCGCGCTTTTCGAGGCGAGCGTTTCGTGTAGTCGCTCGAAATTGGGAGTATATTTTCGGCAGACGAGTGGATACTGGGAGGTACTACAGGAGGAGGAAGGAGCGTTTTGGGCGATAGGCAGGCAGCTGCCTGTAGACGGACCAGCTGACCACGGATCGGGATCTGCTTTCGGTCTTCGTCGAGAGGGGGAAACACAGCCAGGGATCATCATGAGTGACTGCTAAAGCATGCAGCACCAGAGTCAGCCTCCAAACCAACAGGGCGCGGGTCTCCGCTTCCGCCACGGACGCATTCTGGGTCGCCCCCCTTTATATTCACACAGCGACTGTATTAAAATGGTTGAATATGGAGGGCTAGTCATAATCTGATGTCGTTTCGCACATGTGTGAGCCGACTGAATTAGTCACAAAATGGCACGAGCCTTGTTCCAGGGCGAGGCGTCGCCGCTTCGCTGAATGCGTAATGGCGGCGCGTGAGCCAGCAGAGTCCAGCTTTAAAACAGACCCTGGATGAAGGGCATTTTACCACCATGAAATGCTCTGAATCAGTGGATAATCAGACCCTTCTTGAATAGAATCGAGCTTTACTACCATTGAAATGCTGAGGAAAAAAACAAAAACTATTTTGTGGATTTGAATCGCTTTTTTGAACAAAAGCTTTGAAAACGGGGCTTTAGTTTCGAGGCAAAATACGTCAAAGTTAAAGTGTTTTAATTATTTATAAGGGTCAATTTAAGAAAGAATGTTTAAATTTGATATGGAAATGTTCCTAAATTATATAATTGGTGCTGTTTAATGAATAAATTCTGTTTTACTGATTTACCCAACTTAAATTATAAACTCAAAAATAGCTTTGATAGTGTCTGTATCTAACGTTGCGTGTGGAACTGCTGCAAATGATAGCTTGCAAATCTACATTTAATAAAATAAAATGTTACAATGTTAAACCGACCTATGACTTGACCTACACCGGAGCTAGCCGGCTATAACTAGCATTGAATCCCTCTCCAGCCTTGGTCAGAGCTGAACCACAGTCGTCAAAAATAAAACCAAAAAAAAAAAAAAATGCAGCTAAAATCAATCCTTATTACATGTTGTTATATAAAAAGATTTGTAAGCGGTGTCCAAACGGTCCTCTTACCGTAAAGAAATCTGGTTGTTTACCCCGACTTTCGAGCGACGAGGAATGCGGGGTGAAAGCACAGTGTGTGCGGCCGTATGGCAGGCAGCAGGCTCTTCAAAGGCTTCGAAACTAGAAATGGAAGAAATATACGGTTACTTTTACATAGTACGCGGCGACTGAAGCACAATTATGATAGGCGAGATCAACTCGGTGAGAAATGAATCAATCCTGTGAATAAACGTGTCATTTTGTTCACAATCACAATGGAAAATTGTAACAACCGAGAAGAGAGGACGCTTCCCTGGCGTGACGACTGTTCTAGAGCCGCCATACTACCCTCCATGCACGCGCTGCGAGCCTAATTCACCTCCACCGAGAGAAAAACCAGCGCGAAGGGTTCTGAACTCACCCGGTTTGCTCCTCAAACACAGACAACCGATAAAATGTCAAATGTGATGGCGAACTTTGCTTTCACAAAAGCGAAAACGAGCCCACACGGTGAGATGACCGAGCTCCGTGATGGCGAACCAAAGGCGGCTGGTTCTTTCCTCCACGAGCCTCATGGAGTCCTGACTCGGAAATGAAGACGACCGCGAGGGCTCCAAATACGATAGAGGTGCCCTTATCGTGCTTAGGATTAGGTTAGTGAGTTACATTCAGAAATTAAACACGGTTTTGGTATATAAACGGGGGATGTTTTTCCCCGAGTCACAATACGGGAAATTCGGGTAAGTCGACCTCGGAATGTACCGTTGCCTTGCACCAAGTCAACGCGAATTTAAACAAAAACAAAATCCACCAACGATCTAAAGTCAAAATGTTTTGATTTTCTTTTTTCTTTTTGTTGTTTCATCTAAGATTTTTCTCGAGGTTTGTTTACCAAACGGTCGGTAGGATGAGGCGCTGGTTTGATCTTACCTGTCGCTGCTTGTGTGTGGAAGTGGTGGTGGAACAAGGGGAGGGTTGACTGTTAGCCAGCACTGCGCCGCCGGTCCAGGGCACGGGCGCTCCAGTCCCCGCAGAGCTGAGAGAGACTTCCCCCCGCCTCCATCTCTCTCGCTCTCCTTCCAGTCAGCGCGCAGCTCTCTCGATCCGCTCATTTCTCTTTCCAAGGCGACATCCACATTTTCAATCTCTCCCCTGCCTGCTCGCCGCTCTCATCACGGATGGGTCGCCCGGGTTTCGCTTCCATTTGGATTATAAACTCGGAGCTGCTGTCACGAGCTACCGAGGCGCCATCAAACCTGCACGCGCTTGTGGCGATTCGGGCTTGTTTTTAACACTTTTTTTTTTGTTCCTCGTGATGATAATGTAAAGTTTTAATAAAAGAAGTGAATTTGATGTAATATGTTAACGTGTGATTTAAAAAAAAAAAGAAAGAAAGAAGAAAAGAAAAACAGTATTCTTGCGTTTAGTCAAACTCCCAAAGTGCATATAATGCATTAAGTAAAGAGTGAACTGTTGTGTACTTTTAACATCTTTTCAGTATTTTCAGTCTGACAGCTACATCTTTTTGTCACGTTAAATAATTAAACTCCACCTTGTCTGTTTGTGGGCGTCACCTGCGATGTCCAATCAAGACGTTCTGATTTGGAGAAAACATGATTTTCCAATGAGCGCGCTGCTTCGTTAAACATCAGAGCGGTGACGTGCGCATTTCACTGGAATGCCAGAGTCCAGTGTGGAGCAGCACTCCTGCCTCCGGGAATGTATATAGGCCAGTGTTTTTCTGTCTTTTATACCCCCACCACAGCCCCATAACAGTAAGGCTTGCAATACACCTGTACTGACACCAAACAAGAAATGTGTGTTGCTGTTTTTCGTATTATACTGGAAATCATGTAGCATTATCAATATTGTGTATTATTAAAGGCATAATTCACCCAAAAATTAAAATTTTGCCATCATTTGCTCACCCTCATGTTGTTCCAAACCTGTATGAATTTTGTTCTTCTGTTGAATACAAAAGAAGATATTTTAAAGAATGTTAGTAATCAAACAGTTGACAGTAGCCGCTGACTTCCATTAGCCTATTCATAGTGTTTTTTTTTCCACTTGTAAACAGAATTTGTGGCAGTATCTGTTGAAGTATAGAATCATCTTCCAGTAAGATGCCTGATCTGAACAAGTTTCCACAGTTCTAACAGGAACTTTCACTAAGAAACATGAAATCTTGATGGGATGTTTGGCAAAACTCAAATGCAGTCTTAAGTATTACTTACGAGTATGAAATACCATACACAGGTAATGTGACTCTTTCACGCACAAACTGAGCATTGTACATTTAAAAAAAAAAAAGAAAGTTAAATATTACTTTTATTTCGCAAGGATGCATTACATTGACCAAAAGTTATTTCTATTTCAAATAAATTCTGTACTTTTGAACTTTCTACTCATCAATGAATCCTGAAAAATATGTATCATGGTTTCCACAAAAATATTCAGCATCACAACTGATTTCAACATTGATAATAATAATAATAATAATAAATGTTTCTTGAGCAGCAAATCATATCAGAATGATTTCTGAAGGATCATGTGACACTGAAGACTGGAGTATTGATGCTGAAAATTCAGCTTTGATCACAGGAATAAATTACATTTTAAAACAGATTAGAAAACAGTTGTTTTAAATTGTAATGAACTATTCACATTTTTTTTTTTTTTTTACTGTATTTTTGATCAAATTAATACAACCTTAGTGAGCAAAGACTTCTTTCAAAAATGTTAGTATAGTTAGTAATGTGTAGATATACTATTCAGTGACAATATGACAAAAATAAAAAAAATCATGGCTTATTTTTGTACTTTTTTGTGATTTTTTTCACCTTGTTACACGGTGTTCCTGGACAAAATTACCCGATGAATCTCTCATTATGGCATATTATCACCACACATTGGATTCAGTCTTTTTGTCAACTTGTTTTTTTTTTTAAAATTAGTAAAGGTTTTGTATTCATTTTTTAAACTGACTGATTGTAGGCCTCATTGATCAAAAAAATAACCATCCATTGAAAATGAAGGGGGAGATCGAAAATAAAACAAACATTTAGTGTTCAGGAGCATGTTCATGTTCACATATTTACATGTGACACTCAAACACACACACACACACACACACACACACACACACACACACACACACACGTTCATGTACACAAACAAACAATTTTGAGTATTACAGGCTTTCTTTTTCACAGAGCGGAACTTTATCCTCAGATCAATGAGGCTCAGAATGAGACCTAAGATCAATCAGTTTGAAAAAATAATTGTCCTAATTGAAAAAAAAAAGTTGACAAAAAGAATGAATCTGCTATTCTGTGATAATATAGCATAACGATCGATTTACAAGAAATGTTTAAAAGGCTGGTCATTTTTGACCAGGAACACAAAAGGTATTAGGGTTTTCAACACAGCGTAAGGGTTAAATTCAAAATATGAAAACCTGCTAATATTCAGATTATGGTCCAGCTCTAACATGTAAGCTATAGGTCAGAGGGCTCTCAGAACAGGCTGGACACTTGGGAAGGATGAGGCTGTTGCTTGCCAGGGTGGGCCAAGCTCATGATTGGGTGAGTCAGGCCCGCACAGACCTCCTGTGAAGCCGGGCAACAACTGGAGATGTGGATGTGCTTGCAATTTAGTACAGGAGTGTAAGGCCTGTTTACAAACAATTATTGTGGATGTTTTAAAGAATTTTAATCATTAAACAAAGTCACACAGCATAACAGACCAAGCACACATAAAATCAACTATTCATTTATACTCAAAGGTATTCAATCTTTGCAATAGTAACCTATATAGCTAAAATTCTGTATTTGTTAGCCTATTATATTTACAGGTATGAAGTCCCTGAAATTCTCATAAAAAATGCAAAGGCACATTTTGCATAGGTATCAGCTGTTAAAGCAGGATGGGATTTACATTCGAGCTGGTGTGTGGTTGACATGCTTCACACTGGCATACGATCTTTTTTTGCATGAAACTCTGAATACATTAAATAAATAAACACCATGATATATAAATCCCAAAAAACAAAAAAGTCTTATCAGGCACACAAACACACAAAATTAATAAAATGTAATGTGAAAAAGAATGTTCAATGAAAAAGTAAGAAAATATTGTCATAAACAACTATGGAATGTATATGAACAGTTTATGAATTTTAGGTGTGCATTAATTGCATTCTAAAACTTTCATAAAAGAAACACTGAGATTTGTTCAGTTAAAATTTGAATGTACAACAGATACAAATATAAGCAAAAGGTTATCATGTAATGCACACAGTAAGATGAATTCATAGTGGCTTGGATTCAAGAATCAAGAAAGACGTCCAAAGAGGTTTTGGGGTTATTTTAGTCATCCTCATCATCAAATTTCACGTTTGCATCATCTGCATCCAGCTGTAAAAGGATGAAATATGCAGTCATAAATAAACAGTAGATAAAAATGAAATGGCTGTGATTAATGAAAGCATGTCAACATTCTTGGGATAAATCTTAAAAATATTTCTGTCAATCTATTATTAATACAATCAAGAATATAATAATTATAAATCTCAGTACATTATATGTACAACATGATGGCATCATATAATTTAGGCTATACAGATAAGTGGCTTTGTTTTTCTATTAAGACATGGTGGGTGAAAAGTGCATTCATGTGCATTTCTTGCTTTAGCGCTATAAAAGAGAGACTTACACATTTCATTTCCATGACAGTGAAGACGTGACCGGTCATGAACATTCTTAGAGGGACCGTGAGGATCAGGACAAAGGGCAGGGCAAGTGAAAACGTACTAGATTTTACTGCCCACAGAATCACCAAACACATCACTTGGATCAAAGTGTACAGGTGCATACGCATAGTCGGCACCTGTTGAGAAACAGAGAGAGAGAGAGAGAGAGAGAGAGAGAGATATCTGTAGTTAGATCGATGGTTGGAGCAATAGATGAGATTACTAGACATGGCCAAAAGTATGTGGACACTCCCTTCTAATTATTGGGTTTGATGATGTCCACGCACACACACTACCCTTCAAAAGTAAGTGTTTTTTAATGTTTTTGAAATCAGTCTCTTCTGCTCACCAAGACTGCATTTATTTGACCAAAAATACAGTGAAAACAGTAATATTGTGAATTATTTTTACAATTTAAAATAACTTAAAAAAAAAAAAATATATATATATATATATATATATATATATATTTGAATATATTTTAAAATGTAATGTATCCCTGTGATGGCAAAGCTGAATTTTCATCATCATAACTCCAGTCTTCAGTGTCACATGACCCTTCAGAAATCATTCTAATATGATGGTTTGCTGCTCAAGAAACTTTTCCTATTATTATCAATGATGAAAACAGTTGTGCTGCTTAATATTTTTGTGACTTTTTTTTTCAGGATTATTTGAGGGATGGAAAGTTCAAAAGAACAGTATTTATTTAATATAGAAATAATTTGTAACATTATAAATGTCTTTACTGTCACTTTTGATCAATTAAATGCTTTCTTGCGGATTAAAAGCATTAATTTCTTTCAAAATAAAAGTGGACTGATACTTTTTTACAGCAGTGTGCTTTTGTCCATGTAGTGTATATGTGTCCATAAATAAATCTTACACGGGTGACAAATGGAACAGGTGGATGATGCTTTTTTGGCATAATAAGCAAAAGCATACGGTCCCAAAGTTGGATGCCACTCAGGGAAGTGATACCCATATAGAGGAAGATCCCGAACAGAGCCGTCATAGGTATCATTTTCAGGATGGGCTCCATGAGAATCGAGACCCCTATGGGTGAGAAATTATTACTATTACGTGTATTGTTCAATAACATTTTATTAAGTATTATAATGCCAATTTCATATTTTTAAAATGCAATAAAAGCGAATTGCTTTTGTTTAAACATTTATTTAGTGTCAGTATTTCAGAGTAAGGGCTTGGAACTCACCAACCATCACGGCCACCAAAATACCACTGACTCTTTGTTCTAGCACACGTTCAATCTGCGGTCTGGTGCCTTTGGTCATGACAGTCAGAGAGTTGGCGTGGGTAACAGATCTCACTGTAGCAGCACTGAGCCAGGGGACACCAAAGATAGAGGCAGCTCCTCCCAAGAACACCAAAATCAGGAGGTCCAGATGGAAACCAGAGCCTTTGACCATTTTTCTCTCAGGCTTACTCACAATCAGCCTGGATGGTAAGGAAAAGTAAGGTGGTAAAGGCAGTGCAGCAACACCAAGGATGACCAAAATCCTTGCATTAATCTTCATTTGGTTACATCTACTTGCTGTTTACTTTATGTGTCTTCACCCAGTATTCTATTCTGAATATCTTTATGAGTGAGGAACTCACGTGGTGATCTGGGACTCAAGGAAGATTAGGATGAAGACCAACAAGCCAGGGACAACACAGGCGAACATCAACCAGACAGGGAATGGCTTCTTCTCACCCAGTGGATTGATGAGCCAACCTCTAGCAGACGTGTTGGACACGGTCAGCCCCTTTGGCACCACCAGTTTCTAAAGCAGGAAGTAAATAGAAGTTAGAACATGAGACATCATCTGTTATAATGGTCAAAATCCCAGAAAGTCTTGGTATCTATGAAACATGTTTGTCTTCATTAGCTCATTCACTAGGGACTTTTACAGTTTTTCATAATCGCTTTGGCTCAAATAATAGGTTCAAATCTAGGCACGTGCAAAAGAGTAATTACAACTGTCTACAATTTGCACAATAACTAAAGAGCATGGTTTGCTGATCAAAACTTGATTCCCAGTGAACTTGTCGTATGCTTTACAACATTCTTTCATTGTGTGAGCCATCACATGCAAAATGATTCATTAAAAATCTGTCAGACATACGTTTATTCCATAAATATCTATGACATGGGATGTTTGTGATGTCTACTAAATTTGCCATTGCTAATGACCTGCCATAGTAATGATACAGGAGGAATCACAGTAGGAATAAGCCAATCAAGTTTGGAAGCATAGAGCTTGCCTAGAACAAATCACCACCATTTTGATCATCACAGCAGCTACATGCACGTGGAAGATGGATCTTGTATGTTACATACTGTGAGGAGATATATATAGGTTTTTTTTTATTTCTGTACTTGCCATTTTGGGGACAATTTCTGTTCTCTATTTATGACTTCAATATAAGAAATGTGAAAATGCAAATATGAATTTTCTGTTTCAACACATTGCTACAAAAATAAAGCTAGTGCATACATACAAATGTTCATATTATTTTTCTCCGTACAACAACATTGACTTCATTAAACCTTTACCTACTGTTGACATCTGTATCTAAAGCAGACTGTGTCAAAAATAAAAATAGTACAAAAATGAATTTTGTATATTATAACAAACATTTCAAGGGTTACTGCATGGTGAAAAACCATCAAAACATTTTGAGCAGTATGGCTCACATGATGACACTTTTGATGGCATTGGCCAATTTACTGAAACCATTACTAGGCTTAGAAGCATGAATTAAATGTTGTAGGTGAGTAACATTTTTCAGACATGTTGTGATGTTCCATAAACAGTTGTGACAACTGCACTTACAGTTCAGAGAATGTAAAAACTGTAATTACACGTCTCTGAACAATGCAACAGGAAGTGTTTGGCTAACCTGTGTGTAGGCATCGCTGATGCTGATATCCACAGCGATCATGAAGAAGATGGCGATGGGGACACCAAAATCTCCAATCATTCGTCGGATCTGGTGGTGTACAGTGTTTTATTAGTAACATGAACTGAAATATAAGCTTTTTGTTTTAAATTTTGTTCCAACCTTCCTCGGCAACACTACAGATAATACATTAAAATGAAATAAAATGTGGAGTATTAAATACATTTAAAGGCTTTTATTTGGTTGGATTGTACAATCTGTAATCTGTTAAAAAATCAATCTGCTAAAATGCCTCTTGAATTTTTTCCCCCAGAACACACTATTACTGATTAAAACATCATTATTGTTTGAAACTTTGAACCTGTTTTCGGCTAAGCAGTATCAGAGTTTAAATCAGAAGTCTTCAATCCTGCTCCTGGAGGGCCACTGTCCTGCAAAGTTTAGTTCCAACCCTAATCAAACACACCTGAATCAGCTCATCAAGCTCTTCAGAATAATTTGAATATTCAAAGGCAGGTGTGCTGAAGCAGGCTGGAACTAAACTCTGCAGGACAGTGGCCCTCCAGGAGCAGGATTGAAGACCTCTGGTTTAAAAAAAAAAGAAAGAAGTAAACTGGGCATACTCACGGGGCCAGGAAGGTAGGTGCTAGTTTTAAAACCACGGAGATACATTGCAATGAAGAAACATCCAAACATAAGGCACATGGACAGCAGGGCGGTGTTGGGATATGCTCTCTCTATTATCGCATGCTGTTCGGTAATATTGCCATCAGGATGCTCTGTGATGTTGATAATCAATTTGACAGGGTGGAAGGGGTCTTCCAAGGTTTCATTCAAGTGTTCGTAGTTCAAAATTAAAGGGTGCGCTTTGAAAATCTGAGGAGCAAGAAAACAAAGTATAGTCAAGTCAAGTCACATTTATTTATATAGCGCTTTTTACAATAATTTCTTATCGAGAAAAAATAAGAAGATTTGAGGACAAATTATATGATCTAATCAAACGAAGTGTGTGTGCATTTGAAAGCCTGTACATACCCTGATCAGCTTGGAAAAGGTCTCGTAGATGAAAATGAGAGAGATCAAGATGGAGAAGATCTCCTGGGTGAAGCGCGAGATGAAACGAACAAGGAAGCTCCCCTCCACTGCCATCATCACCACCACAATGATGATCAACCACATGCCCACCCAGACACGGCCCACAATGTACTCAAAGCCATTAGACTTGCAGAACTGAATGGGAAAGATGAAAGTGTTTAGATGGATGAGAAAAGTCATACAGATGGTAATAATCTACCTAGTTAAATACCAATTCTCTCTGATAAAAGCATCACCTGAAAGAAGGCCTCCTCAAACACCATCAATGGACCGGTAAACCCAATGATGAGAACTGGTTGAGCCGCAAACAGGCAAAAGATGACACCCTGCACGCAGGTAGAAACCATCATCTCAGAGACCCCCATCATATGCTCCGTCTTATCCGCTAAAATAGAGAAATGGAGAGATGTTAGTTCAACGGATACTCCACCCAACAATTAAAATTCTCTTATCATGTAGTCACCCTCATACAGTCCCAGATGTATATGATTTCTTTCTTAAGCGCAAATGAATTTTTTTTAGAAAAATAATCCATCTCTGTGGGTCCATATATGTGACCCTGAATCACAAAACTAGTCACAAGTTGCACAGGTATATTTGTGGCAATAGACAACAAAACATTGTATGGGTCAAAATTATTGATTTTTCTTTTATGCCAAAAATCATTAGGATATTAAGTAAAGATCATGTTCCATGAAGATATTTTGTACATTGCCTACCATAAATATATAAAATATGTATTTTTGTGAGTGAATGCAGCACAATCGCGAACATAAATGGACAACTTTAAAGGCGATTTTCTCAATGTTTCGATTTTTTTGCACCCTCAGATTTCAGATTTTCAAATAATTGTATCTCTGCCAAATATGGTCCTAATCTAACAAACCATACATCAATTTAAAGCTTATTTATTCAGCTTGCAGATGATGTATAAATCTCAATTTTAAAAAAAAAGACCCATGTGACTGATTTTGCGGTCCATGTTCACATATTGCAAGTGTACAGAACTTCCAAAGTTGACTCTTCAAAAACCATACAGCGTGAACACAACAGCAATCCACATGACCACAGTTGATGAATCAATTTCTTCTGAAGCAAAATGATAGGTGTGTGTAAGAAAAACTATACACCAAGCAAATCAATTAACAATCGCTTCTGGCCAACTGTCATACGCAAGATCATGCTTTTAAGTAAATGTCAGCACATTGTAAAGCTTGTTGACGTACCACTTCACACTTTGTTTGTGTTCATCTGAAGGAAGAAAGCCATATACATCTGGGACTGGGACGGCATGATGGTGAGAAAATGGTAAGGAATTAGATTTTTTGAGTGGAGTATCCCTTTAATGATTTCATCCTGTCTAGGTGGGCAATTCTTGGCCAGGCTAAGATGAAATGTGGACCAGGACCAGCTGCTTAATGACAGTGTCATTTCAGATCTTTCTCAGTGGTGTGATTAGTCAGGGCTTGCAGTGAATGTACTTACCAAGAAGTCCTCCAAAGGTGATGGCAGGAGAAAGGGCAGCGAAGTAGATGAAGATGACAGAAGACAGCACCTGAGGGTCCAGTGCATCTTTGAAGTCACTAAGGTAATACTTGTAGCGGCGTTTTATGTCTTTGACCATTCCACCAAACGGATAGCCGGTACGGGCCAGTGGATCCTCCCGTGGTTTCTCAGGTCCAGTTGGGGCTAAACAAACAATTAAGTACAATTCATTGGATGTAATTCCAGTTACATTAGGATGGTCTAGATAATGAAAGAGAAGGACTGTTCCTTGTCATGATTGATTCATCTAAACTGCATACATGTCTGAACTAGGCATTGCTACTAAATGTAAATGTGAGTCTAACTATGTTAAATATTTTGCAGGGATGCAGGACCAGCATCCTAGAACTAAAATTATTATAATTAATACAATTTTGCTCCTGAGAAAGATGACCAAATCCAGTGAATCTGCATATGGAATCTACAATCTGTAAATTGTGTTAAATGGAGCTGAAAGTACAATACTCATTTTGGTAGCTCAAAGTATCAACAAATTATTTGATTAACATCAGATTATTCACATTATTTAATAAACAAACACACAAGTGGAGCAAAGGATGTGTAGAGATTTAAATGTCAAATTAAATGAATAAAGCTGTATCAACAGCTTATCATTCTGTGAAGACTGACCTCTGCCCCCAACCATGAGTCTGGTGTCATTTGGGCGGACCCTATCACGCAGCATCTTCTTCTGGAAGTTGATGATTGGCTTCAGCATGCTCTCATCCTGGATTTCTGTGGGTGGGATCACAATGCTGCAGTCCATGAAGTCTGCCATGGCATTGGTCAGATCCCTCTCATTTGTGGCCAAGTAAGCCTCCAGAGTGAACACCTGTTTGCAGGTACAGAATGAAGATGAGACATTTTATATATATATATATATATATATATATATATATATATATATATATATATATTCATTCAATAACATTTCAGTGCAAAATCCAAAATTCCTCCTTACCCAGTCGGCCATTAGTGATGCCATGGCCCGGCCACACTCATGGTAGTCCATGCCGCTGTGACTGGGTCCCATCAGGAAGAAGACAAAACGAACTGGAACTGGAGCTTCCAGAACCCCTTCCATCACCACTGAATCCCGCAGACGTGCAAATGCTACCACTGGTTTCTGGAGGTTCTCCACCACACCTTGAGAGAGAAGGAGTGAAGAAACATGAGCATGCAATGTGCTGGAAAATAAAGAACAATCATTTCAATACAGAATAAAAAATTAATGCACACTCACCTGATAAAACCACAGAGGCCTCCACACGATCAACCATGTCTCGCTGAGGATGAACAGAACAGTGCAAAAGTCAGTATTTGAAACTAGCAGAGCAACATACTAACGTAGAATAAAGGCAAAATTATTTTTTTTACAATATTTTAAATGAAGTCCTTCACGATGGGTCTGGAAAACTGTACTGGAATGTTCCCTTTTTTATTTTTTGAGGCTATGTTGAGTTTTTAATTGTTTGGATGCTAAAAAACCGACAGAATCTGACTGAGCGTTTAAAAAGTCTAAAACTGAAAGGACAAAATAAATTTAACAAGCAGGATATCCTGGTCTTGTCTCCACCCTAGCTTAAAAATCAGTGGGAAATCATAGGTTGATCCATATGGATGGATGGACGGACATAGATAGATAGATAGATAGATAGATAGATAGATAGATAGATAGATACCTGTTTGCTGACTGAGAATGTTTGCAGCTCTATGTCTGCTGAACCAGGGGCTGAAATAGGCTCTAATTGACTGTAAAGCAGAAACAATGAGTCATAAAGTTTATATCCATAAACAGTCATATAGAGCTGTGACTTATATACCAATTAATATGGATCTCTGAAATAATAATAACAAAAAAACATAACTTTCCTCCACATACACAAACACAAAGCTGCAGAGATAATGAGGAGCCTTACGTGCGCTTGCGTTGCAGTATGGCCACAAGAGCGTCACGGTCCGTGGGCCGGATCTCTTTTTTGAGCAGAAGCTGTTCCACCATCTTCTGACCAATGCTTGATAAGCTGCTGTCATCAACATCAAGCAGCACCGCCCCTGGTTACAGTCATTGTAAAAATGAATATTCATCTGTCACCATAGACCAATTCCGGGGTCCACTAGGGGTCCCATGCAAACTTCTAATGCTTGCTACAGACAGTGCGATTTCAGCAATCCAATAAGATTATTACAAATGTGATCACACTGTACAACATGGATCTAATAAACTTGGGTACGACATGTATGTAGACTGTACGATGATGACACCTATTGAATCGTAGTTAGTATAGAAGAATAAAATGTCATCAGCATGCGCTAGTGGTAAACAAATATGAATCGCACTTTGGCAATTGTGGTTTTAATGTGTGCTGAAAAAAAGAGAAAGAAGTGAAAGAGAATATGGACACGGTCATGGCTAGGGAAAAAAGGCCAACTTGGCATTCCAATTTTGCAAATGGAGCTTGAGGTAAGTTTACGTTTTAGCTCAATGTCACGTTGATCAATACGCCATTTCATGTTACATTTTTAATGGCTAGTCAGTAGACGTAGGTTGTGGCAGCAAACACAATGTGAGATGATCATGCTAAATTTCTGAAACTGTCAGAAAATGATCGCAGGCTATCTTTGGCCGCAAGACCGTGACAACGGCCGTCTTTGACCTTCTCTCACTGTATGATGTAGAACCACCGTTTGGAGCCACGATTGGTCATCTTTCGTCTGTGACTGCCCAAAATCAAACAATGTGTACTGGGCATTAGGGAACCTCAAGATGTCTTAAAATGATTTAAAATAAGACAAAACATGATTTAATATGAGCCAAAACAACCAACAAAAATCTATTTTAATTCAATGACAAACTTCTGAAATTCTAAAATTAAATGATTTAAATGTTCATTAGAGTTATTTTAGTTACTTATTTTAATCTATGGATGTACATTTGTTTAAAAAAAAGTGTGTGTGTGTGTGTGTGTGTGTGTGTGTGTGTGTGGGGGGGGGGGGGGGGGGGGGTGGTCCTTCAGATATCGTTGGGGACTTATTGTGATATGTCTGCTTTATAATCTGAAACAGCATTCATTATTTTCATCATGTGACAAGTGTGATGTCAGCATAAAAACTTTGAAAGAGAGCTTTGATTTGCTTGGTGTGTTTTTCATGATTTAGTCACTGAATTAGCATGCTCTAGTTGAGATATGGGCCTTTGTTAGAAGTATATTCATTATGCATTCCCTGCAGAGTTGAGCTCCAGCCCTAATTAATCACACCTGATCCAGCTAATAAAGATCTTCAGGATTACTAGAAACTTCCAGGGAGCTGGTTGGAGCTCAACTCTGCAGGACACTGGCCCTCCAGGAACTGAGTTTGAGACCCACTGGTCTAAAGGTTAAAGGAAACATGTCACTTGGTGCCTCACCTGTGCTCATGACCTTGCGGAGTTGGATGAGGCTTTTAAAGGTGAGATAGGAAATGTGGGCCTGGCTCCACTGTCCCGTGGCAGGGCTTAAGTTCTCCTCATAACCCACCCAGCGTCCCATTTCCTGCCACAGCTCCCCACGAAGCTCATTCAGCTCAACGTATGCCTGAGGTGGACAAACAGAGTGTTTCATTAAGTGTTTTAAAAAGAAGTCAAATATATGCAAGTAAGTAATTAATCTGTTTCTGTGTTTCACCTCTGCATCTCCTCTCTTGATGGCATTGGTGTTGGTATTTCGAGCGGCTGAAAAGGGAGATGGAAAAAATGAGTATCAAACCAGGAAGATTTAAGGTTTGTGTTTTTATATATATGCATGTGTAAGGCAAACACACCCTCTAAGTCTCTAGAGAAGGTGAAGGTCTGATGCTGCAGTTCTTCCTGCTGCCTCATCTGCTCTAAGTCATAGCTGCCTTTGTGTCCCCCGGGTGTCCTATAGAGGGCGACAGAGAGCACATACTACAACACACACCAGGGCAAAGACCCACTGTCACAGCTCCACACACTCACCAGATCTTATGCACCATAGGCCAAGCTGAGCTCCATCGTCTTATAAAGCGACTCAAGCCATCCCTGATACAAGAAACATAAACCTCACTCTGTCTAGCCCTCACACTGCCCCGCTCGGCCACAAGGGCGCGACATTTTACATCTTTACTCTCTGTAGTCCTAATGTGTAGTGTGCAGTCTTTTTTTTCTTTTTTTTTTTTTGAGACAGGGCACAATAAGCCACACATTCATCACTACCCATGAAATTCAATATGAAAGCCTATCAAATAATAATTTTTAATAATAATCCGAGATTTAAATGATTAGTACGTTTTAAGATGATTTTTTTTTTCAGATGTCTGATTAGCTTCTCAAAAATAAACTACTATATAAATACAATAACTGATAATTAAATAAAATGTGGATACTATTTTGTTAAAACATATCTGTAGCATATCACCCCAAAATGAAAATAAAGATTTTTCCAGTTTTTTAAGGAATAATTAGATGTTTTGCATTGCGCGATTGCTTTGATGACAGTTATTAATACTCAATATGGTAATGTGGAAAACCTTATTCTGATTTTTGAAAACTGATTTTTATTTATTTATTTAAATTGCAAAGTATTTATACATCATGTTGTAATTCCTCTAAAATATGCTCATTTAAATATAAAAAAAGATCAAAATTTCTGGATGCCCTATGGGCATGACAGTTTGGGGTTGTTAATCACCATAAAAATGCATTTTAATTTGTGTAAACTATTTCTTCAAATTTTCCCCCCTGATTTTAAGATGTAACCTGACCAGGACAGGATTAAGTGATGCAAATACAGTGAAGCAGACACAACTATATTTGCATTTCTCTCAATGTGTGTTATGTGTGTCCATATGATACTCACAAAGTTAATGGAGATGGTAGAGGTGACTCACTGTCCTCATAGGACATGTCATTGTCCTATAGAGAGAGAGAGAGAGAGAGAGAGAGAGAGATACACAATGTTTTACTACACTTTATGGCATTTATAAATGTAAAATATCATTGTACATCAACCACTTAATGTGCTATGAGATGCTTTCCTCACCCCTTCAAATGATATGGCTTCCATCATCGAGACTGTCTTCTTTCTGTCAGAAAGTCTCACACATAACCTTCATTCACACAGAGAAACAAAATAACACAGTAAGACTGTAAGACCTGCACACCTGCTACAGGCAGTGGTTATCGTTCATTCATGTATTCCCCTTTATTAAAGTGTTATCATTTCAACACACTGTTCTTGAGAACTAGAATGAGTTTTACCTGTAAACTCATGCCTCATACTCTCTTTACTTAATACGATTTGCCTAAAATATTTACAGTATATTTGTAATAGCACATATAAATATAAATTATTCATAAAATTATATGTTCTGTATGTCTTTGACTAGTTCTTTTAAAAGCAAACACTGAGTATCAGATCACAACTCCGTTTTCAAGTCTTTCAGAGGCTCAAAAACGGAGGCTCACCCCTAACTAGCACAAGGGCGTGTAAGAGCCACAAACAGACAATCATCTGAAGACTGAACTTCTATCGTGTGATAAGGACTGTTCTGTTCCTCATGGACAGAGGCAGATAGGGCGCAGCAGAGGGGTTTGGCGAAGCCCTCTCAACTACTTCAACAGATAGTAAACACAAATGTATTCCCCATTTTAAAATAAAAATGGATTTATCAACGTTTTCTAGAACCTCCTGGGACTTGTGCTAAACATTGTGAGTGAGGATGAACCTAGTGGAGGGAGAAGAGAATATGAAGACCTCCGATGCAAAAGCCTCTAAAAGCCACCTCTGTCAAAAATGAGATAATAATATTGAGTGAATGCTCTCCGCACATACTATACGCTCATCAAATACTTTCACTTCAAACTCACTAAATCCCAGCCTCAGCCCATTCAGAAATGCCGGTACTTGGGAAGAAACCTATACATAGGAGCCTGATAAAAATGTTAACATTAAACAAAAACTTTAGACAGACTTAGAGGCTTTTGCATCTGAAGTCTTCATATGTTTCCTTAAATAGTTTACTAGAATTGTTTTCAGCTAATTAGTTAAATATACCAATGTGACCCTCAGTAGGTTAATTACCAAGACATATACAACAAATACAATCATAAACAGAATTAAACACTTTCCATTAAACAAAATACACAAGAATGCATTTTTAATGCTTATTTTCAGTAACATTTCATCATCTTTAGATTTGAAAACAAATTTGTACAAGTGTTTAGCAACTATACAGCCTGGAATTGCTGAAATCCACATTACACAAAAATATATGATCAATAAGTTATGACAACATATGTTTTTACATTGTTTTAACTCATCAAAATTCAGCTCATTTGTTTAAATCAGTTTAATGTAATTTAAGTTTAAATGACTTCAGCATCCAAGTTGCTTGTACTTAAAAAAGTACATGTGATTACTTGTTTTTTTTTCTTTTTCGGAAAGTGTACACGAGTTATACATTTAAAGTCTGCAGCTATAAGAAACCGAGTATGAAAGCTCATTTTCAGGCTCAGTCTTTTAAGAGAGTTAGAAAACAGCTCTATAATTAGTAGAGACAATATACATATATATATATATATATATATATATATATATATATATATATATATATATATATATATATGATAAAAAAGTTTCATAGTTCTTCCAGCAACACTTGTAAAATGACTGATAATTTACTGCTGCAAGTAACAATGGGATCTGTCCTGCTCATAAAATGACCTTTAGCAGGTGTCCCCCTGTCTGCAAGTGACCACTGTCTCATTCTAGCCCACTAAGACCTTCTCAAAAACACTTAATCTGACTGTTTAACAGAGCACAACACACCCTTACCTGAGTCCAGGTGGTCCTGGCGGGTCTGTGCTGGGTGTCCGCGTCTACACTGTGAGCGCCTAACTCAAGACTGACCTCTGACCGATTCAAAAGGCATGGGTGGGGATGGGGGGGTAATGGAAAAAGAGAGAAAGACGTAAAGTCACGTAGTGCGGGGCAACCCGAAAAGCGACAGCATGCGCAGAGCACCCAGGGGTGGGAAGGAGTGATAAGACCCCCATAATCAGAGAAAAAGCCTTATCGATGGGGCCACCTTACAGCAGGAATACCCCAACCCTAATACCACTCCCAAAAACAGTGAGAGAGAGAACATAGGAGAGAGAAAGAGTTTGAGGCCTATAGTTTAACAAGCATGGTACAGACTCAGATAGGCTACCTGTCCTAAATTAATTCTGCATCTTCATTTGACTAATTCAAAAATGCATGGGCTTGCTCATGTGAATTGTGCACTTTATTGCTAGCTGCCAAGGTAAGAAGTTATATGCAAAAAAACAACAACAAATATAAATAACCCAATGCTCAAGCCACTCCCAGAACAGTAACAGTTAACCTGGATGATGGCCAAATTCTGACACACTTAGAGAGAGAGAGAGAGAGAGAGAGAGAGAGAAAGAGAAAGATCTATGTGCAGTGTTAATGTGGATCTCATCACTAGCAAGGCACATTAATCATTAAAAAAGCATCTTGCCTTCTGACGTCAAGCTGTGTAGAGGTTAGGGATTCCCTTCACATGAAGAGGTTTCCCCCTCCACGGCCCTCACATCAGTTTCATGTCACCTCTTTTTCCACTGAGTCACGGAAACACTGCTGTCTCTTGAGCCAATGAGAGCTTGTTAAAGTACTGGAAATAAGTAAAACAAACCAATAATTTGGGGTGTGTCATTTGCTGATGAACTTTTCTTCTAGAGTGATGATTCTGTGAAAAGGACCCAATTACTTACTGGGTACTTTGTGGTCTTACTACTGATGTAATTAGCAGGACTGTAAGCCTTGTCCCATCATCTGATCGATTTAGTTGTGCTTAGGATGTAATGCAAAATAAATTTTCAAATAAAACAATTTTAATACATTTTGTTTTGTTTTTCATGGGAATATATTTGTTGATGCTAGACCATTCATCACATGTTAACTGATATACCAACGGCTATATCAGCTATATCAGCTATATGATTAACGGCTATACCATTCATCACTGTTAACTGATGATCGATAACAGTCTGAAATTTGACAGGCAAATTGCCTCTGTAGTGGGCTCTAGCTTTTTCTATCTACGCTCTCTCTCTAAAATTAAATCTTTTCTCTCTAACGCCTCTTTAGAGGTCGCTGTCCATGCCTTCATAACATCGAGGCTGGACTACTGCAACTCTATATTATGGTGTTGCTAAGACTCAAATTTCACGCCTACAAGTCGTTCAAAACGCAGCAGCGAGATTCCTGAAGGGATGTAAAAAGTTTGAGCATGTTACACCCCTTCTGAGATCCCTACATGTGTTACCTGTTCAGCATAGAATTGAATATAAAATTCTATTACTGGTTTACAAATCACTAAATAATCTTGCACCATTATACCTGTCAGACCTACTTCACCTATATAGGCCTACCCCTAAGCGAGGGCTTAGATCGGAAAACAAATTCCTCCTTCAGATTCCCAGAACCCGCTTGAAAAACAGGGGTAATAGAGCGTTTGAAGTGGCGGGTCCCACGTTGTGGAACAAACTCCCAATCCAAATTAAAATGGCTTCCACTTTATCTGAGTTTAAATCTGCTCTGAAAACTCATCTGTTTGATTCAGCTTTTAATATGTAATTGGATTTTTGTATTTATTGATTACAAGTTATCATTGATTGTTTCATTGTGTATTTGATTGTAATTATTGTACAGCACTTTGGTCGGTTGACAGCTGGTAGTAAATGTGCTCTATAAATAAACGGAACTTGAACTTGAACATGTGAATGGATTATTTATTTTAGGTGACCCCCCCACCCCCCCATTTATATATAATTATATATTTATAATATAATATAATATACTTATATTTATATACAGTACTGTGCAAAAGTCTTAGGCATGTTAATACCCCCCCCCCCCCCCCCCCCCACCAAAAAAATGGTTTTAAGTCAGTTATTTATATCTTTTGCTGTAGTGTGTCAGTAGGAAATACCAGTTTACATTTCCAAACATTCATTCAAAGCTGAAAAAACTATGCACAAGTGTACCTGGACAAAAGCCTTTTTAAACGCAAAGGGTCGTTACACCATATATTGATTTGATTTAGTTAATAGAAGTTAAATCATAAATAAATTCAATTTGTGATTTTATTTTTGAAAGCATTCTCACTTTACAACACTTTTCACCGTACTGTAGCTTTGCAGGAAGGTTTTGCACAGTATACAGTGTATATACATTTTATACACTAATATATATATATATATTATTTTTAGTTTAAACAGACTTCCATTACAATTACATGGCTCTCATCAACCTTAATATTTCAGTTCTGTTATAAGAAAAAAAAAAATCACAGTGATTTTACTAATTTTTCCCGTTTGGAATAAAGTACAAAAATATCGATTTTCAATAAAATTTCCTAAATTACAATGTGTGAATTTACTTGTGTATATTTAAATGACATTAATTTGAAATCTATGAAAGGATTGAAATAATGTTTAGGATTGTGGGGAAAACTCTGAATTGGGGGAACGGCGTTTACAGCCCTGGTACACTGGGCCTGAGGTGAACACAGCTGGGAAAATGATTTCTTGAAAGTAGTAATAACCCAACTGATATGCTAAAAAAATGAGAAATGAGATTGACTCAACATCCACACACCCAAGACCCTTTACCACTGCACTCACATTTACATGAGCTTTCAGACACAAACATTCAATTTATATACAATGCAAACAACTACAATTCATTTCCAATATTTAAAGCAAAACAATAACTAATGTGACTGACTGTGACACAACATTACCTGAAACATGGAGATGGCGGTAGCCCAGTGGTCAAGGGTCTTGGGCTGCCATTAGAGAGTTTGAGGTTTCAATCCCAAGTGACATAGACTGAGAAAACAGAGCACTTCTGACATCTTCTTGGATCATTCCCACTGTGGCCTCGAGCAAGGCAGGTCGATCCAATACACAGATCCTGCTCCTGGAAAGAGCCACCTTCTTGCAGAGTTTAACTCTAACCCTAATTAAACACATCTCAACCAGCTAATTAAGGTCTTCAAGATTGCTAGAAACTTCCAGGCAGGTTGGAGCAGAACTCTGCAGAAAGCTGGCTCTTCATGAGCAGGATTGGACAGGTCTGTCCCTGCAATTATTATGTTAAAAAAATCCTTAAAAGTCCATGGGGAGGAATACACACCTTTATGACAGGTGCTTTCATGCGCCTTTTCACTGGGGACCTCAGGTAACGATTACAGTCCACTGACAACACATAAATGATGTAAGCATTCATGTGGCTAGAGACCTTTCAGGAGTACGTGAGTAATTAATGCTCAGTCCTGCAGTTATGAAACCTATTAAGGGATGGAATAAAAGCATCTCCAGAGAAGAGCATCACATGACCTGTGAACAACAGTAACTGAAGCCGAACGCCCTGTTGCATGATTACTGAGCCAGTCTGGAGAGACTCTTCATAGAGTGTGTGTGTGTGTGTGAATGCTAAAGCAGGTTTTTGTGACTTGTAGTTTAATTTTAGACACTAAAACAAAAGCTGACGCTTTCTATTCGCCAGTTACTGAACAAAGCTGTTTAGTAGGATAGTAAATATTTGCTCTAGCAATGATTCAGTTGAAATGCACTGAGATTCGTCTTTTTAAATATTTTGGTTCAATTCATAGTTATTTTCAAAAATATACTGACAACACAAATGCAACTTAACCAACAAATGTTTTACCATACAGTAAAATCTTGCCAAAAATCAAAACTGTTATACATCAACAGGCTCAACATTTGCCTTTTGAATGAGAAATGTATGCATAACATGGATATTATTAAAGTAATTCACTAATTGAATTTTCATTGTCAGAGGTATTAGTTTTCACTGCTATTCAGTATTCTTTCTCTTGAGAGCTTTCTCTGCTCTTCACGATAACACCAATGTGCGTTAGACTAAAGTGTTTGTATGATATTATTCCCCAGCGTTCATGCCATACTGCACATATTATATTGAACAGCACATGTGTGTATGTGTAGGTGTGTCTCTTCTGCAGTGTCTCTGGTGTTTTATGATAAAGATTGACTGTTCTGTGATAACCACACACACACAAACTATCACCGGCTGCTTTAAGGGCGTTGACAGAATTTTCATTTTGAAAATTACAGTGCAGTGTTGGAAACTCCCCTCTCTGAATTTTCCTCACATTATCTTTGCCTTAATAAGCATGTAAGCACCATTACATTTGACACTTTGATATAATGAATGTTGGTGTCAGGGCCTTGTGTGTGTTTTTTCTTACAAAAAGCTGAGATGTGTTATATTGACTCTGAACTTAATCACCTTACTTATTTTTTTGTTTTGTTTAATTCACAATATTTCATAGTACACTACACAACTGAATCTTGTGAGATGCTTCACTGCAAATGATTGCTAGTAAAAAAAAAAAAAAAAAAAAAAAAAAAAAAAAATATATATATATATATATATATATATATATATATATATATATATATATATATATATATATATATATATATATATATATAAATAAATATAAAAAATATATAAACATAATAATAATAATATATATATATATATATATATATATATATATATATATATATATAACATATATATTCATATATATATATATATATTTGTATACGAATGAATATATATATATATATATATATATATATATATATATATATACACATTCATAAGTATAAGAAATCTTCATTATAAATGGCTCCATTTAAACAGTTTTGCCTCCTTTTTGTTAATGCATGAACAGAAATATGATAGCAAATATACTGAACAGCAATGAAAAACGCCCTCTACTGCTGGTGAAAAATGTTTACAACCTGAAGGATTTCAATAAAAGAATTTACTGTTGCCCTAATTCAAATGCAATACGATTATATAACGTTTATGAAATTTACTAGCCTAAAGCAAAGTGGTTTAACAAGAGTTATATTTTAGATATATCCAATGTGACAAACCAAAAACAATCTACCAATATTTTCAGAAACTATTTATTTATTTATACATTACATGGACCACAGAAATCATTTAATAAATCTAAAATGATGAGCCAATTACCTTTGAGCTACACTGTAAAAAATATTTTTTTGATTCTCATAAACTAAACTTAATTTACTGTTTATCCAATGATAAAGTTTTTTATTTCTTTATTTTTTAATAAGTAAAGCAAAAAAGCCTATGCAATAAAGAAACAAAATATGAGTTTTACAGTGTTCATTCATCAGTTTCAGTGGGACATTTCCCCCCCAAATAATCAAGCAATCTTACTAACTGCCCTCTACCCCATTTCACTATAATTCATTCTAATAACATTATCTTTGATATTCTACTCCAATGTAAGTAATATTTTTATTCATGAGATATCATGCATGTCTAGTCTCTACCTACAACATTATTCTGGCTGTCAAAAAAAAGAAAGAAAAAAGTTGGGTAACTCTTCTCTTCACTATCCTCTTTATTACTCAACTTCGGTTTATAGTTTTCTGGACTGAAGCCTCATACCATAACTTTTGAACTTTAAGCTACAGCAATCATTTACGTCCAAAAAACTAGAGCCATATAGGAGACAGTGAAGTGAAGATTTTCAAAACGAATAAACCATTTTCTGCAATGGACCAATAAGATGCTCATGTGGACCGGACAGAGGATGGGAGCTCATCTCTGCCGAGACGGTAATGAGCATTAGAGGATGATGCACTCTTTACGGCTTCTGGAGATCTTCTCAGGCTTGCCATCCTTAGCCTTAACAATGGCCTTCATTATCTGCAGGAATTGGACAAAGGAAAATTAGGAGGATTAAAAAAAAAAAAAAGCACAACACTTAAATATGTAGACTAACTTAAATGTCTTAAAATCTTTTGATTTATATTTATGATTTATGTTATTTGTAAAACAAATATAAAATTGTGCTGAACTACACATTTCTGGACAAAACTTTATTTAAATGGATCATTTGGAGAGGATAGTGCAGGATAAGCAGTCACCAATGTTCACCATCAGCCTCATGGCGTTAGTTGAGTGAATGGCCATGCGTGCGCAGAGCTGCAATCTATTGATTTGTTTCACATTGTTGGTGACTATACATTCTCATAATTCAGTTTGTGTTATTTCATAAAGTTTCTTAAAGAAACAAACTTACATTATAAAAATGTAAAAGGATGATCCTATGTTTTTTAAGTCATACTCATTACTTTAAATATGCAGATGATACAGCCATTTTTGCTCTGCTTAAGGACAATGACTCTTTTTTGGACTATCAACGTTCTATAGCACATTTTAGTACGTGGTGTGAGGATAACTTTCTGCACCTCAATATTTCAAAGACTAAGGAACTGGAACCCAAAAACACAGATTCATGCTTCTAGCATTACCATTAACGGAGAGATAGTTGAAAGGGTGGAGTATTTCAATTATCTCTGCATTACTTTGGATCAAAATTTCAACTCTAGGGGATTACAAGTGCTGTCAACCAAGACTGACAGCTATTTGTAAACTTAGACACTTGTCTGTTCAGCCTCGTCTTCTTCTTTTGTATCGCAGTATTATTGAGCCAGTCCTTATTTATGGTGCCATTTGTTTTTTTCATATGCTAGCAGTTACCAACAAGAACACATTCTTAAAGATAACTTATTTAGCAAGTAAAATGATCGGTATCCCTACCCCTAATTTATCAGATATTGTCTTTACATTCACGTTACGAAAGGCACAAAAAATCTTAAACGACCCAGACCACCCACTCTATAAATATTTGATCCCCCTGCCTTCTGGCCGTAGGTATAGGTTACTGATGTAAATACATAGGAAATCAGCCACTGATCCATCACTTTATTTTTAAAAAAAATAGATTATTTTTTATTCTATTATGATATGTCGATAATTTAACGTGTTTTATGCGTTTGTGTTATGTACGCATCATGTGATCATGGTATAAATATTGGGGGGGTTGTAATGCATAGATTTAAATATTGGGGGGGTTGTCTCCCCCCCAACCCCCCCACAAATTACGCCCCTGATGTACGCACACTGAAATTGCAGCCCCCAAAAATTTACTCATCATATAAATGTCATTTAACTCAATAGCACACATCAAGTCAAAGGATTAAACATGTCCTCATAAAAATGATCCCAGAATGTGCTCTTTAGTTGGGTCTCAATCATAAAAATGAGAGAGAGAAAAAAAAAAAAAAAGCCAAGGCACTTACACTAAAATATTTTTTTTTCCTCACTTTTTTGGATGCACTGTGCTTTACAAACTATTACACACATTACAAACAAAGAAAGTAATATTTGCTGATGCTTACATCCTCAACATAAGGGAAACCACCCGTTTCTAACTTTGAGAAGACCAGATGTTCATTGATCTCGATCTCAAAACTTCCTACAGGGAAAAGGAAAGAGAGCGTATGTTAATATACTGGCCACAGACAGGTGACACTGTTACTGTCAATTATTAATGGGGAATTTAATTTTTAAAGAAGAATATTTAGAAGAATATGGGTAACCAAACAGTTGATGGACCCCATTGACCTCCATATGGGGGAAAAAATGACTATGGAAGTCAGTGGGGTCCGATCCTCTGTTTTGTTACCCATATTCTTTCAAATATATTATTTTGTGCTACGCAGAAGAAAGAAATTCATGCAGGTTTGGAACAACTTGAGGGTGAGAAAATGATAGAATTTTCATTTTTGGGTGAACTATCCCTTTAAGTAAGCTAAACGTATTTAGCTTAAAAGAGAATTGGAGTTGAAAACAAGTTTGTAAAACACACGGACTAGTGGAAATTATGAGTAGGATATCAGAAGGACACAGTGTACTCGACCTCTCCTGCCCACGAAGCCAGACACATCCGCATCAGGAAACTTCGCGTTGATGTCTCGCTTCAGCTCCAGGAAGCGAGGCGCGTAGCCTCATCCACCGCTGGTGGGGTACAGAACAGTTATTAGTATTCTTTATTTCGTTCAAAATAGTCATTTCTGCCAGTGTAACCGGCTTCAGTTACCACACACGATCACTTAAACCGGTTTTTCCACACCAGCGGTGTCAATCAACGTGCAACCCTCCCTCCCTTTCTCCCTTTAACCGGTCCACAAAACGATTATTTAACGGTCCGAGTGGTTCTTGAGTGAACAACTCAATGACTCATTGTCCATGATGTAAATTCATTTTAAGCATTGTTTAATGTAAATACAAATTATATTTAGGATTTAAAATCATATTTAGTACTTTAAAGACATGTATACATCCAGAGTGTAAATGAGCTTACCAGTATTCGACTTTTATCTTCTGCACCATGATTCTTGTCTTTAGATTCTGACCTGTGGAGGTTAATGACGGCTACCAGGTTGTTCGAGGAGACCGAAAACAACACTGCACACGCACACCTCCCCTCTGGACACACTGCCACACCTTGCTCACCTTCACCTGTTTGACACGCCTACAGTTTCCAAACTGCTCATCACCTTTCAAAACGTGAACTGGTGCATTCCTTATATATTCCTTAAAAAACAGCAACGAAAACATCGTAAACCATACTAACCGGGTTTACAGACTGTGAAACTAGTTTAAGCCAGCGTTCTGGTGGTTTACATTTAGATTTAATATGCATTTTGATTAGTACTGTCAAATCGATTAATCGCATCTAACATAAAAGTTTGTGTTTATAGATGTGTATATAAATATTATGTATATAATGTATATTATATGTGTGTGTCTGTGTACACATTTTATACAGATATATATATATATATATATACACATTTATAATATACACACATTTTATAAATACACTTATGTGAAATGCAATTAATCGATTTGCAGCACTAGTTTTGATATACAACAATATATAACTTTATCATCATATTTTTTTTAAAGGGGGGGGTGAAATGCTATTTCATGCATACTGAGTTTTTTACACTGTTAAAGAGTTGGATTCCCATGCTAAACATGGACAAAGTTACAAAAATTAAGTTGTACGTTTGAAGGAGTATTTTGGTTCCAAAAATACTCCTTCCGGTTTGTCACAAGTTTCGGAAAGTTTTTTTCGAGTATGGGCATGTGTGACGTCAGATGTGGCGGAATTTCCTTATATGGGGCCTAAAGGGCACTTCTCACGGAAGAGCGCGCGCGCACGTAGACCAGAGCAGAGACATTCACTGACCAGAGCAAGAGAGCGAAATGTCATCAAAGTGTGTTTTTGGTTGCCAGGGCAAGACAACCCTGCACAGATTACAAAAAAAAAAAAAAAACAGCATTAAGGGACCAGTGGATGGAGTTTATTTTTACAGAGCATCAACGGAGTTGTGCAAGTGTTTTTGTTTGTTCCCTGCATTTCGAAGATGCTTGTTTTATAAACAAAGCCCAGATCGACGGATTTGCAGATCGTCTAATGCTTAAGGATCGAGCAGTCACAATGATAAAGGTTCGCGGTCGTGCGTTGGAACCGGGCGGTGAGTAAAACTGCTTCAAATGTCTCTGTGTGTTGTTAGCTCGGCGCGTTACCACAGCTTTAGCTCCGCCCACACGGCCCGCCTCCAGCCGCTCGGTTTTTTCCGGAAAGACTCGGTACAGCCTATCTTTCTTTTATAAATATAATAAAACTAAAGACTTTTTGGAGATATGAAGGATGCAATACTACTCTATAGGTACTCAAGATTAACAGGAGATTGAGTGAAAATGAGCATTTCACCCCCCCTTTAAATAACTTCAAACCAGAATTCACAAAAATTTAACAATCCACGTGTTTTATTTAATGTAAAAAACAAAACAAAAAAAACAAGCAGCTAAACATCACAGTCCTCTCAACCACAACAGAAACTCCCACCCCACAGCATTACATTAAATTAGATTTGATCTACCCACCTTAATCAAAGACAGAAAAACTACCAACTCCTGAATGTAATTTCCTATTGCAGTTTGTTTAAATTAACAATATTACTATATTACCATGTTGTGTCAAACATCTGCAGGTCATATAAATGCCCTTAAACAGCTACTTGGATTGATTGAAAGATAATGAATTCTATAACACTACATTGATAATAATAATAATAAAACAACTACTGCACAAAATGCTTGCAAGAGGCAATCACCTGAGCTTTGACACCAAGAAAAATTGGTCTAATATACACCCTACAGTATTTTAATCAAACATTTCAAGTACTCACCAATATTAAATTCATTTATTTATGATCGCTTCATGCTGATTATAGGTTGGTGGACATAAAGGGACACTTGAAAATGACAATTTATGCACTCACACAACCAAGCTTTAGGCGTTTCCTTCTTACAGCAGTTGTTTGAGTACATTAGTTTATCATTACACATAAAAAAAATAAAGAAGCAGATGAATAGTGACACCAGTAGGCAATGTGGCTTTAACAAAAACAAAACAAAAAAAAACAAACAAAAAAAAACATTAAAGGGATAGTTCACTCAAATTATTTGTCATAATTTTTCCAATTTATTTTTCTAAATGTTTCTTTCATCTGCTGAACACAACTATGGATTTCAATTTGGTCTGGTAACCAACATTCTTTAAATATCTTCTTTTGTTTTCAACAGAAGAAAGAAACTCAGACAGGTTTGGAACAACATGAGGGTGAGTAAATGACAGAATTTTCATTTTTTGGGTGAACTATCCCTTTAACCCTTCCATTGGCCTCCTCCTCACCGTCCCCCTGTCTCACTCCTCCTGCTCAAAGGAAGCACAGACTGCAGGCCTCATACCGTAACTTCTCACTTTAGAGTTACGATAATCATTTACGTCCAGCAACCAGACAGGAGGAGTGAAGAGAAGGGGACATTTAAGGATCTCGCTCTCTCTAGATGCTTATACTTTGCTTTTTCGTTCGAACCGTTCAAAATCTTGACATATTAGACTTCTTTGAGGAGTGATTCAGGTGTCTTGAGAGCCAAAATGGAAGGGTTAAGAGGTGAAACATTAGAGGATGACACAAGGAGGCTGGCTCTTGGTGATCTTCTCCACCAGCTGGCCATCGTAGGCTCTTTGGATAGCATTCATAATCTTGTGGATGACATAAAGGAGAGATGTAAGCACACATATGGAAAAACCATTAACATTTTACAGTTGAAAAGCCTGTCCAGTGGCGAGATATTTACTCACATCATCCTCATAGGGGAAGCCACTGGTTTCCATCTTTGAGAAAATCAGTTGTCCATTGATCTCAATCTCAAAGCTTCCTGCAAAAGAGAAACAAAAGGGCTGATGAGGTTTGCTGAAAATCATTTTTTGCATGAATGGAAATCACTGCATGCATGGTCATAAATCTGCAACATACCTTGCCGGCCGACGAAGCCACTCACATCCGCATCAGTGAACTCAGCAGTGACGACCCGCTTGAGCTCCTGATAGCGGGGCTCGTACCCTCATCCACCACTGCAACACAACAGAGTGAAGAGGAGACGTAATCTGACTGGAATAATGCTTCTCAACATACGTTTGGTTCCAGGCAAACTGACTATGCATGGAAACTAGTGTAAGAGATTTTGTCTGACAACAAACAGACTAGACAGAGAAAAAAAAAAGTCTGAGTCGGAATACCACTACCAACTATCACTGTGATCACTCACTGGAGATGGTAATCGAGCTCATACACCTTACTAGAAAGTTGCACGTAACTTTCCTCATAGTTTAGTTATTGTGCGTCACATCTCTGTGTTGTCAACCATATAAAAATGCAAATATTCACATTTTTTCCAATATATATGAAGAGTTCAGATGCATAAGCCTCTAAGTGCCTTTTGAAATTTTCTTCTAGAATGATCATTTTTTATCAAGCTCATATATTGAAGTTCAATAATTTCACTTAAATGGCAATGCAAATTACCTATTAATTGTCATTCAAGTGAAATTACTTAACTTAAATATACAAGCTTTATAAAAATGATCATTCTAGAAGAAAATTTCAGATGGCACTTAGAGGCTTTTGCATCTGAACTCTTCATATATATTTTTTAATGTGTGGCACATTAATACATGTTTTTCCATATCAATAATTAAAGTTACTCTAAAATGTAACTGAGAAAATATAGTTTTTGTTCCGAGTCGCTTGAGATTCTGGATGGGCGTCCATTAATCTGTAGTCTTAAAACCTCTTTCCTAAACGATTTATAGCATATTTACTGCAGTCACTCTGGTGAAATCCCACAGAACATGAAACATCTTAAACGATCAATAAACCACTTCTCTATCAAACAATCAATATATTACTGTTTACAAGACACGACAGGCATTTTGGAGAACAGCCAGTGTTAAAATATGATGCAGTGCATAACATTTAGCTATAAACTAGTGATGTGATGGTGTGTTCAAGTCCTCCTGTGAAGTTCGGTACTTATGAGGTGGGAAGTGTGGTGGATTTTTAATAGATAAAATAGTCAAATGTATATTAAACTAACCATGTTTCTAACATCTAACCTTACTTCTCTTTTTAGGCCTAACATGATAACACAATGTACTAAAACATTCTATCCAGTGTTTTTGTATGTTGTATGTTGTGTTGCCATATTAGTCCAGTCATTTTAAGCCAAAATGGGGGTCAACCTTGAACAAATTGCAACAGAAGCAAACTCAACTGATTTTGTATCCTCAATATGTCCCGAGTAAGGTTAAAAAAGTCCAAAAGAATCCCATTAGGGGAAAGTTTCGAAAAAGACCCAAATATAGCCTATTCATACGCTACATTATTTTTCTTACGTGAATAGAGTAAAAATTTTAACATTTAGATATCACCATGAAAATTACTGAGTTGATTACTTGCATCAAGACATGTATTGCAAAAAAATGTATTGCAAGTTTTTTTAAATAGTTTGCTAACATGGACAAACGGTGCATAATCTAATTACGTATGTGCTAATTTGCATAAATACCACAACATTCAGACCTTAACATCAAGTATTTTACTGTTATGGGTCAACAAGATTCAACAAGACATTTTCACCTGGCGATACCCAATGTTTAGATCTGTTGTGGTATTTATGCAAATTAGCACATATGTAATTAGATTATGCACCGTTTGTCCATGTTAACAAACAATTTCAAAAAACTTGTAATACGTTTTTTGTTTGTCTTGATGTAAGTAATCAACTCAGTAATTTTCATGGTGGTTAAAAGGTTAAAATTTTTACCCTATTCACGTAAGAAAAAGAATGAATAGGCGTATGAATAGGCTATATTTGGGTCTTTTTCGAAACTTTCCCCTAATGGGATTCTCCGGGACTTTTTTTTTCCTTACTCAGGACATATTGAGGATAAAAAAATCAGTTGAGTTTGCTTCTGTTGCAATTTGTTCAACCTTTTTTCATTAAATGACTGGACTAATACCCCTTTGACTTTGGTTGTGTGAGTGTAAAAATAAATATGGGAATTGAAACTAGACAGATGACTAAATTTGAACCTTGTGATTAACAATGAAGTAATCATTAAAACAAAGTTTGCTTTACCTGGTAACAGAAGGGTTCGGCTATGAAAAGCAATCAAATTGTGGGGAAATTATGTAATGCAGCATGACATTTTTGCCATACCTCCTTAATCTATAAAAACTGTTGTATTCGTGTTAGCTGGTGGAATTCTCAATGGAATTTGTCTGAGATCCTCCGGCCTTGCTTCTTCTTGGGAGAGATTCCCTGAGAACTGCTCGGGAAGATCTCCCGGCCGTGATTAAAGCATTTGAAGGACATTTGCTGAAGTCTGTTTGTCGATTATTCCTGCGCAGGAAGTGAGCTAGTTTAGGGAAGCAAGTTAGTTAGAGTAAGAAACTCGGCCAGTTGTCGACCGAAGACGCAAGAGCTAGAGTATAAAGGTATTGGGCGTCGATTTGTAGACGCCCCCAGATAAAGGTATTGGGCGTCGATTTGTAGACGCCCCAGATAAAGGTATTGGGTGTCGATTTGTAGACGGCCCAGGTGAGATCAATTGGGTGTCGATTGGAGACGCCCCAGATAGTTAGGTTTAGGAAAAAATCTACCACAGAAGTCATGTTTATGATGGCAGTTACGGTCAAGTCACTTTCGTTGGAGTAAGATGGCAGTGTACTTTTAATTAATTACACAAAAATACAGCAAGGTTCTTAAAGGCCCCCTGAAATAAAAATGTTAATTTTTTAGCGTTAAGTATGAATATGTTAGCCTTAAGGTTATGAATAAGCTGCTGTGTTCCAAAACAATGACAATTTTTTTTTCACATTTAGGAGATATAAGCATTCAAAACTTAGTCCCTCGCATCCGCTAAAATGGATCACGGATTTTTATGACATCACCGCGCACTTCAGCTTCTCATTACATCTTCTGTCCAATCAAACGCTCGCTAGAATCTAAAGCGTTCTGCCCCCTAAGCTATAAACACCACCTGGCCAAAGCGACCATGCGTTGACACGTCACGGAGCAATATTATATGGGTTTTTGTCACGGTCGATATTGTCCTCACCACTTTTTGAAACCTCTTGCGGCACGGATGTACCTAATACAAACAAATAAAACATCTCCAGTTAACTAGCAGGGTAATCATTTAGTTCGTTGGTTAAATAAGAGGCGTTCTAGCGATGAAATGTGTTTTTTAAATCAAGCTGCTGAGCTCATGGCCGCTGCTTATCAGTGGTGCGGATACAGTGTTCTCTTGTGGCTCTACCTCCTCTCCCCCACACACCTGTCCCACCCACTTTTTAAAACAAAATTACGCCACTGGTTGGAGAGGTGTGTTCGGTTGCTCAAGTTTTATTCCGTTTTCCAACTGTACGTTGGTTAAGAATGAAATTGCTATATGGCAAGCCGTTTTATCTTAAATTGTACCCAGCGTTACTCGTCGTAATTGCATTTTTACTAGTAAGAATTCAATTAGAGAGCTCTACAATTCAATTCTTACTAGTAGCAATTACAATTAGAGAGCTCTTCTAATGAATCTTTACTAGTCATATGTCTCCATTGACTTCCATTCATTTTTAATTACGGAGCTGTACAATTGAATTGTTACTAGTACAAATTACAATTAGAGAGCTCTACAATTGAATTGTTACTAGTAAGAATTTAAATAGAGAGCTCTCTAATCCAATTATTACTAGTAACAACTCCAATTGCAGAGCTCTTTAATTCAATTACAGAGCTCTGCAATTATACATATCTTTTATTTGTTTTTTTACTAGTAACAATTCAATTGTAGAGCTCCGTAATTAAAAATGAATGGAAGTCAATGGAGACATATGACTAGTAAAAATTCATTTGTAGAGCTCTCAAATTGGAATAGTTACTAGTAATAATTGAATTAGAGAGCTCTCTAATTGTAATTTTTACTAGTAAGAATTGAATTGTAGAGCTCTCTAATTGAATTCTTAAGGGTAAAAATGCGATTACGACGAGTAACGCTGGGTACAATTTAAGCTAAAACGGCTTGCCATATTGCTAGAATGTATTCAGAATCCAACATATCATCAGTGCTCGGATTCCCTTCCATGGTGTTGTCAAGTACGACTTGCAGTCTGTGAGGTAAACTAAACGCTATTGGCTAAAAGGGGGAGGGGCATTCAATATGTCCCTCCTTAGCTTCCTGTTCCAGTGGAAAAGCATCATACAAAGCTACATGTTCCAATGCACTTCAGTGGGCCTTTAAAATCAGGTGTCCTTTGTTTTTTTATGTTTTTAATTAATTTATGAAGCCACTGCAAACTTTATCGTTACATGTTATTTTATATTATAATGCCATCATATTCTGTGCAGGCAATTAGCTTACTTCGCTGTAAATAGAAAAGCCTGACAATATCACTGCTAAATACCAAATATTGTGGTATTCTGACATGTGACACTGGCACGACCCCCAACTCGTAAAGATCGGGGCTTAAAGAAACTCCAGAGCTTCCCACTCGTACTTACGACATTGTGGTGGCGTTCAACTCGTGCATGCGATATTTACAAGATGACTTGAACGCACCATTACATATGACACCGACCGAAGGTTCAAAGCATGTATCGAGTTCGCAGCGCAATTTCTCATAAAGCTCCGTTGGAGCGCGTATTGTTTTCAGAGAAACACGTGATCAACGAAAAACTAAGCCTCACTTTCTTTCCAGTCACGTGAAGATATATGTATATATTCATATACTTTCTCATGCTCATATATTCTGCCATATAAACAATGTAAAAACCATTAAATAATTAGAGCACCCTTTACTTGCATCAAACAACTTTGTTAGTATTATTATAATTATTGTTACATTTAGTTTATTGCCAGTCTTTAAAATGGGAATCATATTATCAGAAAACTGAATATTTAGCGTTGTCAGGCTTTTATTTGTGCTTGATGGATAAAAAAACGGGCTGCTCGGCTTATGGCTGCTGTAAACTTGACCTGCCTCAAGATGGCACTGTTGATGCTTCGAATCTTTTCCCGAAACAATCAGAGAAAAGCTTCAACGATTTAAGAGGCTTCATTTCTCCATCTCTACTATAAACACACAGAGGAGACGGGGATCATGGACATAGACAGTATATAAACATGGACCGTTTTGTGATGACACAGATAGCAGAGCTGGCAATCTGCATGAGCTGGTTAATCTACCACATTTATGAAGATATTTTACCCCAGTAGAGGGAAAAAAGCTGGTAAATCACACAACATTTCAGATAATTTACGAATAACGTTATGTGAAAACACTCACCAGTATTCGACTTTTATTTGCACCACCATATCTGCGTCACTGCGTCCTTCACGTTGCTATTGTTTCTTCTTCTTCTTGTGCTTCCTCCTTTGTGACCGCGTTTATATGAAACTTAACCTCTAGCGACCCCTATCAGCTGAAAGAGGCACTTTGAAGACAGAATCGCAAAAGCGCAGCGCAACAGCCATCAGAAACGTGTCGTTGAAAAGCCACACGATGGCAGTAGGCATTAACCCATTTAATCCCAAAATCTTCTGTGAGTGAGCCTGTGTTTTTTTTCTTCTGGCTAGCCTAATGACTAAGATTTTTCTTAGATTGGTAAAATTCTATAAAATTGTGTGTTTTATTTCTGGTCTCTCTATACCCTAATAGTGAGCCTAATCTACAAAGTCAAAATATCCTTTTACTTAATATCATGTAACAGTTTTATGCTGTAGATCAATCAGTTAGCTACTTATTATTTATTATAATTTACTGGTGGGATTAAAGGGTTAGTTCACCCAAAAATGAAAATGATCCCATAATTAACTCACCCTGAAGCCAGTGTATGACTTTCTTCTTTCAGCCAAAGGGTGAACTAACCCTTTAAATGAGTGAACTAAACCTAAACTAAATTTCCCATGATCTTGTTAGTGACGCTTACATTATGGGCAATAGGCTGTTTGAATTTAATTGTTAAATTACAAGGATAATTATTTTTTACTTGTCTAATTAATTAGTTAATTCTGACATGACAGCTCATTTAAAAATGTAGCATGCTGAAGCAGAAGGCCCATCTGTATACATTTTTACCCAGGCGCTGTGGATTTAAACGATGGCCCTAGTTATAATACATAGGCTACAAAATAATGTAGGACATCCAAAATGCCCTTGATGGCAAAGACATCAAACGAAGTCATGATAGCATGAGATCTCAAACATTTGCTCCATACCTGTGTAAAAAAAAATAACAGGCCAAAGCCTTTTTAAAACTGAGCCCTGATTGTTGTTAAGATTGAACACGGCTCGCTTCAACTGATGACTCACTCCTGAAGTCATTTTCACAGAATAGTGTGCTGATTTTCTGTGTCATTTGTCATTAAGAGCCAGGTGGGTTTCAAACGAGACAGGATGATTTGAAGCCGCATTACACCATTATGGGCTCATTATGATGATGTCATACAGGAATCACGACTGACACCACACCGCAATGGTTTTGACAGGGCAAGTGAAAAGTTTGAGAGAGAGAGAGAGAGAGAGAGAGAGAGAGAGAGAGAGAGAGAGAGGCACAGATGCATCATATTTCAAGCTTTATTTGGTTTCCAGCTTCCAACTTTCCCCCTTCAATTTAGATAAAAAAGACAGATAACGGCCCTGTATCTCCAAATAACAATTGACAATTTTCATGCAAAATAAACATCATATAAATGATAGGCCTAATGATTATTTTGTTTTACGCTGCAAGTTACAATGCTAATATTTAAGTCTTAAATTCTTAACTTTTAAACATTCACCTTACAAGAGAGGAACAAAAGCAATTCGTCAAGGAGCAAACAATATTTGTAACAGTGCCAGGTTTATTTGACAACGAGATTAGGAAGCAAGAGAAGAGAAGAAATGTAGAGAAGGTTTTTTTTTTGTAAGTGCATAAGTGCATTGGTTTAAGGGTGTGGGGTAGTTAAGTGCTTGCGGAAGAGGTGTGTCTTCAGCTGCTTCTTGAAAGATGTGATGGTCTCAGCGGTTTGGGTGAGCTTGGTAGCTCATTCCACCAGAGAAGAACAGAGAAAGTTTTGGAGAGTGACTTTTTGCCTCGTTGTAAAGGAGCAAGGTGTTGCTCATTCAGTGGCCTTAGTGACCTGGCAGGCGGAAGTGTGCACTTGTAGTAAATTGAGGTATGGTGGGTGCTGTTTCAGTGGCAGCTCTGAAAGTCAGCATCAGCCTATGGGTGTGGATGCTCTGGCGCACCTGTGGCCAAACGCACTACTGTACGCGTTTCCTCCCCTGAGTCTGATCGTTCCAACTTTAAGAAGGGTAAGGGAGTACGGTCACTCAGTAATAATGATTGCCCCGAACTGGCCAGGGAAGTTGTGGTTGACGGAGATAATTCAACTCCTTTACGACCAGCCTTGGCCTCTCCCGTTGCGCAGAGACCTTCCCTCACAAGCACGCGGGGAGATTTTTCACCCAGCCCCAGACAAAGTGGCTCTTTGGGCATGGCCCGTGAGAGATTAAACTTGAGTGTGAAGGGTTTGCCTCCGAGGGTGATTGAAACAATTCAGAACGCACGAGCAGCTTCAACGTGCTCTGCATATGATCGGAAATGGAGTGTGTTTGAGCGATGGTGCGCACACAGACACATCGTCCCTTTTCTCTGTTCTGTCGCGGATGCATATGTTTTCTGCAGGAACTTTTGGATAAGGGCAGAGCCTTTTCAACTGTTAAGGTTTATCTTGCCGCAATTTCTGCGTGTCATGTGGGGATTGACAGAAACACTATAGGTCAACACCCACTTGTATGCAGGTTTGTGAGAGGTGCACGGCGTTTGAACAGGGTTTCAAAGCCATTGATTCCGCCGTGGGATCTGTCTATGGTCCTTAACGCACTATCTCAGCCCCCTTTTGAGCCTATAGAGAGTGTTGAATTAAAGCTCCTTTCGCTAAAGGCTGCTTTATTATTGGCTCTTTCGACCGCAAAGCGGGTTAGTGAACTTCACGCGTTATCGGTTCATAACTCCTGTATGCAGTTCGCTATGGATCACTCGAGAGTAATTCTCAAAACGAGCGTTTGTGCCTAAAGTTGGTGAGTCAGCTCTTGCCTGTAAACAGGTGGATTTACTGGCTTTCCATCCGCAGCCTTTTTCCTCGTCAGAGGATGCGCGGCTTCATTGCTTGTGCCCTGTCCGTGCGTTACGTCACTATGTGGACAGAACGAAAGCACTAAGGAAGAGTAATCAGTTATTTGTTTCATGGGCTGATTCTCATAAAGGGAAACCTATTTCGCGTCAGCGCCTGTCCCACTGGGTAGTGGAAGCATTTATATTATGTTATAATGGCATGGGTCTCTGTCCTCCGGAAGGGCTGAGGGCTCATTCTACCAGAGGTTTGGCTACCTCATGGGCACTGTTTAAGGGCGTTTCAGTTCAGGACATATGTTCTGCAGCAAGTTGGGCTTCGCCTCACACATTTGTCTGATTTTATAGACTGGATGTCACTGAGCCATCACTGGCTCATTCCGTCCTAAGTGTGTAAAAAAAAAAAACACTTGTTATGGTGTGTTTATGTTACATACATCACTGAGTTGGTTGACTGGCCTGCTTCAGACAGCATATCTGCAATAGGGGAGTTGTCTATATCCCATAGTGAGATACAGAGCGAATGTTTGAAAGAGAACTTTAGGTTACTTACGTAACCCCTGTTCTCTGATAACATGAGTGAGGTATCTCACCACACTTCCCTCCTTGCAGTGCACGGAGAAGAGATATGCAGATAATGGAGTAGGGACCATCGGCAGTGGTATATTATATAAGGGAGGCCGGACTCCCGCATCACTGTCGTGATTGGTCTGTCAACTGACAGACGTGGTGTGATTGGTGCTTCCAGGTCTGTCACGCCCAGAGGCATTTCCCATAGTGAGATACCGAGCGAATGTTTGAAAGAGAACTCAGTTACAGCAGCCAAACAAAATCTAAAATAAAAAAATTAAGGGCCAAGAGCCCAACTAGAGCAAACACTGATCACCTTAATAGTGACGTAAAATTTGTGATTTTCTCCTTCAGTGATTCTGCTTGTTAACATCAGGTGTCTTCAATAATGCTCAATCATCACTCAATTAATCACTTAATTATCTAATTAACTTTAACACTGCTGCAGTGTTACTTATAATACTCTGAGTGTGGATTATATAAACACTGAGCAGTGTTAATTTAACACTGGGGATTTTGCTGTGCTCTCTGACAAGAATGGTTTGATTTTCCTGAAGTTGTGAAGCGCAAACCTGCATGACCGTGCCATTGTTGAAACATGGGTGGAAAAGCTCAGTTGGTCGTCAAACACAAACCCAAGGTTTCTTGCTGTCCTGATTGGTGTTAGTATTGTAGATTGCACAGTGATGTTGAAGTCAACTGACGGGTTTATAGGAATTACAAGAAGTTTCTCTTCGCAAGGTTTAGCTGTAAATGACGCTACTTCGTCCAGCTAGAGATGTCTGAAAGGCAAGCGGAGATATGAGCTGAGACAGCAAAATCATCAGGCTGAAATAACAGATATATAGATCTGCGTATCATCTGCATAGCATTGGAAGAAAAAGCTGTGCCTTTATGATCATTCCCAGTGAAGTTGAGAAAAGAAGAGGAGCGAGCATTGAACCTTGAGGCACACCAGTGACTATCTAATGCGACTCAGACACTCCTCTCCACACTGTAAAATGTACTCTTGTGTTAATGCCACTTTTGACTCTTCAGTTAAGGGAACTCAAAACCGATTGCCTTAAACCATTTAAAAACTAATATTTATGAATACTGTGAACTTATTCCAGTTGAGTCCACATAAAGAGAATAATTCTTTATATTAAATTTAACTACAAATATACTTACTTCGTGAGCCAGAACTTAAATTGAATAAAATGTCAATTAAATTGAATAAAACTACTAAAATCAAAATCAGTCAATTAACTCTCTCTTTATTTAACAGCTAGCTAGCAATAGCACAAGCACACCAGCACATACTAATCTATTAGTAAGAGACAAACAACAGCCATTGTTGTTGTTTTTTTGTTTGTTTTTGTTTTTCAACTTTCGACCTATAACCCATGTTCGACCTGTAACCCACATTTAGCCACCTAGCCCCATAGACTCCCATTCAGTCTGCACTCGCCTGCGATCACCTCCAGTGGAATTCTAATGGAACTGCAACCAAGATCGATACAATGGGGCTAATAGGAAGTGCCAAGGCTCTCCGTAGACGGGCTCTGGTTCTACATAATATTATCTGTTATTGAGTTCATGTAAGATTTTCTATTAAAGCAGCATTATGCAGCTTTGCCGATTTCTTCGTTGTTTTCTCGCTTTTTGCTCGCGGGTTTCTCTATAGAGCTCCCCCTACAGCTTCGGAATAAATATTTGACAACACTGTCGTCAAAACTTGTTGGCGACTCGCCCCCCTCCCATCTTCTCCCGCTGGTCATGTGCATTTGTTTTCAAAGAAGCCGGCGAACGCACGGAGCCATGTCCACTGAGGTATGTATGATACACAGAAGGCTAGCATATAAATGTTTAGATAGTGTATGTGTGCAGTGCCGTAAAGCAATTCGTTACATCGCGAGACCTGATATCACGCGATACTTTCTGACGCTGCGGCCGGCGGCTCGCCGGCCCAAAGTTGCAAGTGTGGTTTTTCCGCTCACAGGCGCTCGGGGGGTGCGAGAAGACCACCATTCAACCCGAAAACAGTCATAAACCATTCCAGTGACTCCGAAGCTGTTCGGTTAAGATAAAAAAGTTACTTGGTTCACCTTTAAGTACAATTAACTTTAAGTAATATTTGAATAAAATAAACATTTAATTTAATAAATTTGACTGTTAGGTTTTACAGTGAAACCTTTACAGTGAAAATCTGCCTGTTGAGGTAAGGCGGAAGTCACTGAAGTGTGATGCCAGGAGGGTGGACAGGAGGATCTGATGGTGTGCATGAGTGTGTGAAGACTTATGAAGCAGGCGTGTGTGATGGGAGCTAGACAATCAGTCGTCAGCTCCCGGGAGCTTCCCATCTCTCCCTTCTTTTCTTACATTCATACACTAGCCTTCATGGCTCATCACAGTAGATATTCTCTCACTCTCTTTCAGTCTCTCCATCCAGCGGAGAAGAGGGAAGATGATTCCAGCCCACATCTATCTCCATTAGCGTAATGGCGCAAAGCAGCTTAGACAACTTCACCCCTCCGCACCCTACCCTTCTGTCAGGATCACATTTCTCTCACCACTGTTTTTCCAGGTGGAGGGAGAGAAGGAGGGAGGGGGAGAGAGAACGAGGGATGATTTAGACCCTGGCAAAAAAGAGTCATCCATCCTCAGCTTCCTGTCTGCGTTCCTATGCCACAACCCACAGGGGAGGCGCGCCTCGAAGACCAACTTCACTTAGACCAACTGAAATAGCGTGTTTGCATCTCCTGTCCCGTTTAAGTACCTCTAAACCCGCCGGTGCGGCCTCTGGAGGGACTTCACTGGCATAGACCCTTACTTTTCCCATCATCAGGAACCTTCTCTGCGCATAAGCCACCTGCAGTCTGCATTTTCCCAGCATGCTTTCCAGTGCACCCCATTAAACCTATCTAAACCTAGGGGACTCGTTTTAGCATGTCTTGTTCTCAGGGGTCCCCCTTCCTGATCCCCAACTGGACAACCCCGGGGAACCAGAACAGGACGTGACATGTCAAAGTCAGGCTGTCAGGGCAAAGGTCAGGAAGCAATTATGGGTGGTTAGAGGTGGTGGGATGTCAAAGACTAGACCGGCTTTGAGTTTTTGAGTGGCTGGGCATGAAGGGTGGATCACTGTTAAGGCGCTCCATAATCCCGCCAGCAGCGGGGTTCGATTAAGGCTCAGCACTTTGAGCTCCAGTCAGTGATTTATAAATCGGAAAAAATGTGTTCGCTTAATTACATGTTATATTGGTGATTCAGAAGGGCAAATGTCAAATTTGAATAATGCTAGTTTGTATTTAATTTTCACATGATGTCACACAATGAATTGATTGACAAGAGTATTAGAGAAACACTGTTTTTCACTCATTTTGATGCAGCAATTGTACACTTTACTCATGGAAAACCCCTCTCCAGGGGGGGAATGTTAATGTCCTTCTCATTACAAGAGAATTCATATGAATATGATTATGAAATAGCTCGGATTGCATAAAAACAGACCAGCATGTGTGCATTTAAAATGACAGGGCATAAAAACTCAGTTCTGTGAGTTCCATGACTAACAAAGACTGCAACCAGGCATCATAAGGGAATAATGTTGAAAACCTGTTGAACTCTGTGAACTGACACTTTATTTGCATCCTTCAATAGAGGCAAAGCAAGAAAATGAATCAATGTATTTGTAACACATGCTTTTAATGCGTTATTTGCAGCACAACATTGTAAAAGTACTAGTTTCAAACATTCCCCCTGTCTTCTATTGCTTGGACACACGGGCACTCACGGCATTGGTTGAGCCAGTGTTGTTATGTCTGGTCTAGTCAGGCTGCTCAGACAAACAGCTTTCACTCAGTGCTTTGTGTACAACATAATCCTTCTCATCCAATGGCTCTGTTAAGATCATGATTATTGCTGATTGTTGTAAACCTGAAGCACAGAAGAATTACAGTCAGCAAATCTAATTTTCTCCAGTACAGTATATAGAGTAATATTTACACTACCCTTCAAATATTTTTAATGTTTTTAAAAGTCTTATGCTCACCAAGGCTGTATTTATTTGATAATATTATGAATATTATAATAATATTGTTAATATTGTGAAATAGTTGACTACTAAGAATAAGCAGCGTCACATGATTCTTCAGAAATCATTCTAATATGCCCCCCCCCCCCCCCCCCATTTTTCTTTGATGAATAAAACATCCAAAATATATATATTTTTATTTGAAATGGACTTTATCTATTTATTTAATTTTTGAAGTGTAAGTAAAAGTCTTTACTGTGACTTTGGATCAATGTAATGCATTTCACATTCATTTACAAAATAGTTTGTTTTTTTCATTTAGAATATGTCTATGGCATGCACTTATATTCTTCCAGTTTGCGTATCATTTTTGTGTCCTTCAGTCTTATCATCATAAATGGGGTTGACTGAATCTAATTACAGAGCATTTCCAAGACAACATTTCCATTGCAAGATAAACCTGTAGGACTGAGAGAATGAAAACCATAGAAACATTTCTATATAATCTGGATAAATATGGTAGTTCAGACATCAGACCGGAGGCCAGAAGACACGCTCTCAAACAGAGGCACAAACAGAGGATTTCCAGAGCATTTGCATCCACTAGAGCATAATGGCTGAGTGGAATTGGTGCTCCCTAAAGGTTACATCAGCTTTGATGAGCATCAGTGAAGCGGGCAGCGCTTTCAGACAACCAACTCTTCACTTGGAAACTTCTGAAACATCCATAGATTTGAATCTATTGATCTCATGGCTCACTACAGTGTGTCTTATCCAGTTCATGTGCCTGAATGCTGCGTTCAGAAGTCAGATGAAACACAAAGAACATGATTGATGCAGCTTGAAAGGGGCTCTTGTAAGCATAGGGAAACAGCCATTCATATTATTATTATTATGTTTGACTGTATGAACAGTAACTTAATGCATGAATATGTCCATTAAAAGAGGTTGATTTGAACTAATTGGTCTGTTGATATTTAGACAGTGCATTAACATAGAAGTTTGTTTGCCTAATGGTTAGATTACAGACATGAACTCTCCAGAGAATGACTTTCAGGAGTAATTCATCTAGAGAAGGCATCCCTATCAAAGCATCTGATACCAGCTTCTCCAAGCTGCAATGTTCACTCTTTGTTAGAATGGAAAGAGGAGGACAAGGAAGAATAGCGTAATGAGATCGGGTGGGGGAAGGAAGGGAGGAAGGAAGAGGAAAGGAAAAGAACAGTGTCAGATGAACTGATATGTTACGCTTGTGACCACCACTTCAGCCCTGATACTGTGTGCTGTGTGCTCTCTCTGGCCTCCGACTGACCTCAACATCAGTATCTTCATAAGCTGAGAATAGCCTCCTCTTCTCTTCGACTTCCTCAGTGAGAAATCAGAAAAAAGATCTCAACGTAGTTGTCCAGAAGTTCTAATTGTCTTTATGAGGACAGAGAGATGTTGTACAGTTAGACACTACAGTACCATTGTCACTTTAAATAAAATGCTAACATTTTTTAAAACTGGCTTACCATCACTGTCAGACTTAAGGACCATTGTGGTCTCTTTTCTAAAAGAAAGGAAAAAAGTCACACTGTGTTACATAAGTGCAAACATGACGAAATACTGACTGCAAGAGAAAAAATTCACAAAATAATCAGCATTTTCCCAGAAATTGCATTGAGCATTTTACAGTAAATTATATAGTTTACATGCATGTTGTGAGGTTGTGCCTGGAGTGTAAAACTACATGTTCCACATTTAAATCATTTTTCAAGACGCGATTATGGCCAAGTGGTCATACCAATCTTGCACTCATTATTCCCTGCCTGTCAATGTCAATGTCACATTTATTTATATAGCACATTTCCAAGGCCAAGGGCCTACCAAAGTACTTCACAGTAAAATACACAAAAATATTAGTCACACACTGATACAATAAAAAACAATGAAATAACAGAATACTAAGAATAAAGGTACACATATAATACAACATTCATCAAGGCGGCTCCCCTGTGCCAAAAGCTACTTCAAACAAATGAGTCTTCAGCAATGATTTAAAAGTGGACAGGCTACTAGCAGTCCGCACAGCTACAGGCAGTGAGTTCCAGAGAGTGGGAGCTGCCACTGAGAAGGCTCGATCACCACTGGATCTCAGTCTCGATCTAGGAACCTCCAGGACCATCAGACTGGCTGAACGGAGGTCTCTGGAGGGCCTATGCAACCTGACAAGGTCTGTAAGGTACACTGGGGCTAGCCCATTGATACATTTAAAAACAAATAAAATAACCTTAAAATCAATCCGATACTTTACTGGAAGCCAGTGAAGCGATGAGAGCACTGGAGTAATGTGCTCCCGCTTCTTCCTGCCACTTAAAAGGCGAGCTGCTGCATTCTGTACAAGCTGCAGACGATAGAGCTCAGACTTCCCAATGCCTGTATACAAGGAGTTACAGTAATCCAGGCGAGAGGTAATAAAAACATGAATAACTTTTTCTAGGTCAGCCTGTCTCAGATACGGTTTGACTTTAGCTATCAGTCTAAGCTGAAAAAAGCTTGCCTTAACCACAGCACTAACCTGCTTATCCAGTTTAAAAGCACTGTCGACAATCACTCCAAGATTCCTGGCATGGGATCTTAAGTGAGGTGCTAGTTGGCCAAGGGAGCTGGTAAGAACCTGAACCAACTCTGGACGACCAAACAAGACAACCTCTGTTTTATTCTCATTAAGTTTTAAAAAGTTTTGGTCCATCCATGTCTTAATATCGCTCATGCAGTTTATCACAGCCTGCAAAGATTCTTTAGCTGGAACCTTTAGCGGTAGATACACCTGCACATCATCAGCGAAGCAGTGGAAGGAGATGCCATGCTTCCTGAAAATGAATCCCAATGGTAGCATATACAGGGTGAACAGGAGTGGACCCAGAACCGACCCCTGCGGTACCCCACAGGTCAGAGGGGCCACTGAGGAGGAAAACTGTCCCATTTGTACAGAAATTGATCTGTCTGTTAAATACGACTCAAACCACTTTAGGACAGTGCCTTTTAAGCCAACACAGTGCTCTAAGCGCCACAGAAGAATTTTATGATCAACTGTGTCGAAGGCTGCAGTCAAATCAAGCAGAATTAGAATGGCACAGTTGCCAGTATCAAGGTGTAAGAACAGATCATTAAAAACTTTTAAAAGAGCAGTCTCCGTGCTGTGACGAGACCTAAAACCAGACTGAAACTGTTCACAAACATCAGCTGTTTTTAAAAATTCTTGGACCTGAATTAACACAGCTCTTTCTAAAACCTTTGAAATAAAAGGGAGCTTAGAAATAGGTCTAAAATTAGACAAAACCAGAGGGTCTAAGTTCTTCTTCTTCAGAAGAGGCTGAACTATGGCATGTTTGAAGGAAGATGGAACGCAGCCAGAACTTAGACACAAATTAATAAATTTCAAAATAAAAGAATCCACCGAACAGAAGACCTCCTTAAACAGACATGATGGAATACTATCAGTTTGACAGTTAGCAGGGCGTAAATGTGTAACTATCTCATTCAGTTCAGAGAGAGAGACCGGTTCAAAGCTGTCAAAGACAGCTGTGCTTGCTAAAGGAGCTGAGGGGACCTGAGCAGACCGAGAGAGTGGGATTCTAATAGCAGAAATCTTGTCTGTAAAAAACTGCAGAAAAGCCTCACACAAGCTAGAAGAAGGCTCCATACAGACAGCATCACCAGAGTTCACTAGTGAATCAAATACATTAAAAAGAACCTGAGGCTTATGAGCATTTTTTTGACACAAGTGAGGAGAAATATTCAGTTTTTGCAGTTTTTACAGCCTGCTGATAATTAATAAGACTGTCCTGAAGGAGTTCCCTAGAAATTTGAAGATTGTCCTTTTTCCATTTTCTCTCTGCCTGTCTACATGTGCGCCTGAGCGTACGAGTGGACTCATTCAGCCAGGGCTCCTTCTGTGGCTTTATGCGCTTTAAAGTCATGGGTGCAATCGAATCTAAAATCTTAGTACAGAGAGAATCAAACATTGCTATGCATTCATCCACACTGCGGTCATTAAGATCATCCAGAGAGTATAAAAAAGAGTCTTTAAAAATATCACAAAACAACTGTGGAGTTCCAGAATTAAAAACACGAAGACGGCGCAGAGGAGCTGCGCTTAGAGAGGGAGCAGGCACAGAGATGGAGAATAGAACAGGTAAATGATAAAAGTGTGTGGCCGATCTCAGTTATCTGTATGTCCAGCCCATATGACAGCATATGACAGCCTGTAATTCAATAAATCACTATGTGGCAGGTAGCTATATTATTAGATGTTACTTTGCAGGTTTTAGTGAAAATATGGATGGAAGAACCAAGGAGGAGATTGTTAAAATTGCTAAATCTGGTCAATTGGTTTTGGATATTGCTCAAGTGCAGGATGTGAATGGTCACAATGTCCACATAATTATTTCAAAGCACAGTGAGACCACTGCCATGCAGAATGTAAAGTACTGTGGCTGGTCAAGGAAGACTAGAGAACATTTTGACAGGAGGATGAAAATCACCTGAATGTGGGACCACCTCAAAACAGCTCCTAATGACTTGAATGAGACCTCCAGCCTCCTATTTCATCTTAAACTGTAAGCCAATCGTTTTAAAAGGGTGGATTGAGGTTGTGTTGCATTAAAGAAACCGGTAACACTTGAGAATACCGTTCCATCATTAATGAATAACTATACAGGAACAAATGAGTATGCACTATTAACATTCAAGTAACTACTGTTAACTAGTGGGTTACTATTACCTTCACTTTAGAATTAATTACACATTATGCATATTCACATTCATTATGGACCCGTATATAGTAGTTCTTAGTAGTCTAGGAGATATGAAAAAGAGTTACTGATTAGCTAATAGTGAACTACCACATTCGACTAAGCAATATTACTTACGTTAATCAGAGTTAGTTAACAGTAGTTACTAGAATGGTAATAGTGTGTTACTCATTTTCTTGTGTAGTTATTCATTAATGATGGAACAGTATAAAGTGTTACCAAGAAACCATTAAATAGTTCTCTACTGCAAAACACACCTTGCATTTGCCAAAGAATTTAAGGATTGGAGCTGCATTATGCAGTCCGACAAGTCAAAATTTAACAACCTATTGGATGCTGTCATGTATTTTAGGAGACGACTGGAGTGTTTTAATACCAAATGTATGCATGGCGCCATGAAGCACGGCATGGGAAACATAATGGCATTGGGGACACATGTCTGCAGCAGGTGTTGGAAGGATCTACAAAGTTGGACCAGTACTTGGGAATTCTGCTGGACATAATCTAGCCAAGTATGGAGGATCTGTTTTCAAATCAAATGTGTATTTCCCAACATGATAATGATCTCAAAAACACTAAACAATTAAACAATCTGAAAAATTCTGGTGTCACCATGAAAAAAAAAACATTTCTGTGACAAAAACAGGAAGAAAACACAGGAAATGATGATAACAAACAAAAAGTCCTTGAAATAGAACCAAAGAATGTATTCTTTTGTGAATTTTGATAAATACCTTAACCAAGTTTAGTGGTTTGGTCTTCCTTCATATTAAAATATTTAAAAAAAATATATAAAATATTTTCCTCATATGTTGATGGTTTAATCAAACTTTTAGGGTCATTAAAAACAAATATCACCTCTGGACATCTCTCTTGCAATTTTGCAATTTTTTATATTGCCCATTAAAAATAATAGTGATATTTGAGTACATGCAAACTGATATAATATAAAAACAAATTAAATGAATGCCATTAAAACGTATTTATTGAACAATTATATTTATATAAATAAATATCAAAAATCAAATGAAACTACCAAACAGATTCTAGCAATGTTCATCATTTGTCATTTCTTCTTTTTAATTATATCAGTAGTAAGTCATGGAGACACGTTAGACGGAGCCCTGAATCACATACACACACAGTTTTGTGTTGTGCTTTGGAATAACCTGTTCTAGTGACTGATTGTGTGTGGTGTGTAATGGTGTGTAAAACTTTGGCAGAAAGGGTATGTGTTCTGTTCCACCAGCAGGGGGTACGGAGACCACAGGCACGAACACACACATGCTGAGACCACACACACACACACACACACACACACACACACACACACACACACACACACACACACACACACACACACACACACACACACACACACACACACACACACACACACACACATGCATATTTGCACAGATAAACAAACACACATGCACATGGGCTAAGAAAATCACTCAAAGAAAAGTCAAAGTCACTCATTTACAATAAAGAAATGAATAAAATAAAAGATTGATATACAGTGTATATCAGCTGTTCAAACATGATGAGTGTGACCTTTAACCCTCACAAATTCTCACCTCATCTCTCACTACGCCTTTGACCTGACCTCTCACCTTTCATATTACGTGTGTCACAGGGGTCATGAGGTTTATAAAGACATATTTCCCTTTGACAATCACACATAAACACAAACAAACAGTAGGTCATAAGTTTTCTTTATTCATTGATTTGATATTGATAACCTTTTCACTGATAATATGCTGGACCACAATGCCATTCTGTGTGAATGTGTGAGATACCAGATTCAAACAATGACCTTTCCTGTCCATAAACACAGTCAGATACACAGACCTTCCACAGATGGTAAACAGAATCCCATCCTGTATATTATCCTGACATATTTGTGTTATAGGTTCACAGTGCTGATTCTCTGTAAGACTATTCATAAATAATGCAGTTGAAAAGTTAATGCTCCATTGTAAAGGGGTCAGCCTGTTTGATGTTGCATCTCAATATATGTCTGGCTGCAATCGGAATTGATGACCTGGAGGGACTGCAAAAATATACCCTACTAAAAGAAGTTATTCAGTGCTTGCATGGGAGTGTGTGATTATATATGTGTGTGTGTGCATATTCTTCTTATGGCTCAGATTGGGAGTAAATGGTCCGGAACACAATATAAATGACCGATTCAAAGAATTATAGGCTACATGTCATGCATGAACTTTCAGGAATAAGATATCATGAGCTCTGCAATAAAAACCTTTATCCAGTCATCAAACAGTGCTGAATGATTAGTCATACACAATGGAAGAGAAGTTTAGGATAATGGATTGTAGCAATATGCTGAACTGATATAATCCTAGAAAAGGCAGTATAATCATTTGCCTGACTGAGACTCAACAGCTCTGATATCTGTTACTAATATTTATGACTGTTATCTTCTCCTACAGAGGTTCTCAACTGGTTCTGATTCAAGACTCAGGATTTTACACTGGATATCAAGTGGCAACCCAACGCAATAGTAAACGTGACTATATTTAGCGTAGTGTCATAAAGAGGTCATACCGGGACCATTTCCTGTGTTAACAATTTTTTACAAGTTACATCAAGTTACATCAAAGTGTCATCAAGTTTATGCATCTTTAAACAACTTTTACATTGCATCAGCAATAACTAATAAGAATAATTCTCAACATAACTGTTGTCCGGCTGCTGTTCACTTTCTGTTTGGCCATTATCCATCAAAACCTTACACTGATGGTTGCAGAAATGGAGGTGCAGCTTTATTTTATTTGTTAGAAAAAGTTGTACTAACAGATCATTTTGTGTTTCATGTCATTTCAAGTTTATTGTGATTCAGACATGATGAAAAGTGATGATGTCTAAGTGGGTGAGTTGTTTCCTTAGTAATTAGTCAGTCCATCTTCACTCATTTGAAGCATTCAGGAAATTTTGAGCACCTGAACATCACACTGTAGATGAGTGTTATCCTGTTGACAGCATGATCAGCCAATCACAGTGAAGAGACTTTTCGCCTATTCTGCCATTACCCCCCCACCACTCCCCCCCACCCCCACCCCCACACCCACACCCACCCCCACACCCACACCATGTTTTAGGATGAGAACGCAATGAATCTCAACCGAGGTGGCCAGAAATGTGGCTTGATCAGCAAAAAATAAGAGCAATCCACGTGTACAGCTAAATACCATTGCTGCACTGATTTTCATTATTGTACCATCTGTAAACCAGTTTCTTTTGCAAGCACAAGAGACACAGGATCAGACTGCATGTAATCAATTGCAGTGACTGGATGAACTTGTGTTTGTGTGTGTGTGTGTGTGTGTGAGAGAGAGAGGAAGCTCAAAGTGAGACATAAAGAGAGGCCACTTGTTAGGTTTGGATGTGCTGAAGAACACATGGAAAACAATGATGAGACTTTGATAGGTTCATCACTTACCAAATTCCTCCTCTGTACCTTTCAATCTCTGTTTTCCTGCTAATCTTCTCTTTTTCAGATATGGAGCCTAGAAAATGACAGCATGATAAACAGTTAAAATAAAAGAGATGGCAATGCATGTGCTTTTAAGATACTCTCTCACTCTCCTACAGCTTGGCTGAACTCCACTCAGACACACATGTAGTTTGTGAAAGAAAGCATATTCATCAAGTTGAAATCTTTTTCTTTTTTTAATAACCAATCGCAGGTGAGGTTCTCTCTTATGTGGCCGGATAAACACTCACATGCACATTTTTCTGTCTCTCCAACTAAAAGCAACTTTCCTCTTGCACACATAAGTGTTCACAGTTCACACCAAGTATATTTACATGCACAGATACAATCGTGTTTTGCCCCGGTATTCACCCACCCAAAAACCAAGACATTGACAATGCAACAAAGCTAGTTCCAATTTATACAAACAAGCATTGATGTAGACGACAGCACCCTATAGGAACGGAGACTGTGACTGTCCCTATAAAAGAGTTAGTGCAGTGGAGGAATACTTTAAGCAACCAACAGCACAAGCTCCGGTGATTTATTCCCCATCAGTGAATGCACTCACTCATCGCATTGGCACTGAGCCATAATGCAGGATGGGACATGGACACTATATTTTGCTGCTGTGGGAGACCCCATTGTGTTGCAGGTTTGCAAACACTGACAAAGCGAATGGCATCATGGAGTCGGCATGCTTTAGATCCGTCTGTCATATGGATGGAATCAAAGAGGCATAGCTTTCCGGGTGAGAACACTCCACATCTGTAATGTGGATTATTTGTAACAGGCAGCAATGGAAACATTGGAAGCATTTTCGTCCAGCCTGGAGAGTATTCATCTTTAGCTATTTGTGCTGGAAGTGTTAAACATTAGGACATTCTGTTGTACATATAGCAATAACAGTCGTAATGTTGCTTATAGACAGTGTCAGCTGATTGTTTAATATAACCTGCTCCTTCCCCCGTCTAAATTTAGCAACGCTAGGGAACGCTCAGCAGATTCATTCTCAACCTGCGGGACGCACAAACTACATTTTATGAACTAGAATGATGAACAAGAACATACAATCAGATGACGCCACAAGTTCTCTTGCAACCCAGAAGTGTGCATGTGCTGCATTCATTTAGCACTGGCAACACTCCCATATTCACAGCTTTTTGGTGCTTTGACACTTTAAATGTTTGTACGCGTTCCATATCTGTCATGAGAAAAGACCGTCGGCTTGAAAAGACCTGCGTGAACCCATTTACAAAATCAATATGTGCATAACAATGAAAAACGTCTTTTTATATTTGCAAGACAGTCCATCAAGTAATTGCCAATCTGCTAACACTCCTTCAAGTTTAATTGAGTTCCCTCCAGTAATGCAGATTAAAATCTTCTGTTTTATTAAAAATTACAGTTTGAATACTATTAATAAATGTATGATTTCCATCTGATGTTTCACACTATGGTCGTAGATCAATTAGTGGACCATCCAGATGTGAAAGAATCCTATTTTTTCTTGCAAGATTTAACACATATGTTGGCTAAATGGGTTGTGAATTTAGCTTTTTATTTCATTTTATTTTATTTTATTTGCTGACTCATGATAAAGCAGGTAAATTGATACTGGAGCCATGACAGATGGCTGACTTCTATATTCATACCGCTATGTCACCGTTTATCTATATTTACTGACAGAGATCAAATGTAACGACCGTGCACTATTTTCAGTTTAGGCATGCGGTGCATGTAATCTGCGTAATGAGAGTAATAGGTTTCCATCTGGACATACTTGAACCTTTCTTAGGGGAGAGAGTTTTTTTGTTGTTGTTGAAGATACAAGACAGCAATGGAGGGTATAGATAATAGCTATCATTAAAATAAAGCAGGATGATATAAAATACATATTGTCTATTCTGATTGCAATAACTCATCAGTGATAATACCAGACCCCTTTAACCTGTGTGCTATTATTAAAACAGAATAGATAAAAGAGACAGATGAAACCAAGACATTTACAATCAATAAAAAATGTGTTCAAATAAAAACTGTGCATTATCAGTATTACATTGTTAATTTATGTCACTGACTCTAAGGAACATCAATATCTCCTGGCAGATTTAATTTTATCCTGATGTCTTAATTTCAGAGAGTGAATTCAAGTGTGTGTGTGTGTGTGTGTGTGTGTGGTTAAAGGGGTAGTGGTGGTCGCCTTCGACAATGTAGGATGTGGATTTATTGATACATTTACAGATCGATGAAGAACTGCTTCCGACTTGCTACATGATCTCAGTGATACCAGATCTATTGTAACTTACACTTAAAGGGGCATTCCACCCATAGGAACATTGTTTTTTATTGAAAGTGGGTCATATATGTAGTCGAAATGTAAAATTAATTTTGAATTTGGTGCCTTCGTGACCAAGGAAAGACAAAAAATAACTTCAGGACGCATTTGTATGAAAGACAACAACTCCCACAATGCACCACATTGCACAGCTCCGCAAGCCACTCCCACTAATCCAGAACAGCGCATATCTGCCTATAAGAGAAATCACTCTTCCGTCTACAAGGCTAGCTACCACCAGAGCTTGAAATTCATTTCACACAAAATGTCTAGTTAGTTGGCGAACTCATTAGTGCATTACTCCTCGTTTGTATTTCTTTCGAAAAGGTGAATTATTGCATGGTACCGGGATGTTCAGTCAGAACATATGCGGTGCGAAACTAGGATAGTTCACAACACAAACGTCCGTGTCCTCGTCTGATTCAGAGATTTCGTCCAGGTGAAATTGTCATCGTTGAAATTCTTTGCTGCAGACGGACTCTATCTCTGTGTTCGTAGTTGCATAGTGAGATCACCGGCGCCACCAGTCCGCCCTAACTCGAGCCAGTCCGGGCTCCTCGTCCGCGGCAGGCAGGTCTTCTGCCTCGGCTGCTCTTCGCTATAATGCGGCTTGTAAAGGTAGCCACAAACACCTGATTCAAGCATCAGACTTCCGAAATCCTCTTCTTCTATATCATATTGAGTACTCTCCTCCGCTATTGTCATAACTTTACATCTGTCTCCACAGCGCCTGTTAGCTTAGCTTCAAACAAGATGGAGGATATTGCTTTCAGTTTCAGAGAGTAAAGTCCCACCCACTGATCTGTAATAGGTCTGTAGCGTGAGCGGGTCCCGCCCCTGGGAAAGATTGGAGAGATGAGGAACTAGTGCTTGTAGTCTCAACAGAAATCCCCCCCTCTTACACTTCCTCCGACAATGACGCAAAATGACGATTTTTGCGTCATTGTGGGAGGAAGTGTAAGAGGTAAATAACGGATTTCTCCCATCTCAGGGGAAAATGAGAGAGTGTTGCACGACCATTCAATAGTATGACTGGGTTTCTAACAATGCAAAGCTTAGTGCAAATGGGTGGAGTGTCCCTTTAAGACTTCAAAACATCTACTACCAGTGAGGATGATGTTGGACTGGAATCCAAACTGCTTAGCTGAAGACTGTCATTTTCACATGCAATTATATTTTGCATCGCCTCACTGGTTGTCCATTGTAGTTGAGTATCTCACCAAAAGTGATGTTACTAACTTAAAGATGAACCAAAGCAATTAGACTAATTCTGTGTTCATTATCTGTTAAATAATTCATGTCATGTCCTACAGTTCAATTTATGAAGCACCAGTAAATGCAAACTCCGAAGTTCATCAGCTGTTTCATTATGTTTAGTTATATAATTTATGTTTTCTAGAGGTATTATAACTTGATCTGTTCAAATATATACATATTTAAATGAATATATTGGCTACATTATGCCACCCTAATTGAAATCCTCATTGTTTTTGTGATAAAAATTGCTCTGACTGATAAAAAGTATTTTTCTAATCACTGCCGGTGATCCTCCTTAACAAGTACTCCACAGTTCCTGAATCCCCAGTGTCATTTGATCTTTAAATGTCAGTTGATGCCAGTCAGCAGTCTCTGTGAGTCGGACTATTGGAAGATCACTTTAAGAAAGGTCCTGCTGGGCTGTAATGGATTGGTAAGATGATGTTACAGGTCTAGGTTACCTTTAAATCTTATATCAGCACAAAAGATCATCACTCCTCACTCTCAGCACTTTCTGTCAGGGGGTGAAAACATGATTTATGCACAGATATGTTCATAGACCAGAATATCATCGGTCTTTCTCAGAGAAAGTAAATTGGAGAGCAGGAGCAGGTTTGCTAATTTGGGATTAAATCAGGGCATATTACACAGTAGGAAAATTTGCACATTTTATGAATGAGCAGAAACTTCTCACAATGTACTTTAGTTAAGTTTATTGTTTAATATAAATGTAATTTTTTTTGAAAGGTCAAAAAACAAAAACAAAAATAATTTGCCAATAAGTTAAGAAAAATGTCTTATTTTTACTACACAATTTTACTTAAAGATGACTGGCTAATTATTAAGAAAATTATTTTTGCAGTGCACCAACCTGCTTCTTTAAAAGCACTCAGTCACATGTTCACGGACATTTCAGAGCCATATTTACAACACATGTATTTTCCATAGTATTTTCTCATAAACATCGAACAGGTGGAAAACATATATGAAGAATGGAGGTGAAAAGGAAAAACCAGTAAAAGCCTCTCATCCCTGGCATTTAACCGTCTATGGCCTTATCACGCCTCATATGTCCCACCATCGGTGACTCACTGGCTGCAGTCGCCCTCCTGTGGCGTCTGTTTGATTACACCAGTCCCGTGACGTCACACCCATTACACTCATTCTATCAAAGTATTCTTTTCTTTTCATTTTTTTATTTAAAGAGCTTGGTTTGCTTATACATTTTACTCTATCTTTAAACAATTTAATAATTAAAATACAGTGCATGTGGAACTGGGCCAGCGTGCAAAGAGAAATTACGTTCTTGTGGATAAATGTTTAATGCATATGCACATAGATAGCCTATATGTGCATGCATATAGATGACGGCAAAGCGATATGTAAATATAATGAGTCTAAATGCGATCAGATCAAAGGTGCTCGTCCAGTCTTCTGCATATGCGTTTATGTTGGAGATAAAGAGAAATGCATCCTACAAGAGAGAGAGAGAGAGAGAGAGAGAGAGAGAGGGGTGCTGATGGGGGGAGTTGGCAAGCCCTCGTGCCCCCCTCATATCTGCGTGCACGACTCTCTCCTCCGCAGTGCACTGCTGGACAGCGCCGAGTGCGGAGTACAGGACAGGACAGGACCATTCGCGCGCATCAGCGAGGGCACGCGCTTTCTTACAGTCCTAAAGTCCCAAACACCATCCACGCACGAGAGCAGCAGCCACATGGAGCTAAAATGAACTGTCGGACGGCTGATCTTCACTTCACGACTCACACTTACAGATTTACAGTTTGAGAGGGAAGGGACATATCAGACATGGACACCTTGGTGTGGATCTTGATTTGTGGAGCGGTAAGTGTTGCCATTAGTTTAGATCAGATTCAGACCGCATTAGAGCACAAGTGCGCGCAGTGATCCGCCGCTGGATGAAATATGTAGGTTAATTGACATCAGGTGATCACCGCTTCAGTTCGCGTGATGCTCCGGTTGTCGTGATGCGGATTCAGCGGAACTTGTATTCGGTCTGTGGTAGTAGTGATGACTAATCTCAGCAGCCCGGTTTCTGGAGAACAGGTGTCAGCTTCCCTATTCTTTATAGTTGTCTAAAATGAATCTGCCGTGTAAGTGTGTTTATTGGGTGAAAACAGAATCAGTGCACAGAAGAAATGTGCGCCCGACTGTAAACAAACTTTCATGCCAAGTTGCTTATGAGTTTGACGAATTAAACCGGCTTTATTTATTTAATATTTGCCACATAAAGCCAATAGCTTATTTAAGTAGCCTTTATTATGGAGTTTTTGTATGCGTTTGTATTTACAGTGTGAATATTGTAATGACTTTCAGGGGGATCAATGTTTTTAAAGAAATTCCTGCAGGTCGCCAACCGAATTTTGGCGCCCCTGGCACGCCTTGAAGACTTTTTTGAAAAACTTAAGTTTTTGTGTGATATTTGCAGTAATTAAATCTGTAATAAATTATACTCAATGTCGTTGTTTTGGTTTTGTAAATGTTAGGTAGGATAACGAGAAAACTGAAAATAGAGTGCAGTCCATGTCCAACTTGTTATTTAACTTTTGTATACTTAAACGTTTGAAAAAATAGTTTAACCATATCTTTACCTAAAAGCAGGCTACCCATTTTATTTATTTATTCTTTTACCTATATAATAAAAATAATGAAAAAAAAAGATTTTCCACCCCCTCCCTCATAATTAGTACCTTGCCTGTTTAGACATCAAATGGGCAACAATATGCAAATTCAAAACAATCCTTCAAAAATAAAAAGAATCAATGTAACCATTGCTGCAGCCACATTACATAATAATGGTGCTGGCAAATATACCTTCCTGTGGTATTCTTGGTGTGAACTTAATTTGGTAAATTTTTGTAATGGATATACCCTTATGCTCAGGGAAAAAACTCAAAAGTGCGCAAGCATGTGACCCTCATGGTCCCCTACCGAGCGCCCAACGTGACCCTCACCACCTCCAGTCTCGTGTAACACGGTCAAAATCAGTTTAAACATGCACACGCTCTTGACTAAACACAATTACACCGTGACCTCTTTTCAGTGATCTGATTTGCAAAATGGCAAACGGAGCCGGCAATTGAGTTTGCTCCAGGTGCACAGAGTCAGTGAAGGATCTCCACCGACACATGAGCCAGCAGCGCTCCGTCTGGAGTGCCATTTTACAGCTGCGCGAAGGCACTAGTGCGCTTCACAAGAGATCTGACGGGGACACAAGCCGCCTAATTGGTGGTGAAAAAGGCGATGGCTTGTCAAGGCTTGATGTTTCACGGTATTAAAGCTCAGTCTCATTTCCTGGCTGGTGCATAGCAGTGCATTACGGACAGGTGCAGATCAGTGAATTGCACAGTAATGACAGGCCCTTGCAAACACATTTACTTAGCTACAGTATGTAAGTAAGGGCAAAACCATAGACTTGATTTTCCAATTGATAACATTACTGGATTTGCCCTCAGGGAGATTTATTGATTTAGCAGATTAATTTAGTCCCCAAACTATAGCTAAGTAAAGCCACATACTCTTTCCTTAGATGTGTTAAGCATTGGGCATTCTCCATACTGTGGAGTCCATTAAAGCCTGCCAAGTTAACTCATCGGCACGCTTACTCAAGCGAATGCAAATTGAGAGAAAAAAGAAAGGATGACAGCCAGGGTTGATGAAGAGAGAGAGAGAGAGAGAGAGAGTAAATGAGGGGGTGAGTTGGCTGCTGTACCAGTGCATCTGTTTCTGAATGAGAGTGAGAGAGGATGTGGATGAGGGGAGGAGGAGGGTGGAAAGAGGAGTCTTAAAGGGCAAAGAGAGTGTGTGAGAGAGAGGCTAGGACGGTAGATAAGATTAGGAACAAGAGGTGATGTTTTAATGAAAACGTGCAGAAGATCAGAGAGGTTTTCCCTCTTTACTTTGATTGTGGGGGGTCTAGATGATGGCGACCTGTGTAAATTGTGTGTAATTTTTACAATGTGTAATGTGCTATGGTTTCTATTAAAGAATGTTTGCTGTGTGTGTTTGAGAGCGAGAGAGAGAGAGAGAGAGAGAGAGTGAGAGAGCGAGCAAGAGAGAGAGTATGCTAATTCATTAATGAATGCAAGGAGAAAAATGTGCTGTTAGTTTAATTACCCTGTTGTGTGTGTGTGTGTGTGTGTGAGTGTGTCTTTGAAACACTCTGGAATCCACAGGTTAATGAATGAATCTGTGCTTCTTTTCACAGCCATATTAAAGAGAAATGCTTCAACAAGGCCCACTTATTGCTCAATAGAGCACAGCGGTGGGGTCCCAGAAGTAAAAATGCCATTCATTTACACCACTGAGAAATAGATTTTAATGATATTGCATTAACCCTTCAAAAAGCTTTCAAAACAATACATGAGCTCAAAGATTGTTACGATATGATATATGTTTCTATAACAGTCACAAGCCATGGATAGGACAAATAGGAAAAATTACATCCTTCTAAATATTTATAATTATAACTATAAAAAATACACACACACACACACGTATGTATAAATATCTGTGTGTATATATATATATATATATATATATATATAGAGAGAGAGAGAGAGAGAGAGAGAGAGAGAGAGAGAGAGAGAGAGAGAGAGAGAGAGAGAGAGAAGGCACTTTATTGTCCCATATTTAGGAAATTTGTCTTGGATTCAGAAACTCGGTCATCTAGACACACAAACATAAACCACACAGTTCAACAATCTATAGTCTTACTGATGTAAGACTTTTAAAGTATTTGTGTAATGTTTCAACCTACACATTGGAATATATACATGCACACGGCCATTTTGGATTCAACTACTGTAGATTCACAACACTTTATGGGATGAGTAGTTATTTCCCTCATCAATTTAACTAACTTTAGGCTAATTTTGTATAAAAATAAAAATAATTCAAATGATGGTTTGTAATGTGATTCATCTCTGGTTGGTGTGGTTCATGGCTTAGGACACTTTATTGAATAAATGGAAGAATTCCTTTGGAGAAAATGAATAGAGAAAAACGCTTCTGGAACCAAGGGTGTTGTGGGGTGTTGTCTATAAGAGCACTGAGCGTGATCACATGACCAGACTGAACCTATTGAGAGAGCAAGAGAGAAGCGCTGCAGTAGTAAATTAATTCAAAGTGAAGTCTGCGACTCAATAATGAGCCTCCAATTCCTCTTAAACACACCCCACACACACACACATCTGTCGTCCGAGACAAAATGAGCCCATAAACACCTCTTTCAGTGTCTGCATGTACGGATGTTTAAGACCCCTTAGGTTATTATTGACAATACTCAACAAACAGATCAGGAGCTGTGAAAGAGGAAGCGCATATGTGAAGGGTAGGGCTAATAGATGTCTTGGGTAGAGAGGCTCTGCGGACCCTGATCTGTGAGACCTCGATGTGTAAAGAATGTGTAATCGCACCCGTGACAATACGAGAGAAACCGCTATGTAATAGACATATGCATAACTCATACGTACGGCCTGTCTCATCTTGCTCAACACGCCCCAGCTTTTGGAGACAGAAAAGCAATCAGCACAATATGCTGTGATGCAGCTGTTACCAAACATGTGCAGCAAATATGAAGGAGTTTATGGACAATGAGGGATTGACAGGATTAGTTTTACTATAAATTAGAAATGCCACAAAAAAGAAGTTAAAAAGTTTTAGGTAAACTTTAGAAGTTTCGCATCAGAATCACTGCTGTCACAACACTCGGCGCATCTTGTCGTCTGTCAGCTGTCACAATTTAATAACCAATATGCAATATTCTAACCAAATCAATGAGAGATTTTTAAACTTTAATCAACTTTCAATGAAGAATAAAGTTAAAAGTAATGGTAAAACAAATAAGGCTGAAACTATCTGCAAAACAATGTTGAATGGAGTTTATACTTTAGGTGGTTCAGGCTGAATTAATTGCAGCAATTAGTGGAACAGAAGGAGGAAATATCATTTGAGGAATATCAATATGACTATATTTCCTTGCAAACACATTAACATCAAAATATCTCAAGGATTTATGTGTAATGGGAGACAAGGAACCTGTGGAGTCCTAGAGAGATGGGATATTAATGTAATTTCTCTCTTTCTGTAGCTGGGGCTGGTGTTTGGCTCAAAGCTGGAGCGAGCCGTAGACGAAGAGTGTGAGTCGGGGAGTTACACTCGCAGCGGGGAGTGCTGTTTGCAGTGTCCTCCAGGAGAGGGGGTGGTCAAGGAGTGCGGAGCCACCCAGACCGAGTGCAGTCAATGCTTAGACAGTGAGTACAACTTCTCATATACGCATACATGCTAACTCACACACTTACATGCATGTAGGCCATGACATATACAGAATTGTTCAAGCACATGCATGAACTGATAATCTTCACAAATATTCACACCGTCACAAACACTTACTTTCACGCACGTAAATTTATGAACACATAATTAGTGTCTCACACGTACACTTAGTAACACATAATTATGCTCTCTCTCTCTCTCTCTCCCTCCCTCACACACGTGCGCATATATATATCCAAAGAACAGACAGAAAGCTGAGAGTAATTATGCAATTAGCTGGTTACAGTATATGAGCTGCTGCTGTGTGTGTGTGTGTTTGATACTTTAATTTAGGCCAAATGTTCAGCTTTAAACCAGAAAGAGGAAAACCAATCCTTAAAGTGAGAAATCTGGGGCTGTCAATTGATTAACTATTTTCTGAACATGAAGTTGGTACTTGAATTGAACATTATAGTGATTTTTAATTGTTTAGTATTATATATCGTTGAAAAGTTTGGGGGTAGCTAATGTTTTTTAATTTTTTAATAAAAAGGCTGCATTTATTTGAGCAAGATACAGTAAAAACAGTAATAGTGTATAGTAATACAATTTTAAATAACTGCTGTCAATGTTAATATATTTTAAAATTATTCCTGTGATGGCACAGCTGATTTTTCAGTGTCACGTGATCCTTCAGAAATCATTCTAATATGATGATTTGCTGCTCAAAAAACATTTCTTATTATTATCAATGCTGAAAAACAGTTGTGCTGCTTCATATTTTTTAGGGAAAACAGTTTAGGGAAACCAAATTCTTTGATGATTAGAAAGTTCAAAAGAGCAGCATTTGTTTACATAAATCTTTACTATAAATGTCTTTACTGTCACTTTTGATCGATTTAATCGATTTAAAGTATTAATTTCTTTAAAAAATTGTGCAGACCTCAAACTTTTGGATCGTAGAGTACATATATATATTCTTCCCATTCACAGAAACATTTAGAAAAGGCACTGGCACATTTGGAAATGACAAGACACATTTTTCACCTGTTTTACAGCAGGTCTCATTCTTTTGTTGTGAATGTTTCCTAAATGGGCTCTATCCTACTTTCTGCTCTCAATAAGAGAAACAAACAGTCCTCCGTGAGCGCTGAGAAGCTTTTAGGACGGCATGCCTGAAATAGAGGAGATCTTATGTTTCAGGACAGGACACTTTACATCAATAACCCAACTGGGTGCTTTTTGTTTTTTCATTCTGTGTGGGATATAAATAAAGATGGTGAATTTTATTTTAGAAAAGCATCTGCATTAATTTTTAGTGTAACAAAACAAGCTTCCTGTTTACTGATAGACAAAAACACATTTTGTGACCTTTGCGTTAGTCTCCCGTCCCCTTTCTCCGAGTGTTGGCAAAGACACACAAACACACACGCCTCTTTCATGCATCCTCGCCCCCTCATCCCCTACCCAGTCTAGACACAAGCACACATCAGCAACTACTGAAATATTTAGCTGTCCATTTTCTCTCTTCCCCCTCCCTCACATACTCAGTCATCGAAGTGAAAACTGATTGACACGAACCTGTCACCATCAGCTACTGTCTCAGCCGCCATTTCATTACAAATCAGGCCAACATCTTTGACTCACACACACATAATAGCGGACTGATATTACTTTCCATTGATTACTTTGATTTATTAATAAATCAAAAATGATCTTGTAGCTCAACTGCTAGAGCTTGGTGCTAACAACAATAGGTTCATTGGTTTGATTCAAGTAGGTTTGTGTGATATGTTTACTATAATTAAATTAGTAATAAAATTATACCTAATGCTGTTTTTTATGTTTTGTAAATGTTCCGTATGACAATGATCGGAAATTGCTCAAGTTGCTCTACATTTTGCTTTAAAAAGTGAAGCATATTTTTAGTACAATTCAATTTTTTTGCTGTAAATTTTATGGCAATTAAGGACTTTTTCCTCCAAATTCCCATTACTGTATATATTTTAATTAATATTAATAATAATAATAATATACTTTATAATATTATTTATATTTGTGTTATAAATAATAGTATTTGTTGTACTAATTTGTGCTGGTTTAAATACAAAATAAAACTTTTACTGTAGTGTAAATAGTGTCTAATCTAAAAAAAAAAACCATTGATAATAAATACAAAGGAAAATAATAAAAAGTGTCTGAATAATCATGAAAATAATGTGGTGAATGATTTTGTGGTGAATGTGACCTGGACATGTTTTCAGAAGATTTACCCATATTTTTCTGCAATGCATAATTGAAATGCACTTTGTCGTTTTGAAGTGAAATGTGAATGAACGTGAGTCTGTTACTGTATATGTTCTGTTTGTTGTAGGTACTGTAGGAGCAGTGTTGAACTGGAATCTGTCAGTGTATTAATTCAGAGAGAGCTGACTAATGACTGATGGGGATTGGGAAATAACAGCTTTAGATAATGATGCATTTTAGCACAGGCAACATCATATGCCCTAACCCATTCAGACTAAGACTAATACAGCCCGTATTCATCTGAGAGAGAGAAAGAGAGAGGTTGTTGCTACTGAACATTTAAGCAGAACTCAGGACTGGAGCCATCGCTGTTTTTATTGGCCTGTGCAGCCGCTCTACCGTTCCACGCAGCTTTGATTTATTACTTTAACTGTATTATAATTCAAACAGTCATACTAATAAAGAACAACTGAATTGTGAAAACAGAGCTAGAGAGAGCGAGAAACACATTCAAGTTTGTTCTGATAAACCAATATGGTTGTGATTATAGATCAGAATACAGTGCATTACGCAATGGACGTTTTTTTTCCGTTTTTTTTCTAGGCCCGTTCAGTATTAAGTTACTTTACAAAATCTTTTAAAATGTGCCAGCAAAATATTGGCAAACATCTCTAGTTACAGTTCTCCTCCAGCAAATGACAGCCAAGCAGAAATCCAGCTCCGAAAGAAAAGCGTAAAAAGATCTCACGCACCTGGCTGGTTTGTCTGTAATTGTAAAGGGATAAAAACGCAGAGACTTCAGCTGATGACGTTACAGGAAGACACGCCGCATGAGGCAGCTCGAGCCTTTTTCCGTTTGCCCTCCTGACAGTGTGATGGAGCTATTTATTATGCGTGTAAACAGTCATCAGCAGAGCATGTGTGTTTGGGCTCTCCGTTGTTTCTGTTAGTTTTGTGATATCCGTTTGTAATCAGTGCAGGGACGGCTGCGTTCAGGTGTATCCTTGCAAACACGTGGCTGGTGCTCTGTTCATCTGTTCATGGTTGTATGCACACGCTCCATAGGAATGTCACAATAGTCTTAACTCACTCTAAAGATGATATGTTTAAAGTGAACTCAAAAAAGAATGAAGAAGTAAACACTAGAGCCAAACTATAGAAATAATGAAAGTAAGATGGAGATCAGGCGGCATGTGGGCCATGTCATGTATTCTTCTCTCAAAGGCGGCAGGGATATTACAGTAAACACAAAACAGACAAACAATACCATAGGTTGGACCCATGAGATAACAGTTATCATATGCTCATAATTCATAATTTATAATAATTCATAATTTTTTAATTAATGAACAATGATATTTAAGTACAGACAGACAGACAGACAGACAGATAGATAGATAGATATAGACAGACACAGACTGATGATGATAGATAGATATATAGATATATAGACACAAAATAGATAGATAGATAGATAGATAGATAGATAGATAGATAGATAGATAGATAGATAGATAGATAGATAGATAGATAGATAGATAGAATATTTAGCTAGTTTTCTAGGCCAGCCTTAGTTGGGTGACAAATGGACTGATCTTTGAATTCTCCACTGCAGAACGAGGTCATATATATCCATTAATAATTAATGAAGGAGAAACGAAAGAGAGAGCGAGACAACAAACAGATGGACTGAAAGGCTTGTCCGGCTGAATTGACACTTTCAGAGCTCACCATGGCCTGCACTGTGTGTGTGTGTGTGATATGGAGAAGTGCTACATTTTGTACCTACAACATCAAAAGGTAATTAACGAAGATTAAAAATAATTTAGCCTATAATCTGGGAATGAATGCAACGGGTTAGGTTGAAATCGGCCATAATAAAAAACAGCGTTATCACTGCATCAGCAATTTCGTATTTGTTAGTACAACATGTTTGCGCAGTTGTTTTTGCATGGTTTAAATGCCTTGATTATGGTAACCAAGTCATTAGCCTTAACATCACCTGCACAACAAGAGCAAACATGACAAGAACAGAACATCAAGTGTTTTAAGGAAATCTTCCGTTCAATATTTGGCTGAGAGGTGAACACCCCACCCTTAGGCCAACTTTAAGCATGAACACATCTGCCTGCCCAGCATCAAATCTTTCCAGATTCAAAAAGACATGATCTGTTGGTAAAACAAGCATCAGCAGACCGCAGTGATGAATATCGCTCTTCTTCCTTGTTCAGATCCTACATATTGTGAAATGTAGAAAAAGAAAATGACAAATGTGATCTCAATGGTTTTCTTTTTGTGATCTCAAATTTTTGCTTAAGTCTGGGGCTGCTCAAAATTTTCTCCTAAGAAAAGGATCCCTGTAATCTCACATGCTTCAAGAGATCTTATCCCAAAATGTACTCTTAAAAATAAAGGTAAATATGGTTCCACAAAGAACCTTTAACATCCTAGCACTCAAATAAAGGGTTCTGTGTGGAATGTAAAACTCTCTTGCTCTTTCTTTGAGTGTCTGAGAAACACTGAGTGCTCTTAGCAAAGCGACAGCGAGTCGTGCGCCTTACACTAGTGTTTACTGTGCGTCAAATACACGGATTGCTTGACGGAGAGCGAAACTCTCAAGTGCTCAGTCAGTGTTCGGTGAGTGAAAATATGTCTGTGTGTACCAGTCCCAGATTGTAGAGGTAGTTCCTCGTTAAGGAACTCCGCCTCAGCTTCACGTCCGCCTTCCGCCATAGTTGTTTTTGCTCTGCACGTGAGCTGCGAATGGGTCCCAAACAGAAATACGTCATCAGTAGGCTTTATCTTTTTATAGTCATTATCACGGGAAGACTAATTCTTATTGTGAGGAGAATGAGAAAATTGCTCAGGGTGTTTAAGATGCACTCAACACGTGCGGGAGACAACTGTTCCCGCATGGTGACAGATACCCCTTTTCCACCAAGGCAGTGCTGTGCTGGTTCGGAGCCAGAGCCTAGTTTCAAATCGGTTCTTTGTTTTTCGACACCCAAAGCACCAGCTCTAAACCAGGAAAAGTGGTTCTTAAGTAGCACCAAAACATTACTGGTCTAGAAGTAAGAACCGCTTGCGTCAGGGGCTGGGGGCGGGGTTACCAGCAAGACGAACAGAAACTTGTGACCGCCATTTTTAAAATAGCAGCTAATCGAGCCAATAGCAGCTTGATTGTAATCTCCGTCTACGGTGAGCTGCACGAACGCGTTGGATTCGCTGTGTTTGGATGCTGATGTTAGGGGTTAACAGTTTAGGACCCATGGACCAGATGTTTGAAAAGAAGACCCGGAGTCAGAATTATAAAAAAATTGAAGAAAAGTTTTACTGAAGATAGTTTGCAGTTTCATCATAGTTCCATACATTCTATCAGAAATTTTATTTTCATAAGATGCACAGAAAATCACTCAACATATTCTAAGGGGTTTTCACAATGTTTCTGTTTAACTTGAATCACATTTGTCCACGGAAATGATCCCCAACCCATCCCACGAACGCGTTGGATTCGCTGTGTTTGGATGCCGATGTAGGTTCGCAAAGCCATAAGCATCAATAGTAACGCAACGACCGCCATTGATGATGGAAGGCTTGTTGGAGATGCATCGGAACGGCGTGTACCGATCGGATCTGCGGGAGTGTTTGGAGAGCATATGACTCCTTGTGCTTTTGGATCGCTCTCGCAGTGCTTTGATGTCATGCGCTGATCGGTCTGCGGTCTGCGCAGTAGTGTTGTGGGCGACATGAGATGTACACAGTGACGTAAGATCTGGCTCTGTGGTGGCTCTCTGGCCTGTGGAAAGGCAAACCGGTTCTTAGAAGGCTCGTCAGTCGAACCAACTCCGAACTGGCAATAGCTCTGGCTCTGAACTAGCAGCTGGTTCTTGCTGGTGGAAAAGGGGTAATAGTCTCATACAACCCCAAAATACATAGTTCTCTGAGCAGGAGAAAGAATGCTTCAACCCCAGAGTTTGAAGATGAGCTAGGACGATATCTCGATGTCGTAGCGCAAGCTCTTGAGACTGAGCCAATATCAGCCAGCCGCCTGAAAAGCTACCCTACCAGCGTGGATGTGATTCTGCACGGTCTGGAGGGAAGCACAGACTTTTTAAGTGATGATGCGCTGCCAGGGGAGAGATAGCCTACGAGCATCTCTTCAACCTGGGACATCTTGTGCTTTTGCACCAACGATAGTCGAATAAACTGACGTCACAGGCACAAATACACGGGAAGAAAAACACTCTCAAAAACAAAGGTGCCAAAAGAGGGTTTTCACAGCAAATGCCATATACAGTAAGAACCATTTCTGTGCAAGGAAAAGGTTCCATGGATGTTAAAGGTTCTTCATGGTACCATCAATGGCAATAAAGAACTTTTATTTTTAAGAGTGTAGAACATTTCCATTGCACAAGGGATCTTTATAGTGGAAATCTTATTAAATGTTCTTTACACTTTAAATAACTGAAAGGTTCTTTTAGGAACCAAAATAGCTCTTACTGTATATAGCATTTGCTGTAAAAACCCTATTCTGGTTCCTTTATTTTGAGAGTGTGTTCTCATCAATCTGCAATCACAACTTTCAGCATGAACTAAGTTAGAGATAGAGGAACATTTCCTCATCAAATTGATATGATATTACAACTGAGATCTTACCGTGTCAACAATTGTCAGAAACTTAGGACAAACATCTCAAACAAAGTTAACACTTAAATCAAAAGTTCAAATCAAAGCAATAGTTATTAACTAACTTAGGCTATGTTGTTTTTTGCTTACTGATCCAGTTCACCGATCTGAGTTTAACAGTCAACTGCAGAGGACGATTATCAATGAAAATTTGAAACAACATGAGGAAATGTACAGAATTTTTAAGTCTCCTAAGCTATAAAAGAGCAGCATCTGAGTATTAAAATATTCCTCTGGATCAGTGTGGAAAACAGCTGTGTGACTGTTTTTGTTTCATGTTTGTGGTGTTTGATGAAAAGCTGTCCTGTGTTCCAGGAATATAAGAGCATTTCCAGCAGACATCTATCTGCATGTTTTTCTGCCTATCTCTGTTTGTTTCTTTGTTTGTTTAGCACCATGATAATTAAACAACAGGAACACACACAGATGAGAGACAAACATGATTTAAAATTCTTGATAATATCTTACCCTTTATGGTGAACCAGTCTAAAGAAGATTTGGAGAACCGTCAGGCGTCAGATTAGTGTGCTGGTGATGACATTTATTGTGAATGTGCGGATGTGTATCTGCTGCTCGCTGTTTTAGAGTGCGCTTCTGAGGTTTTCTTTATGAAATATTATCTTCATCCTAGGACAAATACGGCTGGTTTATTTGGTGTTAATGGTTCTAACTCGTAGATTCCACCTTTAAATGTTTATGTGGACATAAAAAGAGTTTCATTCTTGCTGTACTAAAACAAAACTGATGTTTTTGTCTTTTCATCCTGTTCACATCCTGTTCACATTCCTTTGCTTTCTGTTGCAAGATCTTGGATGTAATATTAAAGAAAAGCTGATAGTCCAATATAATAGCTCAGATTTATCTGTCCGATCCTTTTATGGTAATGACAGATTATCTAACGTAAATTGGTCTGAACAAGTTTAAAATTTTGTGTAACAAAACAGGGAATTAATACTTGACCTTACACACGATGGAAAGGAAAATGTTTTGGCTCAGAAAGGCTTGTCATTTGTTTCATTTAATTATCAACTTTGTCTCAGATGTTTTCTCCTAAAATTCCTTAGGAGAAGATCATTTGGTTTCGGGAAAAATATAATGAGAAATGTTCATGCCGAAATCTCTGACTTTTGATTCCACCCTATATCTGCGAATCTAAGCTCAGAGACAAGTCTCAATTAAATTTTATTATACCGTCTAGCAGAAACATATTAAAGAGATCTAATTTGTTATTTTTTCTTTTAAATGAGGACTGTTTAAGAGAGAGAAAGTTGTCTTTGGTGTGGGGAGAGAGAGACAGCCAGAGACCCCCATATTCACAAACAAGAGCTGCCATGACCGTGACCAGGCATTTAAAACAACCTGGTTTATAAAGAACATCAAGCATAAACTGCTTTCCCATTCCTGTAAAAACAAAAACAAACAAACATATTCTTATTGTCCTCTAATCCTTGCTCTCACCTCTCCTGTTATCAGAGAGACACAAGATCTAGGGAAAGATAAAGATTGTGTACTTGTTTACTGAACCTATTCTGTAAATTGTTCATGTGAAAATAATAAATATATTGATAAAATATAAAAAAAGATCTAGGGAAAGATATTGAAATCCTAAATTTGCTGGGTTTAAATTACAAACCCCTCAAACCCGTCAGGCCGTCCAAAATGCCTGTCACGCATTCTTTGCTCTACAGTAAACCCGATTTCACTCGAAGCCACACACAAACCCTTTGAATAATTTTCGCAATAATTTTCCATCTCAAATTCTCACATAGGGGAAAAACTCTTCTTGAGAAAAGTTCTTTAAAGGTCCCCTATTATGCAAAATTCACTTTTGCATGCTGTTTGGACATAAATGTGTGTTGGCAGTGTGTGTACACAACCAGCCAATAGTGATAAAAATCCACTCACTCCTTTTTTATTAATCCCCATAAATCATCAGCAGTGTCTCCCAACGACCTGTTTTCAGAATGCTGTTTTAGTGACGTCACTACAGCACAGGCCCCGCCCACGAGTGTTGACAGACACTGCCGTTTCAACATAGACCCGCCCTGATCGAGTTCACAGCCATAGATGAGAATGTCTCCCAAGAGTTGTAGGTGTTGTGTGGCTGGATGTTTTAATCCACATAGCACTCTCTATTTACTCCCGAAATCTGAGGCAGCCGCTGAAGACGAGGTGGAATTATTTTGTTTTTAAAGAAAATGCTCCCTCAACTCTACCGAAATTCGTTTATGTACTTGCGCACTTCTTATAACTTACTGTGTTTACTCAGCTCTTACGGTGATTTTCTGAAGTAAAACTGACGCTTCATCTTTTGTGTGATGTACAATAAACTTTATTAAACTCATCAGTATATGTTTGATCATCATTCGGACCTGGTCCGAAACAGCAGACTTGTAGGCTATTAATAATGGATACATACAAGCAGATGACAAATACGTTATAACCGTAATTAAACTACTAAACTATACCTGTTCCATCTCTATACAGCACTCTCTGTAGGCATTATTGTCCGACTCCGGGCCGAAATGAACACCGTTACTGAGAGTTTCTGATATTATCATCATTCCGTGAGATGAAATTGTCCTGAGAGACTGAGCGCGAGCTCATGAAGCTCCGCCCACTGTGCATCTTATTTGCATTTAAAGGGCACACACTAAAACAGCGCGTTTTTCTGAGCCCCAAAAAATGACAATTTAAACATGCTGTAAAAAATGATCTGTTGGGTATTTTGAGCTAAAACTTCACATACACACTCTGGGGACATCAGAGACTTATTTTACATCTTGTGAAAAGGGGCATAATACGGGACCTTTAATAAAGCCCTTTAATAAAGTTAAACGCAACAAGGTAACGCATTACTTCAGGGTTGAATTTAGGCACTACTAACGGTGTCAAGGAAGTCAAGAAACTTTCAAAAACTAAGTTGAAGTTCTTGGAATGATGAAAAAGACAAAGAAAAAAGCAAAGAAGACATGAACCCTTGTTCAACTGCTTGTTAATGGAAATATCTAATCAGCCAATCACATGGCAGCAACTCCATCTTGAGAAGAAGGTCATGGTCAAGAAGACGATCTGCTGAAGTACAAACTGAGCAACAGAATTGGAAAGAACAGTGATTTAAGTGACTTTGAACGTGGAATGGCTCTTGGTTCGGACTGGTCTGAGTATTTCAGATTCCACTGTAAACCCGAATAAGTTAGCAGAACTCAAAAAATGTAAGGCAATCGATTGCCTCAATTTTTTTAAGTTTTGAAATTCAAAGTTTAAGTAAGATTCTGCTGATCTACTGGGATTTTCACACAAAACCATCTCAAGGGTTAACAGAGAACGGTTTGAAAAAAAGAAAAATCTGTTTCCAGCAGCTTTTTGAATCTATGCCAAAAAGAATTTTGGCAGTTAATGGGGCAAAAGGGGGTCCAACCCAGTATTAGCAAGATGTACCTAATAAAGTGGCATTAGCAGTGTATTACATCTCAATGATCAGATGGTGTAGAACCACTTGGAAATATGCAACATGTAGAAATCACAGCTTTTGAGCCATTCACCTGATCCATGAATGCCATGTGACTAAATGTGACACTCTGCTAAAGAAAAACGACAACACTGACTGGCTGCTGTCACCACAGGAATGCATACAGTCCAAAACACTTCACTAGTGACTACATCAGTATAATTTATATTCTGTTTGCACATTTTTTTATTAAAAATAGCTACTTTTATGGAGAAAGATGCTCTTTGTAGCCAATATTTGTTACGACACAACCGGACAAACCTTAGTCTCTCCGTTGGACTGCACAGCTATTCTGAAATCTGAAAGATGTTGAGGGTCTTTTATGTCGAGAGCCGTTTAAACTAAATTCAGATGCATTATGTATACAGTAATGCCAGGTAGACTTGTGTTTTGACTGCAGAAATCATTGCCATATTGAAATGAACAGAACTGAACACACAGAGATCTCTATAACACAATGTAGCACACTGTTCCTTTCCTTGATTACCAATTTTTTTCTCTTTGTCTGTTTTCACGGGCCTCGCCTCCTCACCGTTTTTCCTTGCCCGTAGTGTCTGATTATTATTATGATCACTGATTAATTATAATTAAAGTGCTAAGGACGTAATGATTTAACCTGAGGGGTCATTATTTACAGCAGAAAGGCAGATTAAACTGTAATTATCTTGTCATTCTGATTATGTCTCTCTTTTTCTCTCTCCAGGTGAGACATTCTCTGAAACGTTCAGTCACACAGAGAGATGTCAGACGTGTAGAGAATGCACAGGTCTCATGCGTATGCAGACCCCCTGCACCGACTCGAACGATGCTGCGTGCGTGTGCAACTACGGCTACTTCATGAACGAACTGATTGGCCAGTGCGAGCCCTGCACTGTGTGTCCCCACGGTCAGGGAGTGCTGTTTCGCTGCGAGCACTCCCACGACACGGCCTGTGAGGAGTGTCTGGAAGACACCTACTCTGATCGGGAGAGCTCGCTGGACCCCTGCATGCCTTGCACCATCTGCGAGGACGGGAGAGAGATTCTCATCAGGAATTGCACACCCTATGAAGATGCATGGTGTCATGGTGAGAGAATAATGCACTCAAGAATATTATGTGTGAACAATCAAAATTGAAATAAAATAATGAAATGATTCATTAAAATAATGACACAATCTAAAAGCAAAAATAAAATAAAAATAGAAATATAGTTTACGATGGTTTGTTACAAACATAAGATTTTGTTCCCATGTTTGTCAAACTATTTAAAAGTTTATTTACTTACTTTTTTTCTTGCATAATCAAAGAGAAAACCAATGCGTACTTGTAGCCTGTGGTCAGTCACTAAGGGCGACTGCACGAACACCACAACCGTTTTGTTTGGCTGTATAAGATGTGATTGTGCCTGATCTCTCTCACACTCTTTCTAACAGCCAAATTCTCTCAGACTCAGTCATAATGTTTGCTTGCCTCCATGTGTTTAAGGATCAATCTGGGTCATTTCCGCGTGTGTCTGCTTGTGGCCCTGCAGTTGAAAAGGTCAAAGTGCGGATATTATGTGCAAAGCCCTGTAGTTATAGAGGTCACAACAGTCCAAAAGGTCAAACCCAGTGACATGCACACACACACATGCACAGTTTGTGGTTTGCAAGACGTATAAATAGCAAACATGTGCATTACAGTGATTTTACAACAGGTTATAGATGTTCGTAAAACCTCTTTAACATGGGAAAACATCACTGTTAACCTAATGTGGCTTATTGCTTTTATAAAAAGCGTATTGCTTTAAAAAACAAACAAAAAACCAACAGTCCACGACTGCAATTCTGTGTGGTGCCACTAGTGGTGCTGAAATTGCAGAATTTCCCTTTAAAATGATTAATAATATAATATAATATAATATAATATAATATAATCAAAGTATACTTCAATGTTGTCCCCAAGAGGAAATTTGGTGTAGACTTGCTACATAGACATATTCCACAAACAAACTAAACAAACACCCAGGTGAATGTTTGTTTCTGTTAGGACTTAAGGCCCAGATATACTCACGGTGAAGTTCTTTTTCGTTCTTCGTTTAGGGGTAAAACGTGTGCAGCGATGGACTGTTGTCGAACGTCTGACGCCACCCAAACTGCTGAGAACGGCGTTTAGATGAATATGTAAATCTTTCCTCTCAGTAACACACAACAAAATTTAGAAAACAGCAAGCATTTTAATAAAGCATAAGAAAAGCATCTGATCATAGAAACGTGGTTATGTTTGCACAAGTTCTATGGCACTCCAGTAAAGTCCAGTAAAGTTAAAATGAAGCAGATTTACCATATTAAACATGAAACACAGTGTCACGTTTCATCAGAAGTACGACTTGTTTTCACTCGCGGACGTCTCACCTCAACCAACTGAACAGGCCAAATGAACCAGAAAAGATTTTCACGTGAAAGAAGGCGGAGCCTCCGCGCACACCTACCTATTACGTAATCGCCACGGACCACTGGTAGTAACAAAGGTGTTTACCAAGTTCGCTTTGGCATTTTGGCAAGCTGTTTTGAACTCCCAAAATGAAGTCTAAACGAACTTCGTTTCGGCCTAATTTTGTTTGAAATGACGTCACATCAGTTCGTTCTTTAATTTCGCTTGAAGTATATCAGGGCCTTTAGTTCAACCTGACCAATGGTTCCCTAAGAAACACTGTGGCTGTGGCCAGCAAGTGAAGTGCTGGCCCTTTTTCTACCTCTTTAATCAAACACACAGAGAAAGCTCAGTTTCCATGGTTGGAGAGGGCATGTAATGTGGCGTGTCATTGCATTAGTGTGCTAGCACTTGGTCGGTGGGACTGTCTGATGTCTGAAGCCTGGGGCTGTATGTGTGTGAGGCTCATTATGGCCTCTGCTGCTGAGGAAGATTAGGCAGGATGTGTCCATTTGGGGTTTGGTGTCAGCCGTAGCTCTTTGGTGTGTGTTACACCCGGTATTAACATCTGTCTCAGGTAATCTGATCAAATGGCCAATGCTAAAGACAGGTGTAAACTGCTTTGTGATTGGATCACTTTTGATTAACCACATTTGGAGGTAGCTGAAAAATGTGTGTGATCACATGGAATTTATAGTGTAAATGCTAATTGTGCCCTGATGCATCCTATAGTGCAGTGGTTCTCAAACTTTGGACAAGGGGGAATTTCCAAGCCCCACATGCTAAAGAAATAAAATGTTCAAATTTATTGAATTAACAAGTAGTATCAGTATAGTAACAAGTTATATCTAAATACAAACTAACTATCTACATCAAATAACAGCAAGTTCAAAAATAAATAAAATAAAAGTGCAGCTGTGTCATAATTTGCATGAAATTCAAAAATAGAGAAAATAAAAGTGCAGCTTTGTCAAAATTTGCATGAAATTCAAAAATAGAGAAAATAAAAGTGCAGCTGTGTCAAAATTTGTATCAAGTTCAAAAACAGAAAAGCAATAAAAGTGCCACTTTGCAATCTGTTAAAAAAGAAAAGAAGATAAATCCATTTGGCAAGAACGGTCTATTTATCCCTGCATTAGTGGCTGCAATGAGCCTGTTTTGCATTGCACAATTTATTTATTGCCCACACTAGCCTGCTACCCATCGGCGCGAAACATAGATATAGCTACACATATATCAATGGGCGCGAAAGTTTGTTCCGCTAATATTAATATGAATATTAAAATGAATTTGCACAAAAGTGACTGTTTCCAAACACGTTTCCTGAACGTTTTCCCCACAGGCAAACAGATAGTCCTGTCCTAAACTCAAACTTTGAGCACTTTAGTACAGCGACCTCAATAAACAGCAATGTTTGAAAAGAACAACAGCCAGAATTAAGAATTAATATCGAAAAATGACATACTTTTAACTGATTTACTAGGTGAATATTTGCTAAAATGGTGTTTCAGATGCTTGACTTGAAGTTCTCTGCTTTGTGTGTGTGCTGTAGTGCCACATAAGGAGATGAGAGATATCTCTGCAGATGGAATCTGTAAATGATAAAACATCTGGAAGTGCTGTCTGTTATACTCACACACAAAAATGTTCAGCTTCACTGGCATCAGTTCCTGCTCTCATGTGCCTTTCCTGTCAGGTGAGACACAAACAGAGGAAAAAATTAGAAAAAAAGCTAAAATGAGATGGCTTGTTTTATACTTGCGTTAGCAGTGTTGAGGAACTTTGCACTCACAGGAATAAATTACTTTTTAAAAATAGAAAACAGTTATTTTAAATTGTAATAATATTTCACTGTAGTTTTGATGAAATAAATGCAGCCTTGGTGAGCATAATTTCAGACTTCTTTCAAAAACTAAAAAAAAATATTACAGACCCCAAACAGTGTTTTTAAAAATACATAACTGCATTTAAGGTTGTAAACTATTTTTTCTTATTAATATGTAGTGTAGAAAACTAAGCTATTTTTTCAAAAGCACAACATGACTGTAATTCAACTACCTTATTATTTTGTAATATCTAAATATCTCCCCAATACTGTCTTGACGATAATGTGATCATCCTTTGTGTGTACGGTGACACCACAGAGCAGCCTTGTTCTGCCATATCACACACACACACACACACACACACACACACACAGTGATAGAGGTCCTTGTGTAGCCTGTACAGATGACTACCCTCTGCGAGTGCCTCATTATCTTCCTTAAAATGACCTTTTATGTGACCTTTACTGCCTCTCTCTATCTATCTTTATTTCTGTCTGTGTATCTCTGACCCTTTCATGTCTATCTCTCTGGTGGGTCAGTCATTAATGAAAGCTTTGATGAGGGTGGTGTATTAAAAACAAGCTCTTTCATGAGAATGACCACAGTCGGAGTCAAAGGCACACATGTCTGAATGACCAGTCTCTCTCGACGCTGGTGGTCCATGATGTATGGTGATTCACTTCCTGCAGCTCATACGGATTTAAGTGGCATGTGTCTGTGTGTGTATGTGACAGAGAGATAGAGATAGAGAGAGAGAGAGAGAGAGATGTGCTGAGCTCTTTCCTTTGTTGGATCGATAAGGCCGTTGGACTTTCTTACACTCGGGTTTCAATCTGTGACCTCTAGCGCAGCTACTGCATTACACACACACACACACACACACACACTCACTGATACACACACATACAGATACATGTCAGAGTATGTCAGTGGATTGGAGCTACAGCAGTTTCCCCTCCCTTCCAAAGCATTCTGTAACTGCTCTGTTTCAACTCCTCTCCGGGTTTCATTTCTCACTCCAAGCCTTCTAGTTTTGTCACATCATCACTCGCTAGCTCAGATAGAGCTGCAGTGACAAAGAACATGCGTTAATTCTGGTTTATCTTTTCTATGATGCATAATGATGCACCAGTGTTATTTTTGTATCATTTATATAATATGATTATAGTATTTAATCATGTTGAATTATCTTTCATTTTTATATTTTTAGTTTTAGTAATTGTTTTGTCATTTTTCTTAGCCCCCCCCCACTCCCCAGTTTTATATATAGCTACATTCTACAGTATATATTTCTATTTGTTTTTATTTTAGTTTTAGTAATTGTAGCTCTTCAACTTGAACTTATTTAATTTATTTGACAATGCAATGTTAATAAGTTTTTCATCTAATATTTCTATTTTATTTTATTTTCTGAAAACATTTGTATAGTTTTACTTTGAGTTAACAGCAACAACACTTTTATGCACTGTTGCAATATATACACACCTCTTTTCTTTCCAGAATGTTCCTTTTTAGCTGCATAAAAGAAAACTAATACAAAAACTAAATGAAAACAGTTTGAACTGAAATAAAACAAAAATAACGGGGGGAAAAAACTTAAACTAAAATACATTTTTATGACTCTAAAACTGGGCTTTAAATAAAATATTTTGTGTGTTATTTTTGGTATAATATAAAACTAGAACAAACAACAATAATGAAAACAGAACAAAAAATTAACTAAACTGAAATGACGAATTGATAATATTACATAATACACATGCATGTATATAAACACATAGCCTCAAATTTATGAACTTCTCTATTTTTATATACCATTTAAATAACAAATTCTTGTTTAAGACAGACTAATAAGTCTCTGTGTGTATGTGTGTGTTAATGCCTCCTGCTAGTGTAATTACTGCAGCTAATAAGAGCACTTAACAGCAAAGCTTCTGTTCATTTAGCCATCCATTTGTTCACACACACATACTACACACACACACACACACACACACACACACACAGCCATCAGGCTCTTATCGCTCCCCTTCCTGTTTATCACACACTCACACACACTCTCTCTCTCTCTCTCTCTCTCTCTCTCTCTCTCTCTCTCTCACACACACACTTACTCACTCACACACACACTCTCTCTCTCTCTCTCTGTTTGTCTATCTGTCTGTCTGTCTGTCTCTCACACACACACACACACACACACACACACACACACACACACACACACACACACACACACACACACACACACACACACACACAAGAGAATAAGGGTTGCTGTGTGTGTGACAGTCTTTTGAGAGTGTTTTCTGTTAGATAAAGAGAACCATTATAACAAACTTGAAAAGGGTTACCAGATAAGCATTAAAATCCCTTCCAAAAAAAAAAAAAAAAAAGAGAATAAAGACTAGTCATTAAAAAAGGCGCCCAGCTGAGGGTTAACAAGCACTTCACACTTGGCACCTCGTTCCGAAAATGCCCCGTTAAGAAGGAAAATCATTCAAATAAAAAGAGAAGAATTTGAAATTGTTAACCTTTGGCTTGGCTGAGTTTTACCGCCTCAGTCCAATAAAAGCGCCGACGCGTTTTCACTCAGGTTTCAAGCTCAGTCAAGCTGAAAACACATCCACATATCGCAAATTCACATACCCCTTTTTTCAATCAGAGAGACAGAGAAAGAAAAAGAGATCTCTCAGAAATCATTTAACTTTTAGTGCATACTCGGAAATGAATGAATGTTTCCTTCACGAAAGAGGGAGGAGACGGTCTTTAGAAGACTGACGGCTACTGAGGGAGAGACAGCAAGTGAAAGAGACTGATAAAGAAAACAAAGAGGGCTGCCAGCACAAGTCTTCAGATGCCCACAAGTTTGAAAAGTGTGATGAAGATAAGAAGCCTGTGTGTGTGTGTGTGTGCTAACCAATCTAGAAAACAATGGTCTTTAATTAATTGTTGAACAGCTAATGACTAAGTCACTTTCATTATGCTTTGAATATTCAAATATAACTCATATTTTACAGACACTTCATAGACTAAAAACAGAAGCAAAAGAAATAAGCTATTAGCTGTGTTTGGGAACAGAGCAGCTGGTTTCTCTCTGGTCTAAGATGGTCATTCTACCAGGTTCAAGCTCGTAGACCTTCTGGGAGTTTCAACAAACCAACTGGTCATACCACTTTAAAGTGTTCAAGCTGGCTTTTAGGTGAGATCTACAGCACTTTTCAAAGCCTAAAAATGTCACCCATGTGACATCTTGAGTTCTTGTTTTAATATGAGACCTTTGACTGTAGATCCTTCATTAGCTGTGGCTTCTTATAAATCAAACCAAAGTTCTTGCATAAAAGGTTCTCAGTTTCAGCATTGCTCAATCCGTCACGCATATGGCTGCTCTGGAAGAGTTCAAATGAGAATGAGAATATTCTAGAGAGTCATGGTAACGTTAAGACCTCCTGTTGAGCCAGATCGAACTCTGTCACCACCAATTTTACAGCCGTGAAAGATATGAACCATAACAATCTCCAGTCAATTCTGGAATCTTTTCTTGAGAAAGAGTGAAGAGTTCGACAGCAAAACAAGTGAATATTGCGTGTGTGTGTGTGTGTGAAGTGCAACTGTTGGGTTCCATAATGGTATTCATTTCCTTTTCTCCATACAGACATTGATTTTGTTTTGTATTAAAACTCTTCACACGCTAAAGGTATGACTTAAAGTCAACAGCTTCATATTGCAACATTATTTGCAAAGCCTCATTCAATGAGTAATGTATTATTAATAATTATTAAGTACTTAGATTTAAACCAAACGTTTGGAATGTGATTAAACTCAAAACTGGTTCATGTTTCTTTTTTAATGACTATGGAGAAAATGAATGGGAAAAATACTTCCGGCACAAAGACTTCTGAAAAAGTGGGCAGCCACTGTTGTGCTCTATTGGGAGCTGGAAAGAGTTTATTGGGGCTTGCCTTTCGATAAATTATGCATCAAATCAATAAAGAGAGGAAGACCGATAAAAAGACAAATAGTGCCTTTAGTGGGTGAAAAAGGCTATATATCATGTAACACCATCCAGACAGCCATTGGTCAATTTTCACAGCTTCCACTAACATCTCATCAGGTTCAGTTCAATATCCCATTTGCATTTTTGCATTGCATTATCCCAAAATATATACATAATAATAGAGTGTGAATTCTGTTTAGATATAGCAGCAGACTGCAGTAGTTTTCACCATCAGTTTACATCTATAGGTTCCCAGTCATTCTCAGATTGTAGCTAACGTATACTAGGGGTGTAACGGTACACAAAAATCACGGTTCGGTACGTACCTCGGTTTTAAAGTCACGGTTCGGTTTATTTTCGGTACAGTAAGGGAAAGAAATGCAAACATTAAACTGCAGGTTGTTTATTACTATAATTTTTTTTTACAAGTTGTTTACACTTTTTTAAACACTTTTTAATAAAATAGATATAAAATAAAAAAAGAAATAAAATACTGCTGCAAAGTTCTCCACTAAATAAAATACTCTCAGTCTCAAACCAATATCACATAATAAAATATAATGAAAAATATAAATAAATAACTATGATTACAGTGCAGGAACAGAAAATAGCCCTATATTAAAATAATATTAAACAAATATATTAATGTATTATTATTTTTCAATAATCAATCAACATAATCAATTTAAGATTTTTTTTTCACTTTTTTAATAATTATCAAAATAAAATATAGTCCAAAGCTATTATTACCAGAGCATGTGATCAGAGCAGGTCATTTTACCATTGTTGCCAGCATGACTATACCAGCTGCTCAGCAAACAGAAGTCTAGTTACTACTGAGAAATGTCACCTTATTTGAGCGGACTTTGCTTTTCCAGTGCGTGATCGGTACATGATTGAAGTGTTTGGGCCGTTAACGACAGAGCAGAACGCAAAGCGCAAACAGGGACTCGAACATTGAGCAGAGAGCGCAGCGGGTCGTCGACACACACACCACGGAACGGAGAGTGCGGCGGCGCGCACACGAAGCGGAAAAGCTTTTTTTCGCCCTGCAGTCTATTTCATTGGTTTAGGTTACAGTGACGACGGGTAAAACACTGGTAAAACCAGAGAATGTCTAATAGGAAAAAACATTAGAATCAGCTGCAGGGCGGGATTTGCGCTGAACGCGGAGACTTCCGCCACTTAATATGTTCGTGTGGAAACACGAAAATGTACCTATGTTCCGCACACAAAATATTGCATTCAGTCATTCGGTACACACGTGCACCGAACCGAAAGCCCTGTACCGAAACGGTTCGGTACGAATACACGTACCGTTACAGCCCTAACGTATACTGTATGTGTGACTGTCTTTCTCTCTATCCTAGATCCGTTGAGTCCTACCTATCCCGCTTTCACTGGTGATTCTAGTTCATTTGTCACTGATCTGAACCGTTTGTGGAGCCCCAGCCCCGGAGACGACAACACCACACCCAAACCCAGATCTCCTCACTTTATTAGTAATAGGCTAAACGAGAACCTGATTCCCATCTACTGCTCCATCCTGGCAGCGGTCGTGGTCGGCCTCCTGGCTTACATCATCTTTAAGAGGTGAGCAAAAGAGAGAAAAAATCCTTAAAACATAGAAAGACTTAAGAACAGATGGAAAATGATTGAGGATAGTCAGGTGGTGAAACATTCAGGCCTTGTTTCAATTGGCACATATCATAGATTTTTATTGCTTTTGGATGAAGCTAAGGAGTCGGTAAGATTTTTTAAAAGTCTCTTATGCTCACAAAGGCTGCATTTATTTGGTCCAAAATATAGTAATATTGTAAAATATAATTACAATTTAAAATATTGTAATATATTTTAAAATGTAATTTATTCCTGTGATGTCAAAGCTGGATTTTCAGCATCATTACTCCAGTCTTCAGTGTAACATGATCCTTCAGAAATCATTCTGAAATGATGATTTCAAGAAAGATTTCATATTATTATCAATTTTGAAAACTGAAAATATTACTGACCCCAAACTTTTCAACAATTGTTATAATGATTACCCACTAACCTAAGAACTTTTACAAAAATAATTCTGTATATGATATATAATTATATTATATGATATATAATTAGGAACACACAAGTCGAAAACTGCACACATATACGGGCACAAACCATGAAAATAAACCAAATTAACAAAAAACAAATGGAAAAAATAGTTATTATTATTAATATTATTAGGTTGATTTTGTCTCTTGTTCTACTTTGTTTTGTTTTTCTTTTTTGTAATAGTGTTCTAAAATTATAAATAAATAAATAAATATAAAGTTCTGCAAAAATTTGAAAATAGAAATGAAGAAGAATAGTCAAGTCAAGTCAAGTCAAGTGTATTTATATAACGCTTTTCACAATACAGATTGCATCAAAGCAGCTTCACAGCATTAAACCAAAATAACACAACAAGGTTGTTTCTAGTGTAAATTTATTGATTGATAGAATTAAATTAATATCCCCAAAATATCCCCAACTGAGCAAGCCAAAGGCAACAGTGGCAAGGAACCGAAAACTCCATCAAGTGACCTAATGGTGTCCTAAAACTCCATCAGGTGACCCAATGGAGAAAAAAAACCTTGGGAGAACCCAGGCTCAGTCGGGGGCCAGTTCTCCTCTGGCATAAATGTGCTCAAACATATTTAGGCATATTTAGAAGAAAAAGAAAATCCACTACTATGCAAACACAACTGTTTATTGTTGAAATTGAATGCTGCCAATGCTTTCCTCTCACTCATCACATTCATTTGTACTCTACATGTGCATCTGTTTCTTCCAGGTGGAACAGCTGCAAGCAGAATAAACAGGCAGCTAATAATCGTGCAGCCACAGCCAATCAGACACCATCTCCAGAGGGAGAGAAGCTGCACAGTGACAGTGGCATCTCAGTGGACAGCCAGAGTCTGCAGGAGCAGCAAGCGCAGACGCAGACGCAGACGCAGATCGGTAAGACCACAGACACAGACAGGATTACTGTCTAAATAATGACAAGTCAGTTTCAAACACTTCCCCCTTCTGCCATTGCCTCAAAACTCATGCCACTGGTTGAGCCAACGTCCCTATGTACTGTATATTTGACAAATATACTCTCCTCTTGTGTTTATCTTTAGTATCTCTCTCCCTGTTCCATCTCCCCGTTCTCTCTCATATCTTCCTTTTGCCCTCCTTATACACTTGGCATTTCCATGTAAGGCTGGGTGTGGATGACATAGCAGACTGACGTTTAACACGTTTATCATTCAGATCTTAAAAGGAACACACAAGTCGAGAACTGCACACATATACGGGCACAAACCATGAAAATAAACCAAAGAAGTGCTTTCATACATTCCAGAGAAATCTCTGAAATGCTTGTGTGCTGTTCAATAATATTTAAAAGACCACGAGTCTGGTAGTACCCTCACACGGGACGTGGACTGACGCCACGGGGACGAGACAGGGAGGGAGTGAAACTCGACAATAAAGTGGCCATGTTGATTCAACCTGCTGCAAAGTGCAGGGATGGATTTTGTCAAACGTCTTCACTGGGGACAAACATTATTGGGTTGAAGAGCATTAAATATATGCGTATCACTTTATGCAATCGATTCAGCACAGAGAATGCATTTAAATGTGCAGTGTTACTTTTGCACCACTTGTGGATCCAAATGGAACTACAGATAATAATTATTTTAAAACAATTTTCCCAAACACTCTATTGATCGTACATTGTTTGTATGACACAAACACATGTTGGGATTTCAAAAAAAAAAAAAAAAAAAAAAAAAAAAAAAACATTTCAATACCATTTGGCGCAGAAGTTACAGATTTCACCTTTGAAATGTAAAACTGAATATACAGCAGTGCAAGGGCCTAAAATGTGGAGAACTTCCTTTATAGTCTGAAAACTGTTTGTGATAAGTTGTCTAATCAGACAAAAATCTTTTAAACACACACACAAAACACGGGCTTTTGAAGAAAAGCTAATCACGTTTTTCTTTGCCCGTTTTATTATTGTGACTAAAAATATCACAGAACAGTGAAATGAATGAAAGATCACAATAAGGGCACAAGCATAGTCAAAAAGAGGATAGTACATATATTACATAGTTTATTAGATATTAGTATGTCACATATCTAATGTTCCGCACAATTGTGTATGTGAGAGAGTGAGTACTAGCCTGAGTGAATCACTCTGGATAAAAGCATCTTCTTAATGAATAAATAAATAGCAGCATTTTCATTTGCATTTATTGTAAGCGGTTATGTGAGCCAACGGCATTATGTTAACCTCACTGTCAAACATATAATACATCAGTCCACTCTGAAAGCAAGAAAGAAAGAAAGAAAGAAAGAAAGAAAGAGAAAAAAACCTCTCTTTTATGAAAGAGAACAACAGACAGTCTTGGGTTTTAGAGATGAGACTTATCACGTTATTGAGAGGGTGCAGCAATGCATTATGGGAGCTGGGTCATGAATAGTGATGGGGTTGTTTTTTTTTGGGGGGGGGGGGGGGCACTCTCAAAAACAAGAGTGTCAGGAATGTGAAGCAGACCCTCGACACAACATTATCATAGAGGCCCAGAATATACCAAAACATAAGGTCACATTTGCACAGAGATAATGAAGAATATTTGAAATATTAAGGATTGTTTGCACTGTGACATCTACCAAATTTCACATTACTGCAATGCATCTGGCCATTTTACTTTAAAACAGCATTTATTTATTCTTTGCTTTGATTTTGGGTTGAAATATGGCCTGGACATGTTCTTGACAGGTTATGTGCAGTGTTATTATAGTATAATTTAAATGTTTGTAATTTTGTTGTGTTTTTTTGGGGTAATTTTTATTGTTTTTGTTTTTTAATGTCTATATTATTATTATTTAGTTTTAGTTATTTTAGTACATCAAATTAAACTAAACGAAAATGGTATTTTTTCTTCTGCAGCTAGCTGAAACAAAATATGTTAAATATTTTATTTCAATTAACAAAAAATGTTTTTTTATATTTTTTTTATAGTTTTAGTTTACTATAATAACCCTGTTTTTTTGTGACTCATCCACATGCCCTGTCTCTTTTTCTTTATTCTCTCTGTCTTAGTCAATTTCTGTGCAGTTTATATTTTCATCAACATTTGCTTGCTCTCCTCTAGCATCCCCTTCCATTCTCTGTCTGCATGTGCATATAATCTATAGACATAATGTTTTTTTTATACTGTACAAACTGTATATTCTAATCCCTAATCCTACCCATCACAGAAAACGTTCTGTATTGTTACATTTTCAAAAAAACATAATTTTGTATGATTTATAAGCTGCTTTCCTCATGGGGCCCAAAACATATCCCACAACAACACACACACACACACACACACACACACACACACACACACACACACACACACGCACACACACACACGCATTTTCACAACCATAATGCAACAATGTCAGCCAGAACAGGTGTGATTGTTCCATCAGGTCTTTCTGGCAGAGGCTTCCCTCTATTTCTCACACATGGCTACTGTAAACACACAGGCACCAGTTGTAAATGTGTCAAGGGTCTCTCTGTCTATAGCTTCAGTCCTCAGTGCCCACACATACCAATTTTTTGCGCTTGGGTCTTCCATTACAGAATCTTCTAATAAAGTAATAAACATTTTATTTTTTATTTCATTGCTTTAAATAATGTATAGAAGTCTTTTTAATTGATGTATTGATGTAATTTATGCCACTTTTTCAAGAAAATGAACTATGGGATTGAAAATTACCAAATTTAAAAGCTTTTTAAAAGGTAAAAAAACAAACAAAACACTGCTTCTTTAGCTAATAAAATATCATTGTCATTTTCATCTTGCATAGTCAGCTTATTCTGGCAAAGAACTATAACTAACACCTATTACAATTTGTCCAGTTTGGTCAAAACTGCTGGACATTTGATAGAAGCCAGCCAATCAGATTTAAACTGCTGATTTTCGGATATAGTGCTTGCCGGTTTTGTGTGCAATACACTTTAGATGGTCAGTGAACATGGACGGTCGGTTTAAGGCTTGAGAAACGTGCGCTGGCCAGACAGTCTGACAGTAAAACTCGCTCATTAGCAGCTGTTGCATGACAAATTGCAGGCCGACGTTGGACCTGCTGGTGCGTCAGTTGCTGCATTTTTTTTTATCTAGCTAATAAGCATCAGCTACAAATGTTTGCCGCTGCTTCTACGGAATCATTAAAACGTTCAGACAACCCACACTGCGTGTTCAGAAATGTGTGTTATGTTTTTTTTTGTACCTTGTTAAAGCACCCAAGAGACGAGTGAATATGCTGCAGAATCAGCAGTTCCTGACTGTACATATCTCTTCATTTTACTCTTAGTTAGAGTGGTCTACATTGCTGTCAATTAGGAGTGACAAATAACTTGATTAGCTGGTGTAAATGTGCTGTGTTGGTAGTTCAGGAGGAGTCACCAACAAACAGTCAGCAGTTAGAGCTAGAATACCACTATTTCTTTCTCCCTCCCTCTCCGTCTCTCTCTAGCAGCTCTCAATGCAAAGCTTTCACTAGACTCTAGGGAATGAACGGATGGATGAGTGGATATCAGAGGAGGGGGATGAAGGTGAAAGGGTATTTAATTTTTTAAAGGAATTCAGTCTTCTTCGCTTCTGGCACTTGTGATCTGACGGATCCACACTTTGCTTAACACGAAGAGCAGTCACGCCATCTGCGAGGGTCTGAGTGGCTGAACAGGAGGGTCAGCACAATTCCCGTCGGGCCATGCATCTGGTCGAAGGCTGGCAATATGGCATGAACCGCAGCAAATTTCAGCCACTCAGCTATCTTTCTGTTATCACTCTATGCTCTTCCTTTCTATCCATGATTTTCAAATTCATTCTCATCCATTTAAACGCCTCATTTCCCCTTCTTTGAGCACACTTTTAACACTGACATCTGGAACTTTTGCCTTAAAGGGACAGTTCACTCAAAAATGAAAATTCTGTCATCATTTACTTACCCTCATTTCATTCTAAACCTGTGACTTTCTTCTGTGAAAAGATATGATATTTTGAAGGATGTGTTTGACGATACAATGAAAGTCAATGAGGTTCACAGCAACATTGGACCCCACTGACTTTCATTGTATTAGAAAATAAAAATCCAAACAAAATATCTTATCTTAAGTCACATACAGTAGTACACAATAAATCATGACAGAATTTGCATTTCTGAATGAACTATCCCCTTTCCTATTTCCATTTGGTACAATTACTGTAAATATTTTTCTGTATGTGGGAGTTTTTTCATTACAAAAAATGATTCAAAATCACAGAAAATTAAATGTCTATTGTATATGTGCCTTTAAATATAGTGTGCATATTATTGTTAAACCATATTTAACTATGACAGAAGATTTAGTGAAACATTACGTTTACTATTTGCCTTCACACATTTTCTCACACTCTCTCAGAGCTCTTAAGAGTTGCACTTGAGCATAACATTTGGTCAGAACTACCCTCGGTAGGCCGAGAGAATGTGATTTCAAAATACTGCATGTATCCCTGTTGAGGACACTTAAAATGTAGGACGCCCCTCAGGGGACAAAAGACTCTAGTATTTCCAGGTTTTGATAGAAAGCGTGCACAGAATATGATAAACAATCTCCAGTTTGATAAACCTGTTTTTGGGTGAAGAAGTATTTAACCAAAAAAACAAAACTAAATTTGGCTTCATTGAGAGCTTGCTAACTATTAGCTAGTTTTTCTGCACTTCTTATCAATAGTATAAGAATACACAGTTTACTTAATTTGAATGGAGTTCCAGATTTTCTATTGACTGGTCCTGGCACTTCTCACCTCTACAAACAAATATGCCAAATTGTGACCTAAAATTTGTCTAATTATGCAGCACACTTTTGTTTTCTCCAATGGGTGGGTGTGGCTACATTTGTCTCTGTAGACTGCTATGATGTCATAGACAAGACAGGAAAAAAGTTTTTTTTGGGGTATTGCACAAATGGCTCAGCTCTGAATGGGTCCAGACACAAAACAGGACCTCAGAACTAAAAGCCTACTTGCAGCATTCCGGAACTGTTTCCATGGCTCTGCACAATTGACAACAGATTGAAGGGTTAGTGGGAAAATGAGGCATTTGTGTCTCAGGCTGAATGTAATAGTGATTGCAGTTAAATGGTTAGGGCAGGCAGAGGGGACCGGGACGCTCAGAGCTCCAGGGGGACCGCTCGCCACTCGACTCAAACTGGCTAAAATTGGAACTTGCATGTTATTTAGTGAGAAAAACTTTTCCTTTGCCCCGAATGACGTGAGGCAATGCATAATGTTTCTCTTTAAAGGATTAATTTAGTGCACACCAATAATGTTTTATTTTCTATAAGACTTTTTGCAAGAGTTACTACTACTCATGCACAAATTCTAATTTTTCTTATCAACTGTAAGCATAACTACATTTATGTTATCCACGACTAGTCGACATAGACCTTAAGTATCAAATAGTGCTAGAACTAATTGACAGTCTCTAGTGTAATATTGTAACGGTCACCAGCTGGAGTGCCCTTGAGAGCCACCAGAGGGCACTCCACATAAGACTATTATCACTCACAAACTACATTTCCCATAACTCACTGCCTGGACTCATCATCACTTATCACTGATCACATTCACCTGTACCTCATTCACTGATTGCATTCACCTGTGTCTTATCATCCTGTTAGTCTCAGTCTATATATACCATGTTCATTCATTCACTCACGGCGAAGTTTTGTTTAGTGTCACACTGCAACTCTGAGCGTTTTCCTGGTTTTCTTGTTTCTTGGTTTACGGATTTCTTGCCTGTTCCTTGGATTACTCTCTTGCCTCTGACCCCTGCCTGTTTTGTTTTGTTTTGTTTTGTTTTGTTTGTTTGGACTGTCTGCCTGTGTTTTGACCCATTGCCTGTTTATTGGATTACGTTTCTGGATTGCCCCTAAATAAAAGCTGCATTTGGATCTACCTTCGTGTCTCGGAGCAGTTCGTGACAAATATAATGCAACGTTCACTTTTGGGGAAGTTACTCTGACACTGTACATTGCAAGTTACTCATTATTCAAAGAAGTTATACTACAGTCAAGCTAAAGTTTTGAAGAATTACAGTAAAATATAAATTTAAAAAAGTAGCTAACTACATTGAGGCATGATTTGTGTGGCACAAAACCAATGAGAATAAAAATTAAATGCGGTTCTTTTGAACTTTCTATTCATCAAAGAATCCTGAAAAAGGCAAATAACGTTTTCCACAAAAATATTAAGCAGCACAACTTTTTCAACATTGAAGGATCATCGTAACGAGAGTGAGGCCAGCTGACTGACAAGACGATGGTGGAAGATTTGGTTTCAAAGCGAAATGTTAAAGCGCCTATTTGGCAATATTTTGGATTTAAACCCAATGCTAATAGGTAACCTGCAAACATAATGTATATATATATACATATATATATATAGAGAGAGAGAGAGAGAGAGACAATGTGTTGACTCAAATGAATCAGTGAATCATGTTTTTATCCATGTTTTATCATTAAAGTTATTCCTTTAAATGAACCAACTCATTACAATGAATCAGTCTTGTCAAAGCCCGATAGGACAAATAAGCTAATTAAAAATGTAGTTAAATTAGTATAGTCGCTAACTCCCAACATATTGCTCGAAGAATTTAATCATGAACTGCTAATGTTTTCTTTCTCTTTTTTCCTCTAGTGGTGAGAGTGGATGGGGGGGGCTCAGCCTGACTCTCCCCAACCTCAGGCCTAACCAGTGAAGAAGAGGAAGTCACGTTATCAATATGACAATGCAGAGGGGAGGAGAGATTGGAGAAGGAAACAATGCTGGAGTGAAGCCATGACAGCCATCCGGCAAGGGACGCCAATACTTAAGTGACCAGACCTTTGATCCTTTTGAACCTAGCACAGACGATACGTTGTTGAGATGGTTCAACAGCACCACATCAGTGGATCCACATCAACGTTCAGACTCACCGGCCTAAAGTAGCTATTTCTAAACACAAGCCTATTACCCTTAAGAAAGTTCACCATAATGTATACTGAAACCCACCACAAACTTTGATGAATGTTTTAACATATACTGGGTTTCTCAGATGTATTAATGTGACCTTGTGACACTAACTCTGGATGTCTTTGGCTTCACAAGAGAACGTAAAGAGATGGCCATCACAGGCTTCACGGATATCGCGCAATTTAGCAGCCGCACCATGGTTCCTCTACCTGGAGCCTTCTGCCTGATCTAATAAGGATTTTGTTTTTGCCTTATCTTTGAAGTATTCATAGATTCTGTCTACAACATCAAGGCCCTTTATTCAATCATCATTGTATTTGTACCCATTTTCATTCAGCCATTTCCAGGTGTGTTAAAACTTCGGGGGGTTATATGCAGCGCATACCAGTCGCCGTCTTGTTTCAAAGCAGCTGATCGCAGGTCAGCGTTTATGGGCAACAACTCACAACTGTGACATTTGTTGACCTTTACTAATGTAATGACTCAGATCTATACTTAGCTCGCCTTCCCTTTTCTCTCTTTCACACTCTCTGTGACAGCCTTTTCTCTAAAAAAACACACACATAGCGTGTCATATTCCCTGCCTTCCTCTAGTCATTGCAGTTTAGGTTTCATTGCCTAGATGCTCTCGCCTTTCCTCCTCGGAAATCTGAGTCACAATGCAAACAGAAACCAGATCTAAAAGAGCTACAGAACTATTTTCAAGCCATCATGTACTCTTAGAAACAACCACCATGTTAATGTCCTACCATTATTTCAGCCATATCATTTTTTTTTTCCAGGTTTGATTGGAATGTCTGGATATTTAGTTCTGATTCAGATTCAACAGCCAAGGTTTCTTAAACGTTTACATTAATGATTCTTTAAGTACTTTTGAGGAAACCTCATCCACCCCCTCAATAATTTGTCTAAACTATTTACTAAAAAAGAATACTAAACGAAAAACATATTTTGCTAGTATATTTTAAAGTTGTTTTAAGTTGTATACTCCAAATGTGTATCTTTAACTACATATTGTCATATGAATAACCACCAGTCAGTAACCTCACTGACTTAAGTCTTACAAACCTTAAATAAACAAGCCAATATTAACGTTTTATTTTAAAAGGTTGTTCCTTGACAATTTATATACCTTCAAGAGAGAATTATCTGATGTGCGGCCAATACTAGGATTTCCCCATCATATTTTCAAGTTGCTTGTCTTGAGGTTCATAAAATCTCTTTGTTTCTCTTTTTTTTCTTGCTCAAACTCCACAGTCATTGACGCTTAATGTAGCTCTTGATGAGTCATCCTGTCTAGGTTATCCTCGTCTTTGTCGCTACATTTCTCGCTCTTTCTTTCCCACTCTCTTTCTTGGCTACATGATTCATTCCATAAACGCGGATGCAGATTCAGATGCCAGCAGTCACGTGCTGGAAGCAGTCACGACTAAGGGGGAATAAGAAGTACTTTAACATTATTATATCACCTTTAAAGTAAAAAGGAATGGTCTAACGAAACAAACAAGTTAACACTCCACAAAACAAAAACAGAAATACTAAAAATAGACCTTTGCTTCCTGTTTTCTACCCATCCAATGGGAAATTGCACTCGTAAATAGATGTTAGGGACCTAATACAGATATTCCATAGTGCGCACACACACACAGTCTAATGGACTGTCTTTCGTTGCATTTCTAATGCGCTCACCATCAGGCTCTGGAATAAACATGAGGCATTAGTGAGACATTCCTGTCAGGCAGGTCGTAATTACCCCTGAAGCTTTCTGTTTCTCTTCCCCACAGTCAGTTCATTCTCCTGGGGCCCTGTTCAGCTCAGCTTCCCTTCCCTGGAGCTCTGCTTCTCCATTCTGAGACTCACCATCCAACTTTTCTGCTCTCACTTCCACTAATCAACGATAAATCTACAGGAAATCACTTTTTGATATGACAAGATTCCCCCAAAAATCTATCTAAAGCAGTTAGCAGTATTTTGGACCATTTCAGCTGATCTAAGCTGGTCATTAGCTGGTTGACCTGCCACTATTGCTCAAAAGCCAACTTGACCACCTTAAACTGGTATGATTAGCTGGTAGTTTTTTTGTTTTGTTTGTTTTTTTGGTGGTCTGCCAGCTACCAGTTTAAGCTGGACTTTCCAGCAGGGCCATTATTCCAGTACTCAGTGCTAGTCACTGACTGGTTTGCACTATTACACTCTAATTCAGTTCCTACTTGAAGTAATGCATTACCTTAAAGTTTGAAATAAGAGTCGGTGGAACATCTCTGCCTCCTGCTTTTTTGGCAGGCAGGTTGTCTGCTCCATCAGCTTTTATACGGCTTTAGTAGCGTGCATCTCCCCAGGCGCTGTCCTTTCCATTAAATCAGGCAGCGAAGCATATCATTGGCTTCTGGAGTTGCTTGCATACTAGTGTTTAATGCACATCAGGGGTTTAACGCTCACCAATGTTTGTTCTGATATTAGCCTACTTGAGAGAATCTGATGAGATCAAGATAAGATCTCTTGGTCTGTGTGTGGGAACGCGCTGAGAACAGAATGGGTTGTGTTTATCCCATGCTCTGCTTCTTAAGACAGCAGAGAAGTTAGCAGACATCAAATAGCGAGAGCTGTGATGACAATACAAAAGAGATCTGAGCGATTGATGCCCCTCGGGGGGGATGATGGTGTGATGTATTATGTTGAAAATATGGCTATATTTTCATAGATTGTTAAAGTGATTTGTTGTTCTAAAGTGTTCTGAGAATTTACATATGAGGTAGAGCCATTTACCATGTGTTTCACATATAACCCAGACGACTTGATTGGCATCTACAGGCCGTCTATGCATCAATCAGTCAATCAGTAAGCATTTAAAACAATTGAAGTAAACAAGTGGATTGATTCTTGATTCAGTTCCCTGGAATGTGCCAAAAGTTGCCATTAATAAAACACCTCCACACAAAAATGGTTATAAATCTCCATTTGTCAGCCACAAAGTGTATCAGAGGAAAACAAAACTCTTATTTGCCATATATATTAAAAAAATTCCATCCTTAGCCATCCTTATTTCTACTTCAGTAATTCTTTATTTTTTTTAATAAAACTCTTTTGTTTTAAATTTCAAATAGATGTATTCTTTGAGAGCAGTATTTTATAGAGACAGTTTACTTTCGTAGCACTTAAAACAGATTGAATTTGAACACTCAAAGAGTGTCCATCACCAGAAAGTGCCTGTGAACTCTGTCAGGTGTCTTTGAGTAATGTTCAACAAGCTTGATTTTGTGTATTATGTTTGTGTATCTATTTCGCTTGTGTGTCCTGAGTTGTATGTGATAGTTTTTTTTTTGTTGCCTTTTTTTCTTTAGTTATAAGAAAATGTTGATGAAGATTACAAAACAGTACATCATTATCCAGCTAAAATACGGTACATCCAGGTGAATTTAGGTGATGTATCATAAAACACTTAAAGTATCATATAAATGTCACTGTTAATTTACATCAGACCACTATGCACTCAACTCAGCGCAACCTATTTTTTCAAAACTTTTAGCTCTTCACCCTTAAGCCTAAAGTATGGCAATATTTGATAATTTTGTGTTTCATAAATATGTTGATATGAAAAGGGATTGTACAATAACTATTAGATTAAATAGAGACTATGGTATATCACATTTAAGAGACTTAACTTAGGATGTTAGGAAGAACCTCCACATGATGCTTTAGAAAATCAATTCCCCTGTTCGGCCTATCCCTCTAATAGAGCTGAATGTTCTCTGTACGTAATCCATGCTGTACAATGCATTGTGTAAATTGTTTCCTGGAGTTATGACGGTACACTTATGTAAACAAGAAATGAAAGCATTAGAATTCTATTAAATAAAAACCAAATATGACTGCTACAACACGGTCTGTTTCCATCATTCAGCCATGTTTTTCCCAAAATACAGAATTCAAAAAATGCTTAAGAAAGGCGTTAGACACAATGGGCCCTATTTTAACGATCTAAACGCATGGTCTAAAGCGCACGGCACAAGTGCAGGTAGGGTGTGTTCGAAATTCGGACTCCGAATCCACTTTTGCTAATTTAAAGATTGGAAAAATGGTCGGCGTGGCCGGCGCACGGTCTACAAGGGTTGTCCCTATTCCCTTCATGAGTAATGGGTGTGTTTTGGGCATAACGTGCAATAAACCAATCAGAGTCTCATCTCCCATTCCCTTTAAAAGCCAGTTGTTCTCGCGCCATGGCGGATTCGCTATTTACATGGCGGAATTTGCAAGCAGAAAAACTAAACGCTTCTCTAGCGGGGAAACGGATCTGCTCGTGCGCGACATCTACGAGACAAAGTGTACGCACATTGTGGACCCACCTATAGGCAAATATTACTAATGTGCTCTTTAAATAACAAAAACAATTTTTTTTCAGTTGCCTCAAAATAGCAACGCGCCAACAATGCGCCTGAACACACCTCGTTTTCAGACCAGCACGCCCATGGGCACACAAATGGGCGCAAATCAATTTGCTATTTAAACAACCTGGCGCAGGACGTGAAAATGATAACGGTGTCGGGCTGATACTAGCAAAAAACACTTGCATTGCGCCAGGTGTATGATTGGGCCCAATATCTTGAACAATGATTTCTATAAAACATCAATCACTTTTACCTAAATGATAATGGCTCCAGTGGGTCACATTAGTGACTGTTCTGACTACAGACGTCTTCTGTTGGGAAAAAAATATTCATAATGACATTTTTAGACACCCTGTTTTGATTTGTCATGTGAACACCCTGGGAAACACCAAACTCATGATCCATGATTGAGGTTATTCAGTGGTCCAACCTCTATATGGCCCCTAGAGGCTTCACAACTTATATTAGCTCCAAATCCAGACCTCTCTAATGCACATTAACCAAAACAAAGCCCTTAAGATCTGCAATCCAGCAACAACATGGGCAGAGCATCAGATTCCTTCTGTAAAACAGTGTAAAATTCACTTTGCTGGGAATTTAAGCAAACATGAAGAATTACACTATACTTTATTGGCCTTTTAGCAACATATCTAAAGTTCATTTCTGCATTGTTCTTTCAGTGTGAAGGCAACAAATAAACTGAAAGAAACAATTCCAGATGTGTGATTAACTAGTAAAATGGACTAGTCTAAAGAAACGTTTTGACAAAAAAAAGTTTGCCATGTCACTTCATCTCTATGGGAAGTGAGAACTGTTTTAAAATATGTCTTTTTTTTTTTGAAAGTGGGCAGAAAAGCAGACCACAAAATATGTTTGGACCAAGTGATTGCCAAACCACAGCATAAAGCACATCCATATGCTTTATTAGATCCCGTCTTTTAGTCGCTGCAATTGTAACTCTGCTTGCATTCATGCTGAAACCCAAAGAAAGCACCGTTTTATTTTGAGGAATTTCACAATAACTGTTATGTGTGTAAGTAGTTACCCACACTTTAAACTGTACGGTACATGGATGTTGACACACCAAAAGTTTGGTTATGCAATATTCACAGTAACATTAGTCATTATTATTTTTATTATTATTATTATTAATAAATCTTTTTTTTTTCTAGTATTATTAAATTAATTATTTTAAAGAAATATAATTAATTCATTTTAATTCACTAATAAAATCAATTACTACCCAGACAGCAACATACATACACATACACGTGGATTCCGCACGGCCCAGATGTGGGCCGGATCTGGGCTGACACTATGTTGCTGTCTGGGTAAACGTAATAATTTTTAAAATAAAATAAATGAATGTACTGGTCCAAATCATGAAGAAAATGTATAACATATAAATATTAGTTTTGTACGTTACTAAACATGCAAAATTTATTCTTGTCTACAAAACAAATCTAAAGCATTTAAGTAGTATAAGCCTTTAGATCAAAAGGTTTTTGAGAAATAAATTCAGTCAAGTGTGTCATAAACTTCTGACTGTTAGTGTATGTTAGCATTTTGAAACGCTCATACACCTACTACACACCCACATAAGCACTGTGTGTGAAAACCGCTTGAGAGAACAATGCTTGCACAAGAACCAGCGCTTTACAAAGCCTGTACATCAGAGCCTTTACCCACTGATGCTTGTCAGCAGGCTTGTAGACAGCGATGAGCAGCAGGGTGTAAGAGATAAGCTCCACTGTCACCGCATTCACTTTCAATTAGATTAGCCAGACAAACCAACTACCACAGCAAAATGTAGTCACTAATCTAATTCATCCATAACCCTCATATACTTAATAAGGACCATGAGTCAGCTAAAACTTGAGATTAAAAGATTAAAAGTTGTCATAAAAAGGGACATTACTGGTGTGTAATTACATTCATTTTGACAAGCAAAGACTTACAAAGTGAAGAATGACGTCACTGCATCTGCCCATAGAAAAGATTTATGTCAGAGTCAAGGACACAGACAAACTACTGCCATTATCACTGACAAGTGAAAGAGAGAGAAAGACAGAGAAGCAGACATGCAGAGGAGTGTAAAACAAATGGGTAGAGGAGAATGAAAATGTGATTTTACACAGATTTGTCAATGAATAGTTTTCATTTCTCTTTTAGTCCAGTCAGAGCTCTGTGTAATAATTCTTAACTAACTCCCTCTAATAATTCTTTGGCATATTGTAAAGAGGTAGGCTAAACTTACACTTTCAGATCTCAACTCTGTGATGCCATAATAGCTCCATAAATTATTTGCAGTCCAATGAATATATGATTTCATAGACAAGACCATAGCTTTGAGAGGATTCTCCATTATTATGGGTAATACATTAATAATTTCATTAATTACCCAATAATTGAGTAATACATTAATATACACAACTGCTAAAAAGTTTGGGGTTGGTAAGTTTTTTTTCTTTTTTCTAAAGAATTAAAAAATGTATTCAGCAATTTGCATGAAATTGATCAAAAGTGACAGTAGTGACATTTATGTTAAAAAATATTTATATTTCAAATAAATGATATTCTTTTAAACCCTCTATTCATCAAAGAATCATATTTTTTTAAATACTTTCTTCAAAAATATTAAATATTAAGCAGCACAACTGTTTTCAACATTGATAATGATAAGTAATGTTTCTTGAGCATCAAATCATCATATTAGACTGATTTTCGAAGGATCATGTGACACTGAAGACTGGAATAATGATGCTGCTTTGGCATCACAGGAATAAATGATCTATATATTTTAAATTATTTAACGTTAATAAAAATTGCATACTGTTTTTACTGTATTTTCGATCAAATATATGTAGTCTTTGTGAACATAAAAATAAATAAAATAATAATAATTACCGGCCCCAAACTTTTGAATGGTAGCTTATTTTTCTCTGAAGTCCACTTATAATGTTAATGTTAATGTTAATGTTAATGTGTATGTGTGTGTGTGTGTGTGTGTGTGTGTGTGTGTGTGTGTGTGTGTGTGTGTGAGACGTGTCATACTTTATTTTTTGACACCCATTTTTTTTACGATGTCTATGTAAACACCATCTTCACTTGTGGAATAAGCAGTTTAGTTTTTAAACTGACCCGTCCTTCATCCATTCTTTGCAAAGAATGTAAAAAATTACATTGACACAAAACAAGTCATTTTTGAACTTGTTTCATTGTTTCAATAACTGGTCTTTTTTTTTTTTTTTTTTTTTTTTAACTGAGAAAGGTTTGATTTTTAAAGATTTAAATGTTTTCATGACAATATTTACTTTTTTTCTTATATCCCAACTGGAATATCAGAAGTTCTTTAGGACAGAGGAAAGACATCCAGCTCACCACAACCATTAACACATCTACAAATCAATACCCTCCATCACACACACATATGTAGACCCCAGACCACATACCACCTGCTGCCCCTCAAGAGAAATGAGGCAGGACCACCAGCGGAAGAAAGGAGAGTGGACTAAGAGACAGAATTAGGACAGAGAGAGAGAGAGAGAGAGAGAGAGAGAGAGAGAGAGAGAATGACAAAAAGAGAAAAACAGGGGGATGGTCAGATTTAAATACAGTAAGTTAATCACTGTTCCTCTATCTGTAAAACACTTGTGCACAATATTAGCAGTGTCACATGCATGAAGCCCTGCACGTTAACACAGTCCTTGCCCACCCACACGAAGATGACCACACACACACACACACACACACACACACACACACACACACACACACACACACACACACACACACACACACACACACACACACACACACACACACACACACACACACACACACACACACACACACACACACACACACACACACACACACACACACTCACTCACAGCAGGCTTTACTCTGTCATTGTCTCAATCAGAGCATTCCATTGGCACACTTTAAACAGTGACTACAATGACATGATTCCACCATCTGTTCATGTGGAAGCAACACCCAGCAAATAATGAACACACGCAAACACATACTGTCCCACAGATTCTCTTCCTGTCTGTACAGACATTGAAGAATGTGTATGTTCACATATCGATCAATAGATCTATAGTGCAAATAACAGAACAGTCAAATCGATAAAGAAATATATGTAGATGTAGAATATAGATCTTTTTGTAGTTCAACCAGTATTTTTTTTTTCCTTTTGAAAGTATTTTTATTGAAAGCAAATTGATGCATAAAATGTATGAAAACTGATAGTAAATATGTTTAGACATTGTTAAATAAATTAAAAACGTTTAAATCATCAAAGAATCCTGAAAAATGTATTATATTTTCCACAAACATATTAAGCAGCACAACTGTTTTCAGCATTGAAATTAAATGTCACCTGAGCAGCAAATCATCAGAATTATTTCTGAAGGATCATGTGACACTGAAAACTGGAGTAAAGTAAATTATTTTTTCATTTTATTTATTGTAACAATATTTCACAATATTACTGTTTTACTGTGTTTTTTATTAGATAAATGCAGCCTTGTTGAGCATAAGAGACTGATCAGTCTATTATAAGCAAAAACACATTTCAATAAATTTCAATGAGTACAGTGTGTGTGTGTGTGTGTGTGTACACTGCAGTATTCCTATTGGCTACATGCCACACGAATACCAAAACACCATCAGCTTGAGAGTGAGTCACTAGCCTGGTCCCACTGTATGTGTTTGTGTGTGTGAGACTAACAGCAGATGGAGAAAAACTGCATTTCTTTCCAATCTCCCCATTGATAATGTCTGGCCTCTGCGGGCCTGTTCTGCATTACACTCTTTGTGTAGCCTATGGCCAGCCTTGCTTAAACCGTTTTATTCAGATGGAGTTAATCTAGGCATCATCCATGCTGACACAATCAATATTAATGTGAGATATGGAAATTTATGGTAAGTTATTATTCATCTCATTATACTTTTAGTTGTGCCTATCATTGGCTGCAGCTGCGTGAGGAAGAGGCTCACTGAAGTGAAACAGAAGAAAATGGAAGGGTGCAAATCATCTATTCTTAAGCTTTATTTGTTTGTTTGATTTTAAAGGGTTTAGAAATTTCATTCACTCCCATTTTGATGAATAGCTTTGGCTGGAGAAATGGAACAACAGATGTTGAATTCATCGCCTCATTCAGATGCACACACACACACACACGCACGCACACACAGGTAGCAACCCATGCTCATTGGAAAACGCCAACATTTTTGCTTTTTTGCACATTTTATGACACTTTCAAAGTGCAATGTCCAGTAAGTGCCAATAAAAGCATGTTAGGTTTTATCCAAACAAAATGATATTGTTGTGCCTATTGTGGCAGTTGGGAAATGAAATGCCCGGTGAGTGGCGCTAAACGATTAATGCTCTCTCGTCAAGGGCGTAGATTTGGTTTGAACATTGGGGGGGTTGAAGTTTGGGTATGCCTCCTGATGCCTCCTTTTCATATGATCATGGTATAAATATTGGGGGGTTGTAATGCATAAATTTAAATATTGGGAGGGCAGTGAACTGTATGTACGTATAGGTACTTTTTTGGAGTATTGCAAAATTGTAGGTAGAGACACAGTTTTCTAATGAGCCTTTGTTTTGACAGAGTAATGCAAGTAATGCAAGCTGTTTTGAATGCAAGTCATTTAGAAAGTCTATGGATGCATCCTAAAGGACTGGAAAACACTAAGAGATCCAGCTGACAGGAGGGAAACAAATATTATGACATCCTCCTTGACACATTCTGAAAACCCAATAAAGTCTAAATGTAAGTAAATGGGGACATTTTAAAGGTTTAATCTTTAGTAAAAAGTCTATAAAATCTAAAAATACATAGCGCAGCCAAGGCTAAAATTATGTACAAAACAAGTGACAGGATTTATCTTCAGTCAATGACAAAACCCTCTCAGTATCTCCTGAGTGCTGGTGTTTTTGGAGATGAAAGCTCATATCGCATGCAGGAGTGCACAGGGAACACAACCACAGCCGCAGCCGAAATTAAAATAATGGCGTACTTATGATGATGCACCTTCATTTAAATGTCCGCATTATTTATAGATGACATTTAAGAAAAAAATGAAACATGAACAATAAACACAAAGTACCCGTCTGATTCAGCCTCTTTAGAGTGAGGCCACGACCCTGTGAGTGCTATCGAAGTCTATTAAGTGCTTTCTAATTGCCAGGGGCTCAGCGTGTATTGTTTTATGAATAGTTAAAAAGGAGCTATCCTCAGGTCCCTGAGCTCTCACAGAAGACAAAAACATCTACTTCACTGTCTATGATACAGGGCTCATACAAGAGCCGTGACATTTCAAGTGCCATTAAACAAATTTAAAACTCCATGAGCCAGCATACTGAGCCCAAATGGGTGGCACTTCTTATGAGCCACAAGGACAGTTGAATATCATTATGGGTGTTTGGAATAGAGTACACCAGATTTTTCGGCAAATACCAGGATCAGATTCACGAACAAAACATGATTGTATGTTTTACAGTTCCATGCTAGTATTTTAGTTCATTTCCATTCATCTCCTCTCACGATATTTTATTTATGGGCTTTTTGATGCTTTATATAACAGGATAGTGAAAAGAGACAGGAAATTATTCAGTAGAGAAAGGGGGAAATAGGAAAATATGACACAGTCCATGGCAGCAACACAACAATATGGCTCCAACATGCTATTCTTTGATATTTTTCTCTCTCAAAACAACAAAGCAAATACTTTTTTTTTTTTTTTTTGCCACAATAATGGTTACAACATCTACCAGCAGGGGCTAATTTCTGAAGCAAACTACCCTGATCTACCCTGAAAATGGTGTTTTTTGCAACACTTTATAATAAGGTTAAATTTGTTAATGCATTAGGAATCATGAAAACGATTGTTATAGCCTTTATTAATCTAAATCAATGCTAATTTCTCCATATACTAATACAATTTTAACATTTCAAGTTGTACAACATTAACCAGGGCCGTAACCACTATAGACATTCCCCCATGATAACTGTTAATTATTGGGGGGAATAAAATAATAGTTTTAACAGTAAAAGAGTGCGTGGTAAGATGTAAGCAGCTAAACATTTAATATCTGACAACTGTTTTACGATAGAAATGTTCAACGCCTGACAGAAATATCCAGTGATGCAAACCTTGCCAAATATGCTATCATTTACATGATTCATACACTGAAAAAAATTTGGAGTAGGATTTACTTGAAAAAAGCTAGGCAACTTTTTTCACTCAGAAAATGCTAGTAAATTTACAAAGATTTGCCAAGTAAAAACCTAAACATATTCATCAGTAGCTTTAATTAGAAATATTTAAGTTAAATTTACTTGGAATATGGAATTAAGTAAACTTTACTTAACCTAACCAAGTAATTTTAAGTTGGCTAGTAAAAGGTTGATTAATATCAATTTAGTTGAAATTTCCTTTGCATTACATTTCACTCAAACAATAATATTGAATTATACCAGTCATTTATAGTATATGCTTTACTTAGATTATCTAAGTAATTTATACTACAGCATGTCAGATGTTCAGCATCATGTGAATGCAAAGACCTCAATACTTGGTAGACAATACACAATGACGGTAACATTTGATGGATCGTTTTTGTGTTTGAATGTGTCATTTTGAGCAGAAAATTTACTCGAAATGTCACAAAATGGCAAGTTACTAATCCTGACAAAGAAAGCAATGATAAAACAGTGTAAATACAGCTGGAAACCAGTGAAAAATTAACCTCATTAATTATTCAAGGTCCAGTGCATGATGGGAACCCCAGTATCAGAAAAGCTGAGTAATTTTTACTTAATTTTATTGAGTTGATATTTACGCTTTCATTTCTACTCGCTTGAATTAAGTACTGATATGGAATTTACTTCGTTTTTTTAGTTCTTGCCTGAACTAACTTTTTCATGTAAATTACATTGTTTTTTTCAGTAGTATTTACTTCACCAAAAAATCATTTTTTACAGTGTATAATTCATTACTCAGTGTGAAGAGACAAGAAACTTTTTGACATATTAGACATATGAATATGAGTGAATGTGAGCATGTTAAAAATAAAATATTATCATAAAATATTTAAAAATATCAAATTGATTACTTTATAACAACAATTAACCTAGAGCCTTTTTTTTTTACCTTGTTTATTTTTTCTGTATTCCCTTAAATAATTTTTTATCCTTTAATTAGTTAATTACTTTAAATAAAAAGTAATGTTTAAGACATACAGCATTGTTAAAACTTTAATATTAGCCTAAATTAATAAATGGTTTAAAAATATTTGTTAATTGTTAGTTCATGATACCTATGCCTAATGTTAACAGATTAAACCTTAATTTAAAGTGTTAACTGGAACTCAGAATGCATTATGATAATGGAACACATTATAGCTTTAATGAAACATCATAGTCAAAGGCCTTTTCTTCGAGACTCTAAAAAGCAGCCCTGCTCAGTTCAGTTCAGTCTGCTGCTAATTAAACACACATTTGTTTCCTACAGAAGTCTGCCTATAGCCGAGAATCACACTCCAACCTCAACATGCTTGTATTGTTCGGAAAAAGACAATCTGTGCAGCAGCGATTTCACAAGATGTTGTCTCATTAACAAGTTGTGTTATAAAAGAAATGTAAAGGCAGTTTAGTTTAGGTTAACTTTAATGTTGAATCCAAGTCAGTCCACTCTTTATAATTACACTTTAAAAAACATTTTAAAACAGCCAGCGTAAATATATACTAGTTCAACCAGTTTGACCGAATGCATTCAACTTAAACATCATTTGACAGATAAGACAAAATAAGTATTTCTTACAGGTAGAACACCAAAGTTCAACTTGGAGCTTCAGATAAAGAGAAAACATCTTGTGCTCTTTGGTAAAGCTCTCAGAACCTTTAGATCTTTTGAACCTTTGGACTTTAAGCATAAAGTCTGGTCAGCATTACTGCTTATTCTGGCCAAGAACTGCCAAGGCAACAGCCAACTTTACTTTTTCTTTTATGCATTTGGCAAACACTTTGATCCAAAACAACTTAAATTGCATTCAATGCTATGTTTTTTTTTCCGGTTTTTTTTTTCGGTTTATGGTTTAATTATGATCTGACCAAAATGCAAAGTGAACAATCACAGTTTGGTTTGTCATTTCAAGTAGGGTTTTTCATTATTATTGAAAAAGGTTGTTTACCCAGTACGTTAGCACTTGGCTTTTAAATGAGGTGAAAGGTCAAAAGGTACAGTTAGATGCTCCATAACTGTACTTTGTGATGGCACACACAACCTGCACACCACATGTGCAGTGCTTGAGTGTGAGAGAAAGACTATAAGGAAAGACAGGTGGTAGGAAATGAAATATGGTGGGAAAAGAATATATTAGACACAAGAAGACCCATTCAAATACTGTAAACAGATCAAGTGAACTTATACCTGTACAATCTTGCTGATACAGGTATAATAACCTCTAATTGCTTAATTGAGGAGTTAACTTGTATGAGTCAAAAATGTGACTAGAGGGAGAAGATGTGAGGAGGAGAGAAATTATTAAATTATTAAATTTAATAATGAAATTATTTAAATAGTACATTGGGTTTAATTTGTCGTTTAATGAGATCTAATGTATGTTGTCAGTGGCGAGAATTTTCACGTGAATAAATACATAGATCTGACTATTTTAAGTGTGTACTTTAAAGCTGCAGTCCGTAACTTTTTTGGGTTAAAAATTATCCCAAATAATTTTTTGAGCAAGTACATAACCAGCCAGCATTCAAAACTATCTGCTTGCCTTAGCTCGCTCAATTCAAAACAGTAAGCTTGTAATAATGTTTTTAATTCCAGTGGTACTGGTGGATTTCCACGGGGAATTCAAGCATGTCTTTGTGTCATTACGTCACATCTGTACACATAAAGAAGGCGTCTCGGCTAGTAGGCTATATTGCGTGTGAGGATGTTGGAGGTGGAGATTTATAGCCTTTTCTCACAGCACTTGATATAATTAAACGCATCAATTTGATGGCGGATTTAGAAAGGTTCAAACAACAATCACCAGTGACAACTGGAGATTCACCCGTTGTAAAATGCAAAAGACTTCGGACCTCGGAGTGGCAACAGAAAAAAAGAGACTGCAACCGGGCCCATGCGAAAATAAATATCGGAGGGGCATTAAATGTAGTCATGCAATGCTGATTTTGTTAACATTAACAATTTGAGAACAAATTATAATTTGCATGGTTTGACGTGATATGATAAGCGATCATTAGATTTAATCAGCTCGATTTACTGCAATGCTTTTTTACCCTTAGTTGGTCAGAACAAAAGTCGATGTTACTTACTTGTTCAGATTTTCCGGTGAAAATTTATGTTGGTCATACTTCTAAAAAATAGAATCTGTGATTCCAAATGACAGCATCCACACAGCATCCACACAACATCCACACAGAACAGAGATGGTGACAAAGAGCACTTATTTTTTTATAAGGAAAACATGCATTATATACAGTATACAGTGAATGAGGGTAGTAGAGACGGAAGGGAGGAAAAAGTAAGGAAGATGTACAGGACAGGGAGATGTGGGACATGTCCAACAGATCTATAAGTGAGGAAACCTTTCAAAACTTCACGCAGAGTGTGTCACATTAATTCCCTGATGAGGTTATCAATCAGCGCCAGTCTGGGTGGGGGTCTGACATACAAGGCAAAGCGTGAGAAAGAGCAAGAGGATGAAAAGTAATCTGTATGAACATGTTTGCTATTTCCAACTTGCTATGTTTGGTTGCCACACTTCTGCTTTCCTTTGATTTTATCTCTCTATCTCTTTATATTATGTTTCTCTCTTGACTCCATCCACTGATTTTAAAACCCCTCTCTTGTTATCTCTCTCTCCCACCTCTCTGTCAGTCTAATGTGAGACGTTTCCCCTTTGGCTTGCTATCCTCACATCTGTCTGTGAGAGTTACAGGTCTCATCTATTTTCAGCTGCTGTTTTGCTAACATGTTACCGGAGCTTAGCAAGTCCACCCCTGATCCCCCCTGGACTACTCCTACAACACAGGCCTGTGAAACTAAAGAGCCCCAGCTGGACATAACGTCAGACCTGCCCTTCAACTGTGGACCAAACCCATGCATTTATGAACTAACGAAGCGAGAAAGTTAATGAACTGTTAATATGTTAACAAGGCTTGACAGGGCAGCCAAGAGGTGATGTTCTTAGCTCTATATACAGTTACAAGTAGCCCATGTACTGCAGTAAAATGTGCTAATCTCTGTGTATTTTAAATGACCCTGCAACCTAGCAAGTTGCATTGCTTTCTGCTGCCTACAAAGGCAGCTTTTATTTCATAGCTCAAATGGAAGCTCTTAGGTGATCTGGAAAACATATGATTTTTGCAAAATGATATTACTTTGCTTCTTGCTCATTTCACAACTCTTTCAAAAAGACTTCCAAATGCACCTGAGCACTCTGCATCATTGTACCAGGTGAGCTGCATCAGAAAAGCCATACAGATGGAACTGGTTATGTGATGCAAACATTAAAATGTATTAGTTGCACCATGGTAAAAAAGTTTTGAGGTCATAAAATAGATAAAGGTGACTTGACTTGACTACAGGCAATGGCATACAATTAGCTATCTCTGTACAAAGAGAATCTAATCAAACACTGCTACACTAATAAGCATATAAACATAGCACACACACAAATTGAACAATATATAATATTGAGGATTGAGTGAATATTATTTAGAATCACACTACAGCCTGTAGCAACGCATTCTAAGACAGCCATCAATAGAAACTGTATTACTTAAGGGATACTCCACTTTTTTTGGAAATAGGCTCATTTTACAACTCCCCCAGAGTTAAACAGTTGAGTTTTACCGTTTTCGAATCCATTCAGCCGAACTCCGGGTCTGGCGGTACCACTTTTAGCATAGCTTAGCATAGATCATTGAATCGGACAAGACCATTAGCATCTCTCTCAAAAAAATGACCAAAGAGTTTTGATATTTTTCCTATTTAAAACTTGACTCTTCTGTAGTTACATTGTAAAGTTGCGATTTTCTAGGCTGATATGGCTAGGAACTATACTCTCATTCCTGCGTAATAATCAAGAAACTTTGCTGCCGTACCATGAGTCCAGCAGGCGTAATGATATGACGCAGCGCCTGAAAATAGGTCTAATCATAGATATCATATAAACGCTAGATGTCTCGTGCGCGCTGCTGGCCAATGGAGGTCGACGTCCGCACGTGGCGGCCATCTTGCCACAGTGTGCTCGCTCACTCGTTTAATGGTGCATGTACTTTTAAATAACCATAACTTGCTCAATTTTCTACCGATTTTAAAACGGTTTGGTTTGTTATAAACGTCAGAGATGTAGTTATGACACTGCATACATACACTGCATACATATGAATAATTATAACATACATGTTCAAGCATTCGGAATTATAGCCACGTTAATAACGTTTGTAAGAAACCAAACCGTTTGTAAATCCGTCAAGATTTCAGCGAGATAAGAGGATTTGTGTGCATGCTGATCACTCACCTTAATTCACAGCTTCACTGTGACAAGATGGCCGAACGGTGATGCCGGAAGTGACTGCGCCATAAGACATCTAGCGTTTATATATGATATCTATGGGTCTAATAGGTTAGACAAATTTAGTCCCGGTCACGTTGGAAGTTACCGAGCTGGGGACTATTTTGCAGGTGCTGCGTCATATCATTACGCCTGCTGGACTCATGGTACGGCAGCAAAGTTTCTTGATTATTACGCAGGAATGAGAGTATAGTTCCTAGCCATATCAGCCTAGAAAATCGCAACTTTTCATTTTCCGTCGGTCTTAGTACACGATGTAACTACAGAAGAGTCAAGTTTTAAATGGGAAAAATATCGAAACTCTTTGGTCATTTTTTTGAGAGAGATGCTAACGGTCTAATCAGATTCAATGATCTATGCTAAGCTATGCTAAAAGTGGTACCGCCAGACCCGGAGATCGGCTGAATGGATTCAAAAACGCTACAACTCAACTGTTTAACTCTGGGGGAGTTGTAAAATGAGCCTATTTCCAAAAAAAGTGGAGTATCCCTTTAAAACATAACTCTAAAATATTTAATATTTTACATGATTAATCAAAGATCTGAACAGTTGGTTGCCTTAAAGATCGTACCTTATATCTACAGCCTCACGTGTTGACTAGCCTGACCAAACCGTTATGTTCCACCTTAATAAAATTGTGTTTGCATATTTTTGAAAGCTATAGAATAAGACATCTGCCAAAGCTAAGCCACAAGATAAGCATCTATTCACCTTAGGTCAGCCTTCCACCCAAACCTCACTGTAATCTTCATAGTGTATTGTGCTAACTAATCATTAACCTACAGCTTGCTCATAAACATTTAGGTAATTTACCATCCCTTCCTTCTGCGAGCTGATGATAACAAGAGCAGGAAATTATTGAATTATTACAGAGAGGGAGAGCGAGAAAGAGAGGCAGAGAGAGATGGAGAGCTCTTACGTGTGCAACTGTCTGCTGCTAAAAGATACTTAAAGATTTTTTTATATATTTTTTTTAATTTTTGCATACAAATACAATTTTATTTCCTTTATAATCTTGATTATTATAATATTCCAGTTGTCCTCAGTTGCTTTCACTCTGATATCCCTATTAGCCAAACATTCGGAACCAAAACGCTAATTGCCACAAGAAACACAGATTCTTAAAACTATATACACTTTTCCAGTGTTACAGAAAACTTGCAATGTTAAACCTTTTTTTCTGTTTTCAAAACAAATTCAGCATTTTACACCATATGCTCATGAGTCATGAATGGATTCAAACAATTCAGAGAATATCAGCCTGAAGAAAGTAATGTTGAAGAAGAGCTAAAGTTGGAAGCGAAAGAGTTAGAGGAGATACAGTAGAAATGAAAAAAGAGGCAGTGATTGAGATTGAGGTGGAAGAAGAAAAGATGGAGAATGATGAGTAGGAGATTGCAGAATTTTCTAGTCTTTTTCTGATTCAGGAAACTTTTTAAGTTTGCTACAGTATGTTTATGTTCTGCATAAATGGTGTTTTGACAAACGTGTCTTAACAACTGAGAAAACTAATGGTAAAAAAGAAAGATTAAAAATATCAATAAATATAATTAGATCATTATTAATATAACTTTCAAACACCATATACTCTGTAGGTCTTTATGGGAGACTGAAAAGATCTTCCTTTAAAAGTCTACATTTAGTTTTCAGATAAAAGAAAAATATGCCGTAACCATAACCTGTGATGTGGATCACTGATATTATAACAAGACAGAGGCATAGAGAGAAACATATGACACATGAGTGACATTTGTATGTTTATAAGACCTTCAAAAGTTTGAAAGAGTAAAAGCTTCCCCTGTACAGTAGACCAGTTTGTCTGTGTTGAATTACTGAGAATCAGAACCAGGTTTCTGAAAGAAATACCCTCAGTCTAGCACTAATAACAACCTCTTAAATCCAGACACACACGCACACAAAGTGCTGTTAACACTCCACACATCACTGTCACTCACATGCACACATTTTACAACATATACCAAACATCATCATAGCATCACACACACACACACACACGCACGCACGCACGCACGCACGCACGCACGCACGCACGCACACACACACACACACACACACACACACACACACACACACACACACACACACACACACACACAGTAACGGTAATGGGCATGATGACAAAGTGATTTTGATTTATTCTGCTTTACAATAAATGATGCCAATATAAAAACCACAATCATAACAAATGTATGCCTATAAGAGTTTGTGTGTATTTGTGGCACAATTAGCGTCTCCAGAGTTTTAAAAGTAACACTGACCTGAGCATTTCAAAACCAAGAAAATGAACCACAGTTCCATTAAAGACCACAAGGCAATCAGGGCTAAATGCCCAGATGACCTCTTCATCTCTCAGATGAGTGGAACAACAGTGAAAAATAAATAAGAAACTTCTTCATTTATAGATCACCTTTCAATACAAGATTGCAGCTTACAGTGCTGTACAAGTGAAAAGGTTTAAAAGAATTAAAATAAAAAAGTAAAAACCTGAATTAGTTCATTTAAAATAAAAGAATAAAAAATTGAATTAGCTTAAAATGTTAATAAAATTGTCCTGTTTTAAAGCTGACTTTAAAAAAAATATGTTTAAAAAAAAGGAAACTGATCTTGACTGTATATAAAACACAGCAATGAGATCCAAAGTTTTGTATAGCAGGTCAGTGCCGACAGCCTCTGACTTTTCTCCAGTATTTCTGCTCATACATTTTATTTAACTATGTCTGTTTTAAACGTTTTCCCCTACTGCCTAATGAAGCCTTCTGGTGACTTTTCAGATACAAATGAATACTGAGGCAAAGCGTTCAGTGATTTTGCCAGATAGTGAATGGGATTTTAGGGCTGCTGTTGTGGCCTGTTATTTTCCTTTGAGTTCAGGGGCTGTTAATGGTTAGGGATCAGTAATATTGGACTCAAGGAGCAGGAGGCTGTGAGGTCCTACTGCAATTTTCAAGTTCATGTACAAGAAACAAAGAAACAGGTACCAAATGCACAAACATAATACAAAACATTTCATGCCATTCTAGGGGGTTCTTGATGCTCTTAAAGACAACTAAATATTTATTCCATGTAAAAGAGGGATGTACCACAGCCTATTCTGTACCCAACTAAATAAGATGAGAGACTTGCCTCAGTGCGGTCACATTGCAACATGGAAACAAGAAAACCTGCCACCCAGAAGACACCATTTGATATGATCACAAAGACCAAAACAGTAGATGAAGCAAGTAATTGCTCAGAGAATAAACGTGTTCAGTATAATCGTCTATGGATCAGTTTCCCTGATGGAGAAAGAAGATCCTTGTTCTCACTAGTCATATTTTAGGGCCTGATCTCCTGTAATGTTAGACTTAAAGGAGAAGGAGGATGTGAGGATTTACAGTATTTCTCGATTGTTTACACACATTTTCTGAAAGCATGCCTCATATTCTCAGAACTCTACACACAAATCCAAAAAAACACACACAATGGGCAAAACCCCTCAATTCTCCTGCAAAATGAAACTTTACATTCAAAACAATGTTATTTCTTCTCAAAATGGTATTTTGTTTTCAAATGACACACACAAACCATCATATGAATAGACATTTATAAGAACCAGTTGAACACTGATGTGCTCAATGTAAAACACTATGATGAATGGAAAACACTTCTTCTCCATTCATCATAATGACTTAGGCCTTTTTTTGTTCAGTGTTACACTTTCTACAGACAGTACATACATAAGTGTGTTGTAAAATATTTGAGAATATTGAACACACATCCTCAGAACACACAAATACACGGTAACAAATATATTTTATTTTTCCCACAAAAACATTGTACACAGTGTACATCCCAACCAACACAAAGTTGTACATACAGTGGTCTACATACAAAACAACAGAAGAATTTACTGTATACAGTTACAGTAAAAAAAAAAAAATCCAATGTTGGCATCCATTGCTCCATTGAAGAGCTCACCTGTTGCCCTTTTATGCTAAAGCTCTGATTGCTAATTGTAAAACTGTGTGACGGGTGTTTGCCCATGTGATGAGTCAGTGTGCATATCTGAATGGCAGTGTGTTCCTTGTGAAAACAAGAGATTTTCTGCATGAAAATTGTGCCAAAAGCAGAGAATTGTGTGTAGTGTTTTGAAAAAAGTGTGTTTTAGAAGTACAATTTGAGTGTAAAGCAGGAATTGTGCTTGTAGTTTAGCAGAATTGGTTCAGGGGGTTGGTGAATGAGTTACATGTGGTCATTGTGTCTCAAGTACCAGAAAATGTGTGTAAACAATCGAGAAAAACTGTAAGTCCAGATGCAACACACAGACTCCCCAGCATACATCCAGACAAGACCAGGCAAAGAACAAAGCAAACAAGAGGATTTGAAATACATAAGGATAAGGGGTTTAACAAGACTAATTAATGAGACACGCATGGAAAAAATAAACAAGAGCAACAGGAATCAACAGACAGGAAACGATACCTCCATAATTTAAAACATGAACAAAAGGACTTCAAAACCCTCAATTTCAACCCTCAACAGCTCAGTTTCATTGGCTGTTGCATATTGCTGACTAACCTGACAACTTATCGGCCTGATTTCAAACAAGTGGAATAACAAATGATCGTGTTTGTGACTAGTCAGTCTCAAAAGTGTGCACACTAGGGGCTAACATGATAAATGTATAAGAATATATAATAAAAATAAATGTCCTATTTTAAAGCTGAACTGAAAAGTTATATTTTCAAATAAAATATACAAACAGTGAAGAGAGCTTGACTGTTAACACATTTATTTAATCACAGACTTGCACACCAAAATGTGTTGAGCTTGAGCCTTGCAGTGTGCTAGACTTAACAATACCTGCTTACGAGGTTTCTTTCCCTCTCTCATCCTATTTAATATCTGTTTGTTTCACTTTCTTCTAGATCTTATTAAGTAAGAGTTTTATTTCAGAGTCAAGTTGAACAGTGTAATCATGACAGTTTGTTGTTTCATTAAGTCTATGTTCTACTTTCAGGCCTCCTTGGCTACATTTTTCAATGCTAAGCTTCAAAGCTTACTTCCTGTAAACATCTGTCCAACCCAATTACATAAGACAATCATCAGATATGGAGTAAATATTTACAATGCGTTGCCCTAGCGTTGACCTCAAGAGACAAGAGTAAACGGATCAACAGTAAACGAATTGACAACAAAGCAGAGCATCAATTCATTTGTCCAATCAGAGAGTTTGCATTGACTGTTCTAGTCCGAAGTGGCTTGTGTAACTGCTGAACCTAATAGACTATTGGAGGCTGTTTCTCATAATGTCAGCTCCCTCAATAGTTCTTAATTGGATCAAAGGAAATTATCCCTTCTTCAAGGAACATAATATGTCCTTATTGTCTAACCACATTTTAGCCAAGAAACAACAAACTTTGAAGGTATAAGTCCTAATATAAACTTAAAAAGGATGACAATTGTACTACTCAAAATGAGATGTTGTGCTCTGATGATTATTAGAAATCCATGTTTCTGAAATTGCTCTAATTAGGACATGAAAGGCAAAAACGGATCCAAGACCTGTACTCCTACTCTGAGAGGCGTTGTGCACACAGAGGAAATCAATACTGCAGTCACTGCAGGCTAAAATTAAACTTCGAGCAGATGTTGCATTCTGTATGTGTAGGTCACAGCCACCTCACAGGAAACAACATACTTATTTCAGCAATGACAGAATTTTTGTCATTTATGTAACATTAAGGCAGTTATGGGAACTTCCTAAGTATGTGTTCATAAATTGCAGTTGTGAAATGATCTGCATTCAAGTCATTTTGGTTGAATTTTTTACCTCTCTCGTTCCCCCCTCCCCTTTTAGCACTAATGCAACAGAAGATTGTGTGTACCTGGTTTTATCAGAACCGCCTCTACACTGCATGAAAGCAAATCTTTTTTCTTTGGCTTTTAATTGTAACTGATTTGTGCTGTATCTAGCCTGGTCTGTTCTGTGTTGACATGGAGTTAAATGTTGAATGTATTTGATATAATGTACAGCATCTTGGTCAACAATTGTTGTTTTTAATGGTGCTATATAAATATAATTGAGTTGAATTGAGTGTAAAAAAATTAAAAAATAAATAAACAAAAAGAAAGTGAATAAAAAAAAATACAATTCTAATTCTAAAAAACTAATTTGTTCCCTCACTTTAATTGAACCAAAACAAGGGAATTAATTATTACAACGTGGCCATGATTTAGTCATTCGAGGGAACAAATTTATTTATCTCGCGCACGATTTACTTAAAACAAATTTGTAAAAAATTCTGCGGTGCTCCGTACATAATTAAAAAATATATATATTTGTGTTTGAAATACATTTTTGTATTTGATGCTTTATTGATACTTTTTGCTTTTATTATTCATGTGTGATCCCCTACATGGGAAATGCAGTTGAATTGCACAAATCTATCCACATTTTTTGCTATTTTTAAATTGTCAATTTTTAAATTGACATGCCCACAAACTAGAAAGCTGGGGCTTAAAAAAGTAACACGTTTCATCACGGTAATTTTGACTTGGTTCCGAAAATGAATCACTGGAAAATGATGAATCATTCCAACATGACTTAAACCAATAATCCTGCAAGTTGAAACTGTAGCTGCATCCCAATTCAGAGGCTGCAACCTTTGAAGGCCGATTGCGTCACGATGGCGCGGCAAGGCTGTCCCAATTCAAAAGCTGCACACTTCAAAGGCTGCATTTGAAGGCCGATTGCATTGAATGTGTGTGTTTTTTCTTCTTCTTTCTGTCATGCAATATATGTCTCCAAATATTTTAACCAAATTTGAGGATCCAGAAATATGATTTCTGGAGTATTTTGTAGGCATGTCCTGTTGTGTAATGAAATAAAATAAAATAAGTTGTTCTATACATTACTTAAAGTACTTTTTACAACTATTTACAACATAACTTACTTTTAACATCAGGAAAAACAACATACAAATTTTAATTAACAGTACAGAAAATAGATTAGAAGAAACCACTTGTACTCTATGTACATTTTTATTGAGCTGAGCAGGGAGACCCTCGTGGTGCTTCAGGACCTGGATGGGCTCCATGGAGACCCTAAGGCCTCTGCCAGTGGGACATCATCTGGGATGAGTGCATATTTCTACTGTCCACTGCGTTGTCTACCAACAGGTTTGCAGGGCTGACTCAATCGACGGCTGCCTTGTTGCCGAAATGCTTTTAGAAAGAGGGAAGAATAAAAGAAATTAACTCACATCCTCAAATCAAACCATACAATATAATAATACATCATAATAAGACCACATTTTTAGTGTTTTTATTATATAATGTTCATATTTTTGAACCAATATGTAATTATCTAAACCAAAATTTAATATCCATGATGTCTAAAATGTCCGTTTTTCATAAAATTTACAACATTTGCCTCTGGAGTTTAATAAAAAATCCTAAAGTACTTTAAATTTAGACTTAAATACAGAGTAAATGTATAATTACGAAAATATAATTGTGAAAATATATGGTCACAGTTACATTTAACATAAGATATTAAAGGTAGGGTATGGGATTTGCAAAACGGCCGGCAGATTTTGAAAATACACAACTCAAATGGTCCTACCTTCTTTCCTCCAACGCTGGCCCTGACTCCACCCATTACTCTCTCTGTCTCTCGCGGTCACGGATGGGGGAGGGGGGGGGGGGGGGGGGGGGGGGGTATGGTACGACCGTTTGATTGACGAACTTACTGTCCAATGATTCTAGGTGGTCTTGGAAATGATTGGCTGGAGTTTTTCGAGTCCTGCCCGTTCCACAGATGATTAAATTGCTTAATTTTCATTTCAGTGCTTCTAACTCTGGCTGTAAGTGGGTTAGGAATAGGATTTCAAGTGATTTTGAAAAAAATGGACAAAAAAGAGAATCACATACCCCACCTTTAACTATAGTGATCATTTATTTACTTTTACAAACAGAGTATTTTATAAGGCACAAAAACAACAAGGAGTCAATAAATGTGTCAGCATTAAACTTGAATAGATACATTTTCACTAAATGAAACTATACTAAACACTAGAATGTCTATAACAAAGTTGAAAACACAGTAATTAACAGCAACATTACCTTAATATGTTATGTACTGCAGGTACTTGTGTGCGTGTATGAATCACATGATTTGGTGGATAGTTATTTTTGAATTTATTGATTCACAGGAACTGTCCAAATGAACAACACAAACACTAGTCTTCATGAGAGGACATTCTACAAAAGCATATTTGATTTTTGCCTCACTTCGTTTGAGTGTAAGCGGTGACATGAAAAACAGCACAGCACTTCCAAACACTAGAACTGTTTGCCGTCAGCTCAGCTCTATTTTCTAAGTTAACCCCAACACTAAAATGAAACATGACACACACATTTTTGCAATACAGTAACTTAATTATCGTAACACTTTACTCAACATAATGGCGACTGTGTGTCAAATAACCAGTTCGACCTGTTTTTGGCCCCAGGGACCTTTAGCCTCTCTTTATCTTTTGCTGACCAGCCTGAGAGTTATTTTGAAGTGTCCTGTGGTCTATTCTGAAATCCCACACCTCACAGAGAGCACATCTCGCTCTTATTCTCTCGCTCAGCTCTTTCATACACCACATAAAGGAGTAGTCCTACGTCTATAACTTAATGCACCAGATGGGCCTTGATGGATCAAAAAGACAAAGCATAAAGCTTGCATGGTTGTCCAGATAATTGCCTGACCTAATTATCACACACAGAGGCCTCCATCTAAGGCCACAGGAGCACTTAAACTTATGCAGGCTGAATTATTAAAATATGTACAGTATATAGAAATGTACATTAAGAGTTTAGAGAGTATACTATGATATACAGCAGTGCAGTTAGAGCAATGCATTTGAGAAAGATTGATTCTACTATTGTATTTCTCTTTGATGCAGACAAACATCTATGCCCTCTGTTAATTTTGGAACGGCACCAGTGCTTTGCTTAAAATCACTTTTTTTTCAAACCCCAGATCAACAGGATAATCTGTTGCAAATTACTGTAGAGGTAGAGTTAGAAATTACTTTAAATGGCTTTGTAGGTCATTTTCAGAAGACATATTGGTTACACTTTACAATAAGGTTCATTAGTTAACTACATTAGTTAACATTAACTAATAATGAACTGCACTTATACAGCATTTGTTCATCTTTGTTAATGTTAATTTCAACATTTACTAATACTTTATTAAAATCTTGTTAACATTAGGTAATGCACTGTGAACTAACATGAACAAACAATGAACAGCTTTATTTTCATTAACTAACATTAACAAAGATTAACAAAAACAGTAGTAAATGTATTGCTCATTGTTAGTTCATGTTAGTTAATACATTTACTAATGTTTAATAAAGGAACCTTATTGTAAAGTGTTACCGACATATTAGTTATTGCACAAATACTTTAGAGAGTTTAGAGAGGCTAAATCCTTGATCGAACCATTTGAGACACTGTGAGGTGATGCTGCAGTGTATACTATGAGAAAAATAATGTGTTCACTTTCGAGTGGATCTCAATGCCGCATCATGGCTTGACACTATGGGAACGCTTCGCGTGAGTCGGTGTCTGAAAGCACGTGTTTACACACGCTAATCAGTGATTGGCTAAGCGTGATGATATAGCATTGTATATCACCGAAACTATAAATAGATACCATGTTAGCGTGTCGCCATCTTCTTTGTCTTCAGAACTTAAGCCATATGTGTGAGTGTGTTTTTGCTGTTCCTGTGTGTGTGTGTATATATATATGAACAAAGACAGGAGTTTAGGAGATTTAGGAGATGTGTGACGCCTTGCCGACAAATTATTACAGGTGATCATGACCTGTGTGTGTTGTGTATGGGTGAGGAGCAAGCTCCGATCCCGCTTGGCTCACTTTGATGAGAGTCAAGCACCTGCCCTCCGTGGTTTGAGTCCTGTGGCCACCGAGGCAGCTCGGCAACTTTGATCATGGGGTTCGCAGGTAAAGTTTGGCGGAGGAGGAGCGGGAGACGGGCAATTGAGGACTGGTAGGTGACAACAGATTTGAAGGACACATGCTTTCACAGCAAGATTTTGCCACAACAAACTTTCTCAGGTTCGCTTTCTGGGGCGAAGCATACCAACACTGAGTTCTTCTTTTCGGCCTAGTTCTATCCCCACCAAGTGCATGGATGCTGCTCTGGCTCCCTTGCGACTCAACTACATAGACGATTGCCTGATACTGGCTCAGTTGAAAGAGTTGGCATCACAATACCAAGATGTTGTGCTCGCTCACATGAAGAAGTTGGGGTTGGGACTGAACGCCAAGAAGAGTGTGACTTCTTCAGCTCAGAGAACCAATTTTCTTAGGGTAGTTTGGGACTCGATACGATGCAGGCACAACTGTCTCCTGCACTTGTAGAACTGACCCTAAATGCTATGAAAGATATCAAGCTAGGCCAGGAGCTCTCAGTACTTCAAGTTCAGAGGCTGTTAGATCTTGTGGCAGCTGGGGACAATGTCATTCCATTAGGCACACATGAGACCATTCCAGTTCTGGCTCAAGAGCAGGAGATTCCATCCTCTGAACCATCCCTCCACAGTCGTAAGGGTAACGCGCCGCGTGCTGTGTGCTCTATGACTTTGGAAGGAGCAATGGGCCATGAACAAGGACCAGGCTCTCGGGGCACCTTGCTGTTGCAAGACTCTAATGATGGACGCCTCCCTCACAGGATGGGTGTGAAGTTCTCAATGGTCATCCAGCCAGTGGGCTTTTTGAAAATCTTTATCTTGACTGGCACATAAATTGTGCCAATGACTGGCATCTTGACTGGGACATAAATTGTGACTGGCACATAAATTGCCTTTTCAGGCAGGCACAGTCGATTCTGCTCTGGGCAGAATAGAAATTTGAGTCGCTAAGAGCATTTTACATTCAGGGGCATGCAAACTGGGAGGCAGATATCCTGTTAAGGTAGGGACAAAGGCCCGGGGAATGGCGATTCCATCCACAAGTCACCACAAGATGACCTAATGTCCCCCTCTGGTTCGCCCTCACACCTCCAGATCCTCTGGGGTCGGATGCCATGGTACAGACGCGGCCAAAGCCGTGTCTGTACACCTGTCCTCTGATAGATCCGCTACCAGAGTTCTTGTAAGGGTTCGCCAGGACCAAGTCCACCTTCTTCTAATGGGTCTGTTCTGACCGGTCTGAGAATGGTTCTCGGACCTGATATCTCTCCTGGATGGCATTCCCTGGGAGATTCCTTTTCAGAAAAATCTTCTGTCTCAAGTGCAAAGGACGATCTACCACCTCAAGCCCGAGATCTGGAAACTTTTGGTCTGGCGTCTGAGGGGTCCAAGCTCATAGATTCTGGTCTCTCAGCTGAGGTTGTTGAGACAATTCTGAGTTCTACAGCCCTTCCACTAGGAAGCTGTATGCCCTAAAATGGTGACTCTTTGTGTCATGGACGAGCAGCATCAATTGAATCCAGTCAGCTGCCTGTTTGGTTTAGTGCTGGAGTTCCTTCAAGAACGTTTGTCAACGGGTTGAACCTGTCTACTTCAACTAGTCCATCTCAACTAGCCACATACCTTTAGAAGGGGTTTCTGTTGGGAGACATCCTCAGGTGTCTTGCGCGGTGCCAGACAACTGAGGCCTTTCTGCCAGTCGCAAGTTCCATCCTGGGACCTAGCATTGGTCCTGGGTGTGTTAGCAGGAGCTCCATTTAAGCCTTTGGGGAATGTCTCGGCCAATCGTGATTGGCGTGTGTAAACGTGCTTCAGACACCTGCTCACGCTACACAGTAAATTTGTCAGAGTAAAATTGACTCAAATTGAAGAAAATTTTACTCTATGCCAGATAACATTTGGTCCCTCTCTGAAAAGAGTAAAAGTTACTCTTTTGATAGAGCAGTTTTTCCAGAGTTAATTATACTCAATTTAGTGATAATATTTTACTCTTTCCTACGATATTTAACTCTATTTAGTGTTTTTTTAAATCAACTCTCATGCTATTTTACTCACTTCAGAGCTACAAGAAATTGACTCTGCTACTTTTTAACTCTGTTCAGGGGAACTTCAGATTTACTCTGCCACATTTTATTTCCCCTCCAGAGTTGTTTATCATCAATTATGAGTAAACTATAAAGAATAACTAACTGAATAAAGAATAACCATTCGTGTTTTACCCTCAAAAAGTCTAGAAAATCTAAATGAAAAACTTGCTTTTCAGTCTGAAAATAAAACCAACAACTGTATACTCATGTCTCAATTTTTATTTTTCCAAGCACCTGTTTAAACAATTTTACAATTACACTTAATTCATTTGTGATCCTAAAAAAAAAATAATGAAAACAATACTAAAATAATAATAAAGAAATCTAGCACCTGTTTAATTCAATTGTGATCATAAAATAAATAAATAATGAAAACAATAATACAAAAATAATAAAAAATTGTGATAGTGATAATGTAAGAGAAGAGATGAAGAATTACATGAAACAATAGGGTACAATAAACAAATCAGAATCCAAACCATAAGACATAAGAATATCAAACAACTTGTGGTGCAAAATATCCCTTATCTCCAAAACAGAAGGTGCTTCTGTGGTATGTGCAACTTTGTAAGCATGGATATGTTCAGCTAAACAAAACGTTTTTAGTGCAGTTGTAATCAAAAGGACCTGCTCATCTTTGATAACAATATTCTGGATTACATGAAATACAGGCATTTCATTTTGAACTTGAACACAAACCGCTAACCCTAAACGATAAGTATTTCCACAGCGCTTGACCCATTTCACATTTAGAACCTTAGTCCACATAGGTACATTAAGTTTCTCAGCAATCTCAGCACCAACTTCCATTTCATTCAAGGGAGTCATTTTCCCAGGACCTAATTTCATGTCATTTGGATCAAATGTTTGCCAAATGTAAGCGGTTTTTTCTGCATACAACTGGGGTAATGCACCATAAAATGATGCTTTGGCAACAAGTTCTTATCAGGAAACAAATGCTTAAACAAACTGTGGTGCTCTGCAATCAGGTGTTTCAAATAAATAGTGATACCAGTGGATATAACTGAAGAAAACACTATATTGACTATCTGAAGCAATAAAATAAACAAATACCAGTGTTGATCATTAGGACAGACAAGATCTCCAAACATAATGGGTAGATGACGCAGTAAACACCAGCTCTGGGTGGCATTTAAGCCCAAGTCATTGGAACCCTCTCTTAATGCTACACCAGGAGGTTTGTTGTTTTGTTCCAAGAAGCCATAGTTGAAACTCCGAATTCTTCTGTGTACTTCTGCTGATGTGGTGTAATTGTCAATCAGGTGCTGAAGGAGTAATTTCATTTCATATTGTCCAACGCCCTCTAAAATATCATGCATGATATCAACCGAAAAATTTGCAGTGGTGTGGAAATATTGCAACGAATTTAAAAGGCAAGACTTTTTTACTCCCATTACATAAGGTAGACTGGGATTGCTCTGCATACTCTGACAGTGTTCAGCATGCAGTTCTTTAGTTCGCACTGACATCTTTGGACTATCTTCACTGAACTCTGTCTGAAAGTCTTCTTTCTCTAGTAGGCAAAAGCGGCAACAGTACCTAGCACTGAAAGATTCTACAAAACCAAATAAAGAATGGACTCCAAGGTTGTCACCAGTAACTTGGACAATGGTTCCATAAACTGTATGATCAAATAAAGGAATCTGAATTCCCTTGGTTTCCAGTGTTGAGATATCCTGAACAAGCGGCTCTAGTATTTTATCAAACCCGTATGTTTTGATATCTTGTGCATGAAATAAAGCGACTAAATGGATATTTAGTAAACTCGAATTGTATTTAGGGGAAATATTTCTAAGGGTAAAATAGATAGTTCCTAATTTATGTATTCCCTTTTTTGATCCAAGGGGGTTTGAGCATTCAAATTCATCAAAAAAAAGCTGGATCTGAACAGCATGTCTTTGTTTTGAGAAGAGCACATGATTCTTAAAGAATTCTCCATCTTGTATGTCATAAAGAACATTTGGTATTTGTTGTGAATCCCTCATCATCATATCTTTAATGTTAGGGTGCTTATAAATCGACTGTAATGTCTCAAGAATTGGTATATATACAAATTTATCCTTAACAATGGTTTGAGCAAAAGTTCCAATTGTTCTGTTACGCCGTGTAGCAAATCTTGTTCCAAGAACATATTCAACAGGATCTATTTTTCCCCATTTATCCGAAAAGTACTGCATTCTCTTGCTCTCAGTGTTTAATGCCACAAAAGGATTTTGCATTTTTTCAAAACACTGATCAATTTGAGACTCAACAAAACTTTTTATGGGCTCCTCTAAAGATAGGCTGTTTTTCACAGATTCTTGAGTTTGACTATAAACATCTCCAATCACTTCTTCTAGAGCACTAACAACATAGTTAATAGTTGTCTCTGCGACACCAGCAACTTTAAGTTCAGCTACCACTGTTGCACAACTGTTTGCTATATTTGTTTTTAGGAGTACAGACTCACAAGTTGAATTTTGGTTTGGTAAAACACCTACATCCCCTAGTGAAATGGAGTTGGCGTTGGATGAGCTTTCACCATACTCGAGGCGTGAACGGTCAATTGAACAACGCTTGCTGAGATGCTTTCGTAATCCAGAAAAACTATGGTAAACATGTGAACAACCTCTTTGAGCACATTTTAACTTCAAACTTTTGCCTGGACAAAGGCAATGAACTAACTTAAAGTGCCTTATAAGGGCATTGGCACTAGCATGCCCCCTTTTACATATGAAACAAATCATCTGCTCACTGGAGCATTCTAGCTCTTAACTCAGCCACTCTGGGATTCACCTTGGTGGTTTCAACATCTATGTCACAGTGGTTTGCAGAAAGCTATACACATTGGTAAGTTCCTAACAGTATGAGGTGCCAAAGACAAAGTGAGCTTTGAAAAGCTCATCAACACAGGCCAGTGAATTAGAGGCCTTACAGGGTAGAGCATGTTGGTCAATCACAATAAAACAAGACTGGACCCTACTTCTCTTTGGCCCAACAAGAAGTAGATACGGCTGGAGACTCTCTCCAATGGTATCCAAGTGCCCTTGGATACTGGTACCGGTCTGTGAAAGAATGAAAACACATTAGTGCCAATGTGACTTAAAACTCAATATACACCATGAATAAAATATACAGTGATGTCTTCCACCAAAGTTTCTTTAATACATACTTCCAACAGATTGTTACTAAGCAGGGCTCCAGACTAACTTTTCCACTGGTTGCACTGGTGCTACCAACTTTCTCAGTTTCTCGCACCAGCACATGATTTGGTCGCACTTATTTTTTTGTTGCTACAACATAAGATTAATCAATGCATGCTGATGAATAGTTGTCTCAATCTTTTCATTTTTATATGACTTAATTCCTAAATTTCCTGAATTTGTAATGGACTATATGCACGGTTACTTCCTGGTTTTCGATAAGCCAGCTTGGGCATTTCCGGTGAACATTCTGTACTCACTGTACATCCACACAAAACTATCAATGGTTGACTTTTTAATGTTGTATTTATATTTTAATGTCGTTATCACACTTAAACACAGTTTGGAAAATGGATTCATGATGTACTCCTGCATTTTATAAATTTGGTCGCAGTCTGGAACCCTGCTAAGTATGTACTAAGTAGAAAAGAATAGCACAAGAACAACAATTTGGAGGACCAAATAAGAACCTGTCTGAGAAATAAGCAAGTTCAAGGTCACACAGTAACACAACATTATGAACTAGTGTCATTTGATCTGCTTCATCAGTACCTTGATGAATTTCACAAGACAATCACATGCTTTTCTCGCTGAGATCTTTCCCGGTCTTTTGCGGCCTTGACTTGAGGGTGGCAAAAGGTGAACCAGCATCAGAATGGAAGACATGTCGCTGTCCCAACCTGGAGACAAGGAAAACAAAATAAACACATTTGTTTTAAGTTTTTAGGTAGAAGGGGTTGAACATACCTTCCTACTCAGTTGAACTAGTTTAACTTAGACTTAACTTCACTTGGATGATGTGCCGGTATAAATGCATTAACCACTCTAGTACTTTAGTTTATACTGCACACAGAATCAGTATTAACAGCACATTCATGGGCAAGTCTTGATGACTACAGATGTGTGGATGAAACCTCTACAGATATTGAAATGAGGTCAGTTAAACTTTAACTACTACATATCAACCATACTTTTGTTATTCAGAGACCCAAATGAAATCAATTTCAAACTGTAAATCTGCAACTCCTGTACTAGGCCTTTGAGAAAAGATCAGGGTAGAAATGTTAGAGAAACAGGTGATTTTCATTCTGACAGTTTACACATTGCAAGTCTGTGTTGCATATGAATCAAGCATGTCTAATGGGTAAAGTTGTGACCACACTTTAAACTCTATAGATCTGAATAAAGATATGCTTGTCATAAATGCATAACTTCCTATTAGATAATTTAAGTTATAGCACAATATAGTTACCTTCTTCAACTTCAGTGGCTTCAGCATTTTGGATGAGGTCTTGGATCTCACTAGTCTGTGTGAGGCCACGGCTCTGTGCAATAACCTTTGGTTTTATGTTGGTAGACCACTTCTCCAACAACTTTGCAGAGGTCGCATCACCAAATAGAAGTCCAAAATCTTGATCAGTCTGTACAAAATGCCAAAGATAATTAAAGTAGGAACCACAGTAGAAACTCACTTTTTTACCTGGGTTACTGAGTCTGGGTTACTGCAGAACAATAGCACTTAATTTCATATGTCATATTGAAATATAACATATGTCATATATTATATTTTCATGAGCGTTTAAATAGTATCAAGCCATGACGTGGCGTTGATTTAACCTCTCAGATAACTGGGTTACATACGTAATCTGAGACCTTTTTTTGATCTTGGATGCATGTAAACTGATTATAGGAGACCTCATTAAAAAAATGTAAACCTAAAAAATAGCATAATAGGGGCACACCAAAAGAGAAAAATGTTGAATCCAGAACTCAAATCACAAAACACAACCCTAGTCTTAAAATATGTAAAACAGAATGCATCTCTCAGTAGTATTCTACATTGTCGTGGTGTCCAGTTATAATTTTGGAACTAAAACACTTAAACACTTTTTTTAATCAATTAAAATAAAACTATACTGTATACATGTATTAATGTGGCAGTCTAAATAATATGTTCAAAATCACATGTATTTGTCACTAAAAACTGAAGGTCAAATCAAGCACAGCTCAAAACGACCTGATAACACAAGTGAGTGCCTATTATGCAAACATGGCAGATTTAAGATCACATACTTCCGGCGGGTCGTGTGTTGGCTGAGCATGTTCCATAGGGATGAATGGGAATGCTAATGGGATAGCTTTCTCCTGGTATTATAGACCTCCTTGATTACAAATGTAAGCGTACAGACTTTCTAAACTGGTCAACAATGAGGCTTAAAACCCTTACATTAAGGCTACAAAAATGATCTAATATTGGTGTAAAAGGGCACCAAACAGCCATATACAGCAGCAACAACCATAATTTCATTAAGGCTGCTTTATCACCCCCTCCATCTGTTCTCTTTCTCACCCAAAACAACACAGAGCTCAGGGCAAGGAGAAATGTCAAAGCTTTTATTCACCAGCTTATAGTGTGTGTGTGTGTGTGTGTGTGTGTGTGTGTCTGTCTTTCTGTCCACCCTTCCTGTCCAGCAAAGAGTTCTACACCACATTAGCCTCCTAAACAGACAGTGGCTCTCTTCAATGAAAATGCCCCTGTAATTAGTAAGGTCAGGAGCAAGGGAGAGAATGAGAAAGACTGAACAGAAGAGAGTGTGATTAGAAGGAAGGAGTCCGACGTCATAACACACGACTGAACGCTCAGAGGTATTTGATAAGCCCAAATGGTGAAGATAGAGAAAAAAAGTGCAAGATAAATATGAGGAGGGAGACTGATAGTGTAGGTAGAAAAAACACAGTTAAAAAGAACACACACACACACACACACACACTCCTTATTCCCTATGGCCCAGTGTAAATCTAACAGAGATTTTTACAGCCCCCAATTCTGTAGTTGATGTCGGCCCTTAAAAAGACTGACGATTCTGTGTAATATTCCTCTTAGAGCAGGACAGGGCTATTATTACCAGCATTTCACACATAATCAATGCAGACAGGAGGATGTATAGTGCTAAGTGCAGCCAACAAACACCAGTTTCTCTTTTTCTGTTGCCGCTCACCACATAGACTTCTGCCCCTGTTTTTAAAGGCCTGAGTGAAAATGTCTTTCCCCAAATTTTTCCAGTGGTCAAAAACTCTAAAACATGAATTGTAAACTTTCGACTTAACTACCAGGCCCAGATGGATGGGAAGTTCTGCTAAATGGATTTGAACATGTTAAATGAAGCTGAGAGCACAATACTTTTATTAGGATCTAAAAGAACAGTCAAATTTGTCAAATTACACACAACTACGGTGGCCGAGAGCTCAACGCGCTGCAACTGAAGAAAACACAAGCAAATAGAAAAAACACCCGCAAATTAAGAAAACATCTTCATCAGTTTCACAACACATGTGTGCTCCAAATACTCACAACACAACCAAATACAGAAACGCGCTGCAAAAGTTCACAACACAAACAAATACAGAAACGCGCTGCAAATAGGACAGAACACAACGGAAATGTTTCCGGGGAACCCAATAAGTGACGGACGGACGGCTGGGACGTGCTTATTGCTCGTGAGCTTTACCTATGCCCATACTCTCTTAAAACGGCAGAGCCCTTGAATTGGGCACTTTGGAGGGAGCGGGGCACTTGTGTGTCATTATGTTGATGAAGGGAGCAACGAAAGACAACGTAATTTCCTCATTATTTTCACCTGGGATGTTCCCATGACAACGCAGCTCGTGTCCATCAGCTGAATAGCTGTTCTTACCAGAAATATAGTATTATTGCTGTTAACATAACTGTTGCAAATAAATATACATTTTATACAACACAGTTTTTAAAATATGCGTTATATCTGTGTGTGAGTGTCTCAACTTTAAAACTTGCCGTCTCATATTTGGACCTATAAATTCTAACATTTCTTATGAAACTTATTTTAACATAACATGACAAAATGTGTACAATGTAACTGATGTATAGATTAATGTCTTTCCCTCATGTTCTTTTTCTCTCTCTTTTTTCTTTCTTTCTTTATTTTAGTCTTCAGCTCATTGTTCTTTTTAGTATTCTTATGACATTGAACATATTGTAAATACATTTTGTATATTGTATACGAAGTTGTATGTCATAAACGTGTCATCTCTGTATGTTTTGCAAAAAAATTAAATAATAATAAAAGTAGACAGCTGTAAGCACGTCCTAGCCGGGTCCGTCACTTATTGGGTTCCCCGGAAACATTTACTTGTGTTCTGTTCTATTTGCAGCGCGTTTCTGTATTTGTTTGTGTTGTGAACTTTTGCAGCGCGTTTCTGTATTTGGTTGTGTTGTGAGTATTTGGAGCACACATGTGTTGTGAAACTGATGAAGATGTTTTCTTAATTTGCAGGTGTTTTTCTATTTGCATGTGTTTTCTTCAGTTGCAGCGCGTTGAGCTCTCTCGGCCACCGTACACAACACATGACTTGACAATAAGTATTTTAAATTCCTTGATCTTGTACATGTTCACAATCACACTTTTTTCTGTGATGTATTTTTGCAACGTTGTTGCAAAATCTGCTGTTTTTTCATCAAGATAATTTTATCTATTAAAAACATTAGCATGTTATGAAAACTACAAAACATTCAGTAATGTTTTGCATTTTGTCATTGTTTTTCAGCAAAATTCTGTTTAGTAATTGATCATTTGCATAATTGATTAATTGCCTAAGTTACATTTTTTTAAGAAATTGTTATTATTGTTTTATCCACTGTTTCAATTGTTTTATTTGTTTGTTGGCAGAAAGAAAAGTCTTGTTTGAAACAATTTGAAACAAAGTCTTGTTTTGAAAAATGTATAGAAAATACATGAAATATGTTTAAAACAAGAACAAAAATATCTGTCACTGGAGTCAGAAAAATAAGCTTAATTCAAAGGGAAAACAGGATCGCTTAGAAACGCTTTGAACTTAAAACGTCAGTGGAGAAAGGCATATAATTCATCATAACATTATGATATAGTGTACATCATACATAATTCACCCGCTACATTGTTAAATGTACCCAATTTTTCATACCAACAGAAAAATAATCCGGGATAACCTAGCTTCTCTTGAGAATCCCCTGCTTCGCAGCAAAGTTAATGATATGCTAAAGCCCGCCCGCACATTGACGGGATTGGTTACAGCATATTTGTGATGTAGAGAACAAGGGCGATTTCAAAGAGAAAGGAGAAAATACTCAGCAATGGTGTTGATTGTTGAATTTGCACATGATAAGAAGCATATTAAAAACACCACATAGACATATAAACAACCTTAAAAACTTGATTTCACCACATGCGTCATTTTGCCTCTCGACTAAATGTAAAAAAACTAGATAAAAATACCATGTAAGAAAATTGTTTTTTTTTGCATTGTAATGAAAAAAGTAAAGAAAACTTAACAATTAGGCTAATATAAATATTTTTAGCAAATAAAATTAAATAATTTAATAAATTAAATAAAACATGTCCAACAGAAATAAAATACCTTATTTTGGAGATGTATAACATGATGTGCTTTCGAATCCTGTGGAAATCTTCAAAGTTCCATGTGGGCCTGCCTTTGACCTAAAGCAGTATTAGCTTATTGAAAGGATGTATTTCTGTTGTAGATGGATGTAGAAATACTGTATGCTGTTTTGATCACAAGCTTATGAGTTTTACCTTCAGCTGGTCTGGTTCTGAGAGGAAAAGTTTGCCTCCATCTAGTTAGGTTCCGGGAAGTAAGTTGTTTAGCTGGGGTTTGAGAAGGTCTCATCTGGTTCGGATTACAGTGTATAGCCGAGGGGAACCAAACTTTGGTCCATTTTGATGCGAGTGTGAATAGTGCATGCCTGACTTGAGCTGAAGAAGACAAGGTGAGAAACTTGCCAAACATCAAGACAGACACACAACACATCTGCAAATCAGCAGCCACATCTCATAATTTATACATGTACACACTCTACACCAACACCTGCCACCCTACAAGAAGATCAAGGGTTCCTTCATTGTTCAGAGAGAAAGACCAAGACTAAAGAGCAAAGGTCAAAGACAGATGGTAGATGAGTTCCTCTCCAATCTATGCAGAGTATAGAGTCACACCTGTTATTCACATACACTCACACCCAAACATCACAGTTATCAATGACTTCAGTCATCAAGCGACAGGTGCAAGGTCTTGACCCCTGATAGACACACACATGGACCCACACACACCAATGCAACTACAATTTGTGGTAATGTAAACGTGCATAACAATAAGGTAAACGAAGCTATGCTAAACTGTAAATATAACCAATTAATGGTCAACGCATTTAGCTTTGATTATATTCTCAGTACAGCACAGCTTGAGTGCCTAATTGCTTTTACAAAATGATTACTGCATAATTTTCATTTAAACATTATTTTATCGAGCAAATTCAAGAAGTCCCAACCTTTTGCTTAACCAGACTGACTTAAATATTTTGTATAATAACTGTAACAAGTTCAAATACTGATGACACTACTAATGATGTGTGGATGATGTAAACTTTACATCATGTGGCATCATTCGAGTGCCACATGTCATTCTGATTAGTGGACAGTCAAAGGTTCAATTTCATGTCAAACCGGCAGCTTTTATAACCACTTTTTAGTATGTCTTGTAAGATTTAGTAGTCCGGAAGATTTTTTTCCTATTAATTCTCTCCTTAGGCATTACAGAACTTTCCTCAATGGAGTTCTAAACCTGACTTAAACATCCAGCTCTGAGAATAGTCACAACTTTACAGCATTTGATCCAAAGCAAAACGTATTTTAAATAAACAAATTACTCATACAATAAATTAAACACTGTTGTTTAATGGTATGCTTCAACACCCCTTGCTTAGTTTAGTAGCAAGCTAGGTAGTTTAGCTAACATTACAAACTGTACACTTACCAGCAAACATACAGCAAAACCCTGCTTACTTTTCATGGTAACATCAGTGTCTCTGATATGTAGATTTTACTTCAGGATTTTGAGTAGTACGTCCTTAGGAATTCAGCAATTAAAAGTGAATTTTAAAAAATGAATGAAGCTGAAAAATTACTTAAGGCTTAAACTACAGTATAAGCATGTACCACTGCATAACATTGGACCTCATGGTAAGTCTTACAGTACCACTTAAATCAATTTATTATTCTTTTTTTCTGAAACTCTACTGCGTTTTTTTCATTTGCCAGCTATGTTCAGCAAAAGAGTTCCTGGGCTAAAGCATGGATTAATTGGCAAGCATTAAATTCAGCCAGGCTACATAAAAAGTTCAGTTTCTATGTTTTACACGTGAAGCTGTGGCAGCTGCTCTTATACTAAACCATTGCGTCCCATTAAAATGATCTCCTCCTCTCCATCTACCCCAAACACTGGCTGGACTGTAAATGTTTACAGCTCTGTGGAATGCCATGTCCAGACAGGAATTTTAAATAACTTATTAGGGAACGCTTAATGAAACCTGAGAGATGTGTTTAGTCTACAAGAGCTGCGCTAACATCTTTCAGTGAGCCAGCAGGTGCATCTTTTCATCATAACACACCTCAGTCAGAATATTTATTAAAATCAAGATATTCAAAATGCTCCACTAGAGTTTCCATTATGTTCGCACATTCTTCCAAGGTAAAAAATAAAAGCATGTTTTGATCTCTTGAACTCAGACTGTAAATCAGGAATATAATTAACTACAATGCCCATGAGGCCATGGGGTCATTATATTGGAGTGCATCTGAGGTCTGTCCTGCTTTATTCATTCAATTTACAGCGATAAAGAGGAGGGAGGCGTCTTTAATCAGCTAACTGCTTGATGAAGTATGTGTGTGTGAGTGTGAGTGTAGGGGGTGTCTCAAGGGGTATCACAAACGCTCAAGCTTTCATATCTCACTTTTTTTTATCATATACTTTATATATGGCAAGAAAGGGCTTCTTTAGTTTCCATAATTACATTATTTTTATATCACAGCTGGATTATGGTTATCATACACATGTATACACAGGGTGTTGAAAAAAATCATGGTCACAAAAATGTTTTTCACAAAAATAGTAACTCATTTAAATTTAACTCATTTAAATGGTAAAACTCCAGAATTCTTTCTTTTATGGTTAGGCTATAGTATTTATAAGTAGCTGTATATTTAAAATTTGAAAAAAATTCAACCGCTTATAAATCATAATCATACTACTTTTTTGAAAATGTAAAATGCGGTAAGTTTTCTGTGATGGGAAGGTTTAGGGGTAGTTGTAGGGGGGGATAGAATATACAGTTTGTACAGTATAAAAATCATTAAGTTTATGGTAAGTCCCTATACTCCCTATACTATTGAAAACCCAACATGTGTGTGTGTGTCTTGATAAGATTTTGGCATAAAACCATTATTATATGATTATTAATATGGGCCCCAGCAGGTCCTTAGATAATGAATATGTCACTGATATATATGAATATTCAAATGTGAAACCAAAATGAGAGTTTTTTGGAATTTGGTCCATGAATTCTAGCTTTACGGCTAGTCAATGAAATAAACGTTTAGCACATTTGAAATGTACAGACTTTCATATATGGAAAAACTTAACAAAATTTCTGATTACATCATCCACATATATAATTTTTCTAGAATCCTAATACCACCTGCCTCCGACTAGCAATGGCAAGCAGCAAATCATGGTTTAATACCTGTGATATAAACTAAAGCCATAGTGGCTATTTAAAAATATAGTCCCGCCTCAACTTTCAGTATTTTTCTTTTTTAATAGGAAAAAACGAAACTGATGGTTAAACCAATAAAGTACAATCAAAATATTCCTGATGATGAGGCATTAGCAAACAAGCAAATTGTATAAAGAATGTTCTGTTGATGGTTTATTAGCTAACAAGCAGCTCAACCCCTTATTGTATTATCCACATTAACAAATGGGAACAAAGCTAAACTGGGAACTACTTTTATACACATAAGCTTTGCTCTCCCACCCTCCACCCTAAAAGGCTTACTTTATCAAAATGTTAAATCATCTGAAAATGAGAGCCGTAAATCATAGCTCTCATTTCTCCCCCCTCCACAAACTCCGGGAAGCCTCTGCCTAGCAGTGTGTGATGCCACTTTGCCAACTGCTAACAGCATTAGCGGTGAAAAAAAACAAACGCTGGATACGATCATAACTACATTAAAGAAAACTCAATCCACCTCCTAAAGGCACTCAAAGGCACTCGCAGTTACATACTCCGTGGTTATCAAGTACGAGCAAGTGGTGGGGAGGAGTGGGAAGACTGTGAGATGGGCTTACACAGAGGCTAGCTGGGCAATCTTAGCGTTTGACATGAGTTTATGAGGAGAAGGAGGGAGTCCGTGTCGCTCTCCATAATGAGGGTGAAATTTATGGCAACACTTAAAGGGATGGGATCAATAGACCCTCCATACTTCTGCAGAAACACGAGCAACGTGGAAGAAAGGAATAGAGGAGAGGAAGGGGGAGAAAAGAAAAGAAATGTCTGCACATCAGGGTCAATACAAGTCAGGGCGTATCGGGTTGCAGGTCTGTCTGAATGCCCTGTTGCCTCCGAGAGAGAAAAGAAGAGGGGTACAAGAGAAGCAACATCAGGTCAATAACTGCAGCGCGCTATTATATCACGGCTTAGATCCATTACTGAGACTAAATATACGTTTTGTGCCTCTGCCAGATGTCTTTGTTACATGTGCGGCAGATCCAGTAGCGGCGATGCCAGCTCTCTGCTCTGTGAGAGCCATTCTCTGTCCTTCAGCCTGAGGAGGACATCAGGAAATGATACATAACTGTAATGTTTCAAAGGAACAAAGTCAAGGCCTCTAAAAGGGAAAGACGACACCAAATGTACAGGATCATTAAAGAGATAGTTCACCCAGAAATTAAAATTATGTCATTATTTACTGAACGTCATGTTGCATCATGTTGCAAGCGTCTTTCTTCTGTGAAACGCAAAAGTTGAGTTCTAGAAGAATATCCTGGTCACTTTTTTAATTCTAAAAAAACGTAAATGAGAACTTGCGGTGTCCAGCAAAAAACAACAACAAAAAAAGCACCATAAAAATAGCTTTATGACTTGCGCACTGTATAATTTATTCACTGTAAAAAATTTTACTGCTATTTACTTAAAAAAATTATGGTAACAATATTACACATAATATTTTTGAGTAGTTAAAGCTTGATTTCATTCATGGAATCTACCTGAATAAATCATGTAAAATGCCCTAATTTATTTAGTCTATGACATAATGAATTACAATTTTTTAGTGAAAATTGTGTGATGTCAAGTGAATGGATATGACCTGTTTATATTTAACTTTGAGATATATTGTTTTATAAGAAGACTGTATGCTGCTAGGACAGCACAGAATCAAACTTGTTACTGCACTGTCATTAGCAGAGTTATTGCTATATGTATAAAACAACATGCTTCAGAATATAAAAAAAATGCAGTTATTCACAACCTAACCATAAGCCCTACTCTTCTGCACAATGGTAATGATCAAAACTTTAACATAATAGAAACTCTTTCAAATGTCAAACATACCTGAACATTAAACATTAACAGATGTTTCCCTTTACTCAAAAACACATGAAATAACACTTAATTTCAAGATTTACTCTCCATTTCCAGCCATGTGCAAAGCATGCTGGGAACAAACAATGGTGTCTCTAAATAAAACCGCATAAATGAGCTAATTCTCTTAAAATAAATAGGTAGCCCCTTTTCCTTAATTTTATGAGGTTTATCAGTTCCTCAATTCAAGTCTTAAAATTGTGTATGTTTCCTTAAAAAAAAATAGGAAAAGGCATCTCTTGGTGTTATTAGTGAAATGTTCTCAATATTTTCAATAAAACACTGAACCACAATTTTCTTAATAAAATATACATAATATTTTTAATGATAACCTCAATTTTTTTAATGAAAATTACAAGACTCATTATTCATTTTTTACAGTGTTGCTTTGTCTGAGGTACAAACAAAAATTGAAGTTAACTTTCAGACGAAGCTATTGTATGGCTTCAAAACAACTGGAATATAGTACGTATAAGTCACATGGACTACTTTAATAATACTTTTATGGTGATTTTCCCTCCCTTCTTTGAGAGCTCCAGTCCCTGTTCATTGCAACTGACCTATCGGTAACCCCCGCCCCCCTTAGTTACTGTTGCTATCTCGGACAAAAGTTTTGGAGTTTTGGTGAAAAAAAGGTGAGTTGCTAACTGTCTTACCATGACAGCTGTCTGTGTGAAAACCTTGTCCCAAGATGTTTTTGATACATTTTGAACACAGAAAGACCACCTCATGTCTCGGAGCATTCAAGTGGGACTTATGCCATGGAGGGATATATAAAAGATTAAATTAATGAGAGTATGACAACCAGAAAATGAACGTTTTCGTCTTCACTGGGATTAGGGTTGAATCCTTAGGGAACCAGGTGACTGCGCCCACATCATTGATATTATCCGGGCTTCAGTCATATTGCGCAGATAATTGGTCCGTTCGCGCGAATCTTATCACACTTTTGAAACGCGCTGGTGAATGCGCGCGCACAGCACAGTGATTCAACACATGAATAGCCTACCCATGACAATCCTCTCAGGATACCTGGAATCAGTGTTACAAGTACCCCAGGCACATCATTTTACCATTTTTGTAGCATAAACACCATAAAACCGATTCAGAACTTCAGTTCCAATGTTTCTCTATGGCACTGAAACCTAAAGATGTCTGAGTTCCGATCCCCGTGCAACTGATACTCAACAGCTAGGTCAATTGCATGGACAAGAAATAACCAATTCAAATTGTTTTCCTTTTTGTGTTCCATGGAAGAAAGAAATTAGATCTGGTTTTCCATCTCATTTATTTAAATGAATTTTAATAAATTCAACCCAAATTCAAAGAACATCGTAATATACATCATAAACATAATTAACCCACTATATTGCAAAATATATGTGATTTTTCATATCAGTAGAAAAATATACCGGGTTAACCTGGCTTCTCTTGAGACTCCCCTGCTTTGCAGCATAGTAATGATATGCTAAAGCTCCCACACCCCACACGTTGACGGGATTGGTTACTGCATATGCAAAGGCATATGCATCAGAAATTAAACGACAGTAAAACAAACAAAAAATATATATAATAAAATATGATATTAAATACTTTGTGAAAAAAACTACTTTCTAAGTAACATTGTGAAATATTGAAATAATACAAAATATGATATTATGAAGGCCTACTGTGTGAAAAACACGATTTTCTAAAGTAACACTGTGAAATAATATTTTAAAAGTGAATAACTAAACTGTATCACGCAATATAAAACAACTGAAAATATACCTTAAACCTGAAAAGCAATCTGATAAATTATAACTGGAACATGAATTTACATTGGACCCAAAAAAACCCAAAAGCAGAGAGAGAACTTTGCCTCTTAATCTCAGATGTCAACCACACACCGCTGCATTGTGCATATTACAAAGAACAACCTTAAGGCTGATTTATACTTCTGCGTCGGACCTACGCCGGAGCCTCTACGCTGTGGGCTACGCGTTGGTTTTCATTTATTCTTCAGCGTCGTTGTCTTATCTACCTGAGGTAGGGGTTCTAGCAGACCAATCACAGCGCTTGCTGTCCGCGTAGAATTTACGCGTTGTTACATTTTTGGAAAGGTGCACGTCAAGGTACGCCGAAGGGTACGTGTGCAACACACAGCCTACGACGTAGCTACGGCATGAGTTCGACGCAGAATAAATTGGGCTTTAGTAGCAGTTATTCACAATCACAGAACAGAGAAAAGAGTTCAAACCACCCTAACCAGTACAGCTGGCTTATAGCAAGAGTCATGCATAATTTGTAATAATTCTCCACCTCAAAAGAATAAAATAGCTTTTTCAATCTATTATTTATTTTTCCGATAGCTTAATACGTCTGATCTGAAGCTAGTCGAGCTTGAGGGGATAGTGATGCATAGGAAGAGAAAGATGGAGACAAACAAAGCTGGAGAGAGAGAGAGGACGAGAGACATTAAGAGAACAAATCTAATTTGTCCCCACGAAAGGGAGTGTCCCTCAGGCGAAAATGCCAATCACATGAGCCTTTCACTTTTTCATTTGTTTGAATGCAGCCTCCATTTGATATTTAAACTAAAAGGCCCCTATCGTTGCCCCCATCAAGCTTTGCACTGTCCGCTAATGCAGTCTGAAGAGAGCGAAGTCTCTGCAAAATGAAATGCTAAATGACATTTTGCCTCCGGCGTGCATGACTCAGTCGTGACAGAGATATCTGGGGTTTGACAGCTTGTAGTCACTCTAATAATAGTCCATCTCCTCCCCTCCATTTTACTCATCCGGACCGCAGTGGCCCTCAAGAGTGAAGTGGATTCTGGTAGCAGAATGGCCCTCGTTGTGAAAAATCGTTTGAGCTTCTCTGATTAAACATGTATAGTGTGTAGGCCGTGACTCTCATCTGAAATATACAGAAGAGCTGTTGTGCTTGTGTTCAAAGGGGTTCAGAATATCACGAGGCATCAAACTATGCTTAATCATTTGAGATAAAAGATTAATTGTAATATGAAAATACAGTGTGACTTTTAGAACACAAAAACATACTCCCATTTATTGAACATTGAAATGATAACCATTGTCTGTGCGATGGGCAACAAAAATTAAAGGTTTAGTTCACCCAAAAATTCTAATGATCCCATAATTTACTCACCCTCAAGCCATCCTAAATGCAATATGAGTTATATTAAACGATAACCATAATGGGAGTGAATGGTACCATTTTTTAAGCCCAAAAAAGTGCATCCATACATCATAAAAGTAATACATACGGCTTCAGGGGGTTAATAAAGGCTTTCTGAAGTGAAGCAATGTGTTTTTGTAAGAAGAATATCCATATTAATAACTTTATAAACTATAATCACTGGCTTCCAGTAATGGCGGTACGTGAGTCGAGTTCCGGCCGAAGAGGGAACTCTGACCCGACGTATGAACTCTGACCCTGACCTGACGAACGCACGTGAGGATGCGTTTCTTTGTCAGCATCTTGAACGGAAGCTTGAGAAGGGCTCGATTCAAGATGTGCAGATCCAAGATCTGTCGTAGCCCACGCCTTTCTTGGGCACGATGAAGTATGGGCTATAAAACCCTGGCTTCATATTGGCTGACATATATACATAACATCGACATAACGTCGAACATGACTGACTGATAGCATACACTAATTTCTGTGGCTTATTTTACTTGCAACTCTCAATGCAATGATTGTGGTGAGATGCAAAAATAAAATTAAATAATAAAATAAATAAATAAAAAAGCGTGAAACATGATACAATGGCCAAATATGTCCTGAATTGTGTATGGCTAGCTATACACAGTGGGAATGAATTTAAAGAAAAAGAAAAAGAGGGTAACATGCAAACTAAAATGATTAAAAAAATGTATGTGAATACATAAACAAAATATACAGTAAATATAACTACAATTATTTTATATAACAATTATTTTTATAAATAAATAAATTTTTATATTTAATATTATTAAATTGTTAATTTAATTATAAATAAAATTTAACAAAAAAATAATAAAAATCTAAACATTTTAAACCTATATTCGAATTATATTAAACCTATATTATATTAGATCATGTTCATGTAAGAAGTATTATACTTTTCACAGGTCAAAAAAAATTCAAAATGCAGCTGTTAAACTACAAAGAGACCCAACCCTCACACTACAGGTCACTGCTATTCATTTCCTTTGAGTAAAAGCAATAAAAACCCTCATTTAATCCCATTTCCACTGCTTTGTTAACATAGCACTAAGTCCGTGCACATGCAATGTCAACCGCACGCCACCCGCGTGAAATATGCTGATCTCATGTTGAAATAAAATCCCAGCAGGGAGTGTGGTGTTGGTAACTAGCTCAAATCTCTAAAAACCTATCCACCCACCCCCACACACACAACACCTCTGTCTGCTGTAATTAGAGAAAACCGTTTGAGAAGATCAAGGTGAATAAACTCTTTGTGGTGGGAAATATGTGCTCCAGATCACCCAGAACCATGATGTGACTTTTTCCAAATATCTCCAGCATCTTGAATGGAAACTCTTTTGCATCAACCACGACTGAATATGTATTCAAGGGGGCGCATGTTGGAGTATTTTCCAGGACACCACTCACAGATTGACAAAAACTCAAATGAAGGCGAGATGTTTATTTCATGTTTATTTCATGTTTGTTGGTGAGGAAATGTGTTTATTTCCTGTTTGTTGGTGAGGAAGCAGACACCAATTCAGCCGGATCCAACTGCAAAGGCACAACTGGGGCACAAATTAAACTCTTCCTTTGTATATACTTTTTTTTCCCCCTGAGAGAATTATCATTAGGTATTCCCCATTAAATTATGCAGTCTGAAAACTATTTCAGTTTAGAGAAACACTAGGATTAAGTTTGGGAGACTTTTATAAGCTGAACAGTATCAGTATGTACTTAACTGCGACTTTTCAGTTAGATTAAACTGCCCTCAGACCGACAAAGAGGTCAGAGTACCTTCAGCCCTTTGGATGGATTAAAAGTTCCTTCCTCAAGGACACAGTGGCAGTAGTTTTCACAGAATGGTTACATCTGACATGCATGAATCCAGAAGTAATAACTGAAGTGTCAACCCTCGAGACTGTGGCCCAGTTCTACCAGAAAGACTCGGGAGATAAAATGATGTAACAAAAGCATATATTTATTAACAGCCCGGCAAGCAAATATTTATAAAGTTCTTTGGCGTAGGCGCCAGGGGTAGCAGAATCTGCATTTCCTGCCTGAAGATGAAGGCAGGGGCGCAGCCGATCCCCCCGGGAGGTATGGGAAGGGACCATCCTGGTGGTGGTGGGGAGAATGGAGGTAATTGTTTGCGTCAGCATCTGCGAACTCAGACATGTGTAAGTACCGATCTTTTATACGGCAAGTCTTCCTGGTAGAACTTACACTAAAGCTTTAATTTCTCTAACAGAGAGAAGACCTCCACCCAAACAGGGACATATGATACACACTCTCTTCTGCATATACGTGCACCTCCACAACATCTATCAAATATAAGCTCCTTCACTTTTCTCTTTTGGCCCATCCATCAAAATTTCCCTTGCTCCCCCAGTCTGCAGTGGTGTGCTTTTCCAAAGTCTGACTGATGGACTCAACGTTGGAAGGCAGTGGGTCAAGGAGACAAAGAACATAACAAATCAGCTTTGTTGTTGATCGATAGTAATTCGATTTGCTTTCATTGCATTTTGGTCATCAGGGTGAATAGTTAAAGACATGTCAGCAACACTTTCTGGAATATAAGTGCATGAGAGCAAATGAGAAAGAGGAAGAAATGCATGTGTCCCTTAAAGTGATGTGTCTCTTTTCCATGAATAGGGTATAAAGAGGGTCATAATAGCTGTTCTATATATTAGGGCTGACAACCCATACACAAAAGAAATGTATTTGAAATATATTTTCAGAATATATTTTTGGAATATATGTAAATATTTGAAATTGGCCCAATAAATATATTTTAGTTAAATATATGTAAATATAATTTCAATTTATTTTTTAGATAGACCACTTCAGCCGTGGATGTGGGAGAGCAGTGCTCTACTTCACCCACCCACATTTTTCCTACTGGTTGGGAATCGAACCAGCAACCCTTCGGTTACAAGCCCTAACCAGTAGGCCATGGCTGCCCCTTTGCTAATTTTATTGGCCTAAAATGACAATTTTATGTAGGAAACAACACACAAAATGCAGAGTTTCCCCCCCCCCCCTATTTTTACAGAATTGAATACAGATATTTAATAGTGTGTGTATGCAGTGTTAGACACTTGAGTTCTATCTATTGTTTAAGTGCACATCACTGTTGGAGTGTCACTGTTATACTTGCATCATAAATATTGTGCATATTTTCAATATTTAAATGACTTCAGGAAAGATGTCAATAAAACAACAATAAATCTAATAATTGCACTTAGTGTTAGGTACGTGCCACCTAATATGGCCTAATAGTCCTAGGAAAGCAACTATCTGTCATTTTACATTGCAGTCATTTAAATGTAAGTACAGTATTTATTATAGCTGTGTGTCATAATACAGTAGTGAAATATGGTAGCTGTAACGGTCACCAGCTGGAGTGCCCTTGAGAACCACCAGAGGGCACTCCACACCCGACTATTGTCACTCTCTCACTAACTACATTTACCATAACTCACTGCCCGGACTCATCATCACTAATTGCATTCACCTGTGTCTCATCATCCTTGTTAGTTTCAGCCTATTTATTCCTTGTTCATTCATTCAATCATTGCGAAGTTTTGTTTAGTGTCACACTGCAACTCTGAGAGTTTTTCCTGGTTTTCTTGTTTCTTGGTTTTTGGATTTCTTGCCTGTTCCTTGGATTACTCTCTTGCCTCTGACCCCTGCCTGTCTTGTTTTGTTTTTGTTTGTTTGTTTGTTACTTCTATGGACTCTCTGTGCCTCATGATATTTTTTAGAGGGGGACTATCAGAGCCACTCGGGTCAGCCATGCCACTGCACAATCCCCATTGGACTTTAGGATTTTATATTTACTTGGCCCTGCAACTGAGTGGTTCTGTCTATGCTGTGGGGATCACGGAGGAGAAACGTGGTACTCCCACATTAGCCCTCATTCCTCAGCCTCGTCCCGTCACGTCCTCCGAGCCTGAGCTTCTTCACGTCAGCCCTGCCGAGCCTGCGCTCCACGTCAGCCCTGCCGAGCCTGCGCTCCACGTCAGCCCTGCCGAGCCTGCGCTCCACGTCAGCCCTGCCGAGCCTGCTCTCCACGTCAGCCCTGCCGAGCCTGCGCTCCACGTCAGCCCTGCCGAGCCTGCGCTCCACGTCAGCCCTGCCGAGCCTGCGCTCCACGTCAGCCCTGCCGAGCCTGCGCTCCACGTCAGCCCTGCCGAGCCTGCGCTCCACGTCAGCCCTGCCGAGCCTGCGCTCCACGTCAGCCCTGCCGAGCCAGAGCTTCACGTCAGCCCTGCCGAGCCAGAGCTTCACGTCAGTCCTGCCGATCCAGAGCTTCACGTCAGTCCTGCCGAGCCAGAGACTGTTCACGTCACGTCTGCCGATCCAGAGACTGTTCACGTCACTTCTGCCGATCCAGAGACTGAGCTTCACGTCACGTCAGCCGATCCAGAGACTGAGCTTCACGTCACGTCTGCCCGACAAGAGTCTCGTCCCGCCGAGCCTGAATCTGATCCTGATACTGAGCCTGAATCTCTTCCTCTTCCTCTTCCTGCGCCTGTGTCTTCGGACAAGATGGCCGACTCCACGCCTGTATCTTCGGACAAGATGGCCGACTCCACACCTGTGTCTCTTGACAAGATGGCCACCGCCGAGCCAGTGTCTCCGGACAAGATGGCCGCCTCCGAGCCAGTGTCTCCGGACAAGATGGCCGCCGCCGAACCAGTGTCTCAGGACAAGATGGTCTCCGCCGAGCCAGCGTCTCCGGACAAGATGGCCGTCGCCGTCGCCGCCGCCGCCGAACCAGTGTCTCCGGACAAGATGGTCTCCGCCGAGCCAGTGTCTCCGGACAAGATGGCCGCCGCCGAGCCAGTGTCTCAGGACAAGATGGTCTCTGCCGAGCCAGTGTCTCATGACAAGATGGTCGCTGCCGAGCCAGTGTCTCAGGACAAGATGGTCGCTGCCGAGCCAGTGTCTCAGGACAAGATTGTCTCCGCCGAGCCAGTGTCTCATGACAAGATGGTCGCTGCCGAGCCAGTGTCTCATGACAAGATGGTCGCTGCCGAGCCAGTGTCTCAGGACAAGATTGTCTCCGCCGAGCCAGTGTCTTCGGACAAGATGGCTGCCGCCGAGCCAGTGTCTCCGGACAAGATGGCCACTGCCACGTCGCCTGAGCCCTCACCAGATATGGCCGCCGACACGCCTGAACCTGAGCCCTCAGCAGAGATGGCCGCCGACACGCCTGAACCTGAGCCATCAGCAGAGAAGGCCGCCGACACGCCTGAACCTGAGCCCTCAGCAGAGATGGTTGCCGACACGCCTGAACCTGAGCCCTCAGCAGAGATAGCCGCTGCCACGGTGTCTGTTCCTGAGCCGGCATCTGTTCCTGTTCCTGAGCCGGCATCTGTTCCTGTGCCTGAGCCGGCGTCTGTTCCTGTGCCATGGCCGCCTGAAGGGTCGTCTCCTCCCTGGCCGCCTGAAGAGTCGTCACCGCCCTGGTCGCCTGCACAGCCTGCTCCGCCCTGGTCGCCTGCACAGCCTGCTCCGCCCTGGTCGCCTGCACAGCCTGCTCCGCCCTGGTCGCCTGCACAGCCTTGGTCGCCTGCACAGCCTGCTCCGCCCTGGTCGCCTGCACAGCCTGCTCCGCCCTGGTCGCCTGCACAGCCTGCTCCGCCCTGGTCGCCTGCACAGCCTGCTCCGCCCTGGTCGCCTGCACAGCCTGCTCCGCCCTGGTCGCCTGCACAGCCTGCTCCGCCCTGGTCGCCTGCACAGCCTGATCCGCCCTGGTCGCCTGCACAGCCTGATCCGCCCTGGTCGCCTGCACAGCCTGATCCGCCCTGGCCTCCCGTCTTGCCGCAGTTTCCAGGTCGTCTTCCGCTCCACGGGCCTGGCCCTCCATCCCGCCCCCGGGTCCGCCTCCGCTCCACCTCCCTCCTGGAAAATTTCAGAGCGTCTGGAAGCCGCTCCTTTGAGGGGGGGCTATGTAACGGTCACCAGCTGGAGTGCCCTTGAGAACCACCAGAGGGCACTCCACACCCGACTATTGTCACTCTCTCACTAACTACATTTCCCATAACTCACTGCCCGGACTCATCATCACTAATTGCATTCACCTGTGTCTCATCATCCTTGTTAGTTTCAGCCTATTTATTCCTTGTTCATTCATTCAATCATTGCGAAGTTTTGTTTAGTGTCACACTGCAACTGAGCGTTTTTCCTGGTTTTCTTGTTTCTTGGTTTTCGGATTTCTTGCCTGTTCCTTGGATTACTCTCTTGCCTCTGACCCCTGCCTGTCTTGTTTTGTTTTTGTTTGTTTGTTTGGACTGCCTACCTGTGTTTTGACCCACTGCCTGTTTATTGGATTACGTGTCTGGATTGCCTCTTAATAAAAGCTGCATTTGGATCTACCTTCGAGTCTCGGAGCAGTTCGTGACAGTAGCCTACTGTTGTGTATTGGGGAAAAGGTAGAGGAATTACTATGATCAAAATACATTTTCGACCCTTCTTTAGCAAGCTAAACATTTTATGACCATATATTTTGTCATATATTTTACATTACATGTTATAAATGTAAATATATTTCACACTTAACATCATATTTTTGTTATATTTCAGAATATATTTCAAAATGATAAATATAAGTGGACAACGTCAATGTATTTGGAATATATGCCACATATATTTTTGACACTATAAAATATATTTACATATATTTCTTTTGTGTATGGGAATAGATAAAAAAAATTAATCACACCCTTATCGTGAAACTAAGCATACACCATTTATCTTGTTTAACACATTCGTTTTGTCATCATTTGCTATATCCAGCAAAGGAAACCATCAGAATGAAGGGTGATTCTCTCAAAACTGTATTTTCTGCAAGCTTTTTTTTTTTTTTTTAAGGTAAATTTAGTTGTCTTTTCAAAAAATAACACTTGGAGACACCAAAAGGACATAACCAACTGATATAAGGAGTCCATATAATTCATAAATGTATGCATGCACACCAAGCACCCCTGAAAAAAAAAAAAAAAACACAGTATAGTGTGTATAGTGTAGTGTGTATAGTATAGTATGCAGTGCAATAGCAAAGAGCTTGTTTACAGTTTAGACAAGTCAAGTTGCGATACCATACAGGACCACATGGAGATGGCAAACCGCATTTCTAAATCAACTGTATTGACCTGACTGCATATACTGTACCTAGGCTAGTACACGGATTCATTTCAGAATTACTAAACACAGCAACATACCCCCCAAGTGTGGGTATCTTCAGGTTAGAGTAATGGGCGTGACACATACACAAGGTTTGTTTGTGCATCAATTTAACGGACTCACTCGTGCTTACTGTATGACTCACAAATACTTCTAATAATAAAATGATACTGAAAACAACCCTGCAGCCATATCTTGCCGTTTGTCAGCATCGGATCCATCAACGACCTTGCTGGTGTCTAAACTTTCCTTCTCAGGTGACTATGTGACAGAGATGACCATGATTTTTGCATAAGGGGCGTGGTTTGCGCTAAACTGGTTTGGGAATAAAATCACGCATACGACTCCTTTATGTCATCGCAATCGTCTTTACCTTGATTGCAATCTTCATCCATCATCCATATATATATATATATATATATATATATATATATATATATATATATATATATATATATATATGAAGAGTTCAAATGCAAAAGCCTCTAAGTGCCATCTGAAATTTTCTTCTAGAATGATCGTTTTTATCAAGCTTGTATATTTAAGTTCAATAATTTCACTTAAATGGCAATGCAAATTACCTATTAATTGTCATTTAAGTGAAATTACTTAAATATACAAGCTTTATAAAAATGATCATTCTAGAAGAAAATTTCAGATGGCACTTAGACGCTTTTGCATCTGAACTCTTCATATGTATATGTATATGTATATATATATATGGTTTAGTTTTAGTCTGTATAGTTCTGTTGTGCTTTGGTTTAGTTTTCCCTGTTCCCATTTTGTTCCTGGTCCTTATTAGTTTAGTTTCTCATTAGTTCCCCACCTGTTCTCATTTCTGCTGATTACTCTGTCTGTGAATTTAAACCCTTTGTTTCCTCTGTTCATTGTTCTGTGTTGTTTATTTTTTTATGAGGTGGTGATGCTTGTTTTCTGTGTATTTGTAATTAAAGATGGTTCTAGTTGAATTCTCCATCATAGCCATGTGCTTTTTTTGCAGCCAGTCCTGACAGTTGCAATTTCAGCCAAATTTGTTAATAGATTAGAGGATAGTTTATCTACCATATCTAAATGTCAAAAAATGTGCCTTAAAGTAATGGGGCACATTGTATCATATTTATGAAAAGTACCTTCAGAAGCAAGATGGATCTAAACCGTGTGTGTTTCAAAGGACACAGATCACCTCTACCTCATTTCTCATCATCACAGGGGGATCATAACATTCCCTCAAAACCACACGGCTCTCTTCAGTCTGTGAGGATGTGATGACAGCCGTAACCCATCAGTGACCACAAGACTGAGATTACTGCAAGAGGGCTCCCTTTTGAAAGTCCATTAGGATGAGTTAGGGTGCTTTCTGGGATAAAGCCATTAAAGAAATGGATCAGAAATTCTTGGTTGATAATATCTATTTTAAAGATAAAGTGTATGCTGTGGTACAGAAATGTACCATATATGGTAATGTCCATATTTCTACACATCAACGTTTATGCAAAACAAACAACAAGCATGTATGTACTGTGCCTTTTGACTATTAACCTTATAGTTACTGACAACTAGCCCAAATACACCCTGTTTGGGAGCTGAGGAGAGCTTTGATAGCCAAATCAACAGTCTTAATTTAGCCAGGGAGAATAAGAGCTTTTATCTAATTGCCTCAATCAATGTGAACAGTTGCATAAGGATGAAATTAAACAACTTTAATTCAGCCTGTAGGGTAATTAAGGACTTGGTGCTGTGTTCTGAAACTCTAAGGTACATTTTCCCACCAGTGATGACTTCTTTACTGTAAAATCAAACGTGGCTTTGACGTTCTGTGAAATTGTACCTGACACTTTAGGGACCATTGTTGCAACAATCTAATAGGGTCCAATACAGCTGATATTTTATTATACAGCCAGGAGCAACTACCTCTCAACAAGCATGCAGGATTTTATTGTACTGTGTGTGTATAGACGGATGAGAACTTACAAGGTTTAACCCTATAAAAGCAAAAAGGTTTTAAGTTACATGTGTATCTTGTAGCGTCAGCGTCTCTCTGGTAAAATCATTAGTAGGTGTTTGTGAGAGATGCCAGCCATAATGGTACAGTAAAATACAGGGAGAGAAAGATGCAGAGGTAATAAATCTACAAATGAGGAATTGATTAGCTTCTTTAACCTCATTTTTTCCTCAGACATGAAAAATTAGATTGTAATACTGAAAATGTTTTTTGCTTTAAACAAAAATCTTTAGAGGACTAGCATCGGGTTCAGACTGCAAAGGATTTGAAAAATTGGCTTCAAGTTTACGAGTCATGTATAAAATTATGGATTATGTTATACATAACTCATTTTTATGTCAGTGGAATGCTTTCATCAGAATGATATATGTGTCGTATAACATTTAAGGGCTCAACAATATGGATGGTGCTGCTTTGTCACACATGTTATATTTGTTAGCCATGTACATGTGTTTTATGCCATGCAAACTAAAACATTTAGTTTTCATAAATGTTCAATGAAATTTGTCTATAAAAATAAATCTAATAACATTTTAAATATATATACTTTTACTAATCTAAATACTGGCCTATTCAGGGCAGCAGAAAATCCTTATTGTTGAGGCCTACATAAAAAGCTAATATTATATTAAGTTTCGATGTCTTCACTCTCCTGGCTAGGATTTATTTGAAAAGAGCTTGAGGTATTAAGTGATATCCAAACAGAACAATTACATAACTTTACTGCTGATCTCTTTGTATGAAATAGTACATTCCTTCCTCTTCTTCCATCTGCACGATTCAACACACATAATACAGATGATTAGTGCTAACTGAGTTACATCACAGCATTTTTTTTTTCTGCAATAGTTTGTCTTTCTGAAAAATTACATTTCGAAAAAAGTTCACACGTGCAAATTTGTATTGATGTTGTTCATTTAAATTAACATCCAATCCCCAACATTATCTCATTGCATTTCTTTCCCTGCCCTATCATGCTGAAATGAAGGCCTTTCTGGTCACCAGCACATGTTGTGCTGATGCTGGTCTTCAACACTGGCTAAATAAAAATCTGCCTTAAAGTCAGCCTAAACAGCATAAAGCAGGCTAGAAAGTGGAAGTATCTTGTGTCAATTAATCTTTCAAAGACTAAAATTGATCTAATCTTAATGCCAACCAGGAACAGACACTTTAAAAGTGTAGATCAAATAAACAGCTTTGTGTAGGGTTTGGATAAGTTGTTACAGCACACTATGGCACTGTGTGATCTGTCTTACAGTAGTAGTACCGTTTGCTTGTTTTAATCAAGCCTCTATATTCAACAAACAAGATCTTCCTGAGGTCTAATCTCATCACAGATGTTGCTGGAGAAAATAGCCCGAAGGGTGGCCTAATTTTGCAATGATTTGTTTAGTTGACCCTACAACTTGCTGATTGATGTCTAGATTGATGGACTCAGGAGCTAATTATTTGATTGTTGAGGGCGGAACATTTAAGGGTAACACAAACAAACCACTTTCCATCTGATCCTTTTCAGAAGGAGCCATCAAAATCAAATTCAGGTGAAGAGTCACTACTTCCTGCTTCCGCCCAAAGACTTACTTTCTGAACGGATGTGCGCTTGCTAACCACCATAAACCGACCTCGCTGACCTCTCTGAGGGTAAACAGACACCGGCGCTCAAATTCGTTTGAGGGATTTGGGGGAAACAGACAGAAACAGAACGAATAATGTGGGACAGAGAAGAATAATCCCATATGCCAAAAAACCCTGGATAATGTTGGACTACTGTGTACCTCCTTGAGACAGGATAGCACCAACTGTCTAACCGTCTAAGGAAAGATTAAAACCAGACAAGGTACTTCAGGGGTTTCTGATATCACTACTCATAGTGATTTCAGAGGGGCGGACAGTTCAGTGATGTCCTTTCCAATCATACATGCATCATTAAATCTGCGGGATATAGTATCAGCATATCCACATTTCCCTTTCAAATCATACGGAAGTGGTTTTATGCTCTCATGCCTCCAAGGAATGGCAAGGGCATAAGGCCAAGTTAAAAAAAAATATACACATAGGACTGTTTTTCTAAGCCTAGCTTACAAAATTTAAACAGAACAAAATCTCAGGTGACAGGCATGTAAGTGCTCCAGTGGAGTCAATATTTTCTTAAAAAATAAAAAAACAAAAGACTGTATTATCACAGAAACCACAACTTGAAATATGTGGGCTGACATGCCAAAGTTTCTTTTAGTCAAATTGTATTAATGAAATGCAACACAACCTATCATTGCGCTAACCCTACCAATAAATAAATAAATACATAATTCTGTTAATTCACTGCAATGTTTGTTATTTTACACATTTTAACATTGCATACACCTGTAAAACAAAACCCTCTACAGTTACCATGCATAATGTAGAGTTTTCAAGGGACCCTTCCTTACTGAAATATAAAGGAAGATATACACCAATTTATACTTTTTGTGTGATATTAAAAAAGACGAACATATAGTTTCCCAAATAAAATATTTGACTTTTCTCACGGTACTTAAATTCTTGAAATATTAAATATCTATTTGTACAGGAAAAAATATTCTCAAATTGTAAAATAGATTTGTAGAGCAACATTTCATTCGATTTAAATATATATTTGTATAGCTTTACTCAAAATAGTGCCATACAACCAGTGTGCAATTTAAAGATAATCACATGAAAATGAAAAACTACAAAACATATACAAACTATTTTTGAATATTTGTTGCAAGGAAGGAGAGACTTATTTTAAAATAATCCCTACTGTTAAAATGTAGTAATTATTATTATTATTTTTTTAGTTCAAATTTTCTGTCCTTCAGGGTCTATGGACCCGAGTTTGAAACCTCTGATGTGGAATCTCTGCATTACTTTAAACACGCTCCACTTTGACACCAATTTGTGTTCACCGTCCCCTTACAAATGCTTTTAAAGATTTAATGCTTCAGAGATTTGAGCAACACAATCTAAATGACATATGAGGATTGTAAGTGTTTGCATTGACAGTACAAGACCACACTGTAATGAAAAAGCACATCAGCACTGAGGCTGTGGGTACATGTCAAACATGCCCTCACAAATCACATGACATGAGTCCAACAACCCTAAAGAAAGTGACACAGTGGAGTTACATTCCTTGATTGGTTTAGTGGTGGTGTGTCAAATCATTTCCTGCCTATCTTTGTGTTTATGTTCACATGCTCATGGGATGCCCAAGAGGTAAGATCATGTATGTACAATCTAAATAAAAGTTTTCAATGTGTTATTTGAGACACTGTCACAGACCCAAAATGATAACATTAATTTTCTTACCTTAGCAGACCAGATTTGTGTATTATAATTTATATGCCTGTAATCAACATACACTTTCAATCACAATTATTCAATTATCACTCACTGGGTCACCTAATTTGGCTCACCTCACCTTATGCAACTTCCTGTGACCTCAAAGTTGCCCCCATCTGTTATTGGCTGGTGTGTGAAATCAGCTTTGTTCTGCACTTGAGTTTGGCTGCCTAAATGATCCAAATGGAGCGTGTCTGATTGGGTTAGAGCAGCTAAGAGGAAACCATATGTACTGAATTTCCCTTAAGCACAACAGAGTCAAGCTTCAAAATAGTACAGTACCTGCAATTAAGTCCAACTGAGGTGTTTCCATAGCGAGCTCAGCCATGTCCATTGATATACAACTACAGTCATCAAAGCGTTTAATGTGCCATGAAACCCACTGGTACAATTTCTGGAAGGTGAACCCTACAGCAACTGTATAAACTTATCCAGCCTGATTCATCAATATTTGTGGTCTGTTTTACCAGACGAAAAAAAATATATAATAAAAAAATAATTAAATGCGTGTGTCTGCTAAAAGTCAACATTTAAAAGTGCATTAGCATATGGATGACCTAAAAGCAACCCCCCCCCCCCCCCCCAAAAAAAAAAACTAAAAGTATACAAACAAAACTAAACTTAACACATATGTACAAAAAAATTATAAAATGTAATTTATAATCATGTCTTAAAAAAAAGAAAAGAAAAAAATATATATTTAACCATAGATTTTTAGAGCTCCAGAATTAATCCATATGTCAGGTCATGTGTGCGTTCAGTCCATCTGTCTATAGGTGTGGTTCTTTATCATCCTTTAAATTTCCTCACTCCGGCATCTGTGAACATTTATGTCCACGAATTGTGACATTTATAGCTACCCCCTTGTGTTAGGCCACCTCGGATTAAACCTTCCGCTATAACTCAAGACAGCGAACTAATATCAAGTAAACAATGCAAAACTTGTTTTCTATTATTTTTTTATAGTAACTGTAACTGCTTATTGTTGGAGTGCACACCGCATCCCTCTACGAAAAATGACTGTTTATGCATTGCTCTTCCAAGCGCTAAATACAGTAATGAACTTCAGGCCACACACTATGGAGCCGCTCTGTTCACTGTGGGAGCTCTGGGATTAGTATCTTTCCTCATAACCTTTCAATCTGTGTGACTGAAATGTAGTCTTTTGGAACACTTGGGAACAACTATTCACAGGGGTTTGGAAAGTTCACGGCACAGAATCTTAGTTAACGATAGTAACTACAGAGGCAGACTGATGTAAGAAATGAGGTTTGAGGTTTTGAGTCTACACATGCATCACACCTAAGCTTATTTTAAAGTAAAAAAAAAATCTTAGAGTATTTGGTTACACTTTATTTCAAGCTGTCTGTGCTGCAGAGTAATAATTCATACATGTAAACTTAGTTTAGGGTTTAGGGTTAGTTGCATGTAATTAGGCCTAATTTATAGTTATTAATACAATAACAAGGACACTGTAAAATAAAGTGTTACCGAGTATTTCTTAAGATCATCTCTCTTTACTTGCATATGAACAAAGGGAAATAAAGGCGAAGGAGAGAAGACCCCTGACTGTAGGTGTTTGAGAGATCTCAGAAACATGAACACAAATGGTTACATACAGTTGAGTAAAAGAACAGCAAGAGAGAGAGTAAAAGGGACTTTTACTCCAAATTGCTCCTGTAATAGAGATAGATTGAGAGAAACAGATCAGCAGATCAATAGATCTAAATAACTGCTCTCAGTGTCTGGTGTTTTTCTCTTCTTCATCAAGCGCTCATCATGAACATCTCTCATCATGAACTATCTCAATACACTCTGCTGTTGTAGGGGTCATGCATATTGTTGTGAATGTGTGTGTGTGTGTGTGTGTCTTACAGTAAGTCCACCTCCCATCCCATTAATCACTCATAAGCACCCACACCTTAACCTCCAGCTGAGAGGCTGGACCAGTGCACTCTTAAAAGCCTCTTATAAAAAATCCACTTTTATGAAATTACCGCTCGGACTACAATGATGGGAGCAGCTATGAACTTGCACTGACAAACCTCATTGTGTGTGTGTGTGTGTGTGTAAGCCATTAGGGCCTCCATCACAGGCACCCTGGCCTCAGAGCGCAGGGAGGAAGATAATGGCCAGGTGTGGTTAGTGGCCACCACAGCACAGTCATCAGTGTACAGTTGCTCTCTGCTGGATTCCCACTCTCATGAACTGGTGACTCACTGTAAATTACTACAGTATATGGGAGATTTTGATACATTACAAGCCTTCACCCTATTTTTTATGAGTCTTCTTTTCTTTTCTTTTTTACAAGAAAATAATTCATTATGTTCTCCTTTCCTCGTCTCTCTTTCAGTCACTCTAACACAGCTGGTCACCACTGTATTTGCTGCTCCCTACCAGGCTTTTTAGCTTAACCATCAAGTATTCCTTGCTGAACCAGTTTCAGCAAGAAGACCATGCTGATTAAACGTAATGTTAACCAAAATGATCTCCACTTTCTCATGAATTACTTGCAGTGTATTTGTAATTATTTGCGACAATATCTGAGTGAAAACTTTTCTAAAGTAAATCCTACACCCATTTTGTTTTAGTGTAGTGCAAGCCTTTTTATAGCATACCTCTATGAAACACAAGGGTCTATCTTAAAAAAGTTTACATCTCAGTATGTAAATATTATAATAAAGTGGCTCCTATTCCTTTTATAGGTCCTTCCTATACAAGTGCAACTTGCAACTTCCATCTGTCTAACTGATAGCAGGTAAATGAATAAATAAATAGAAAATTCACTCTCTGATTTTAATGTCGCTTAATTTTGTGATTACCTAACTTTACTATCACAATTATTTAAACTGTTATTTAAACCTTCATTTAAAATAGGGATGCACCAATATAAAACCGGTGTCTGACTGATATAGATGAGCTGATTATTATTTTGTTTATTATTTCTATTCTACTTTGTCTAAATTAAATAAAAATAAAACACACAAAATATTTAAAATGCAACAGTTGAATTTAGGTTTCACAACATTATAATTTACAGTATGAATATATACAAATCCATATTTATTTTATGATTTGCTAAAGATTACATTTAACAGTGTTATTAAATTATGACTGTTTTAAAGAACTTGAAGTAATCGTTAAATGAGGACAAAGGTAATTTAAATGGAAAAATAGTGGAAAAAATGTCAACAATGGCAGATTCAAGAAAGTTCAATGAAGACTTTATCATTAAATTGCACCCATGAATTTCTAGATTGCCTAAACTTATTTTTTAAATAACAAACACGTGTGAATATAGCACCTTTGAACCTCATAGTCTCTCTGTTAACACTTTATTTCACCGCATCTTGGTATTTGTGTGATTGTTTTACTTATTTGTTATTAGGGATGTAGAGTGAATGACTACAAGCATCTGTTTCATCTTTACGAGTGTGTGAAGAACTTCTGACACTTTCTGAAAGACATCCACCCCTCCTTACCGCTCATTAAGAGTTGTGAGACTGAACACAACTTCCTCTGTCACTCTGTTTAGACCAGTTCCTCTCAACATGCTGTTAAATTATCATTAAATTCAGCCTGTGCTGGTAATTACTGGCAGAATTACAGAGGTGTTTTTGTTTTTGTACGAGGGCATCTGCCCTAACTCACAAACATTTACAGATTATAAACAGTTTTTCTCAATCGATTTGACACATTTCTCCAAGCTCAGGTCACTGTTCTCAAAACAGTTAACACAGTGATCTGAACACTTTGGAACTGTCCTTAACAGGTTGTACATTTTCCTTAATTTCATGCAAATTGAAAATCACATGCATTTTTTTTTTTTCAAAACACTGTGCACAAAATTCTCAAATGTTTTCACATTCATACAGCCAACCTAAACTTTAATATATCAGGGGAAAAAAAAACTATTGCAGCTCTTTTTATTTGTGCACCATTTTTCCAAACAAAAATGTTATTTGTTAAATTCTTAGTTGCGCTCTCAATTAGTCTCAGTTAGCCCCAAATAAATATCTGCTGAGTTTGTAATACACACAAATATCCTAATTGTTTACACAGCTATCTCAATTATAAAATCTATAAAAGGGGAAAAGAAAAATGACAAAAAAAAAAGAAGAATGGGAAAAGGAAGAAATGTAAGAGAGAGATTTTGGAGAGGATGGAAGGGGTAATATTGAAAGAAAGAGATGAGGGGAAAGGAATAGATGGTATAGGAAAAGGAGATGGAGCAAGAAGAGTTGAGGATTTAGGAGAAGCAAGAAGAGCTGAGGATGTAGAAAGAGGAGTAGAGGGAGAAGAGATGGTAGAGTGGAAGGCAATGTTATTGGTGGAAAGAGCCAGCTAAGAAAATATAAGACATGGACAGAGGGGAAGGGAAGAGCAAGATGTAAGGGAGGAGAGATAGAAGGATAGGGTACAGACGGGTTTCAAATAAAATCAGAGCCACCCTAATTGAACATGTCATAAATGATGATATTTCCATGAGGGAAGCTGGACAGAGAGTTCTGCCCAATGCAAACATCGTGCCAGAGTCAATGTCCCTGGACACCACAGAGTAATCCAAAGGAACAGGCAAATAATTGAAAACCAATCAGGGAAACTGGGGGAATGCTCATTAATGCAGTACAGACACATACAAGACTTAGCAAAGAATGACTGAATTGACCAGGCTTATATAGGGTGAGCTAATGAGGCTAATGAGACACAGCTGACAGCAATCAGTTATGGGTAATGAAGTCCTTAATAGAGTGGCAATAGTCTGGGGTTGTGTGCCCTCTAGTGGCAATAAAGGGCACTCCAGCTGGAGTTCGTAACGCACATTAATGGGATAGTTTAAATGGTATGATTTATTTTTATGGTACATTTTTGGATTTGTAATAAAAGAGCAGCCTGGATGTTCTGCTGGACAATTCCTGTAGACTAACTGCTGGTAGTAAAAAATAAAATAAAAAATAACGGAAAAAAAGTTAAAGCAACACCATGTAGCTTTTCAACCTTCATAATATATTTCCAAGACCCTTGTGATGGTACATCGACTTACAATAGGTTGAATGACACGTCTGCCATAGCCTGACGGGGTCTGTATCGCTTTTACTGGCACTACGGAACTTCGGGGTTCGGGTAGTAACCCGAGCACAAAAAGAACTACAAAATTCGACTGCTTTACGGCATACGTCACTACATTACATCAAAATCGGTAATAACGTTTTAAATTTGAAAAGAAATAATCTGGATTGAATTGACAGATTGGGAAAAACTGGCTTCTAATAAAATAAATAAATAAATAAATAAATAAAAACGCTTAAATTTGCGAATTATCAGTCTGGTAGCTAGTAAACGCTAACATGCTAGTTTTCGATGAAAAAATAAAACCCATGAAATTATATTCATATGACATGCTGAAATATATGCCACTGTACCTGGGATGAAGACATTTCACGCAACGCAGGCAGTCTGCCCAAGACGTGAGAACTCCTGCAGAGTTCGGGGGCATCGGCTTGTCAACAAATGCACGTGTATCCCCTGGTGTAACCATGACAGATTTTACGACAGTAGTAGAAGACAATACTGTTTCCCAACTGTAGGGGGACCCCGAGAGCAAAAGTTACTTGGTGTTGCTTTAACCGAAAGCACTGAAAAAAAAAAAAACATACATGTTTTGAGTCATTTATCTACAAAATTTTGTTTGCACTATTCATCTAAGTACACACAAGCTGTAGAATTCATAACAAGTTCCAGAAATCATACGAGATCACACACATTCAGCTAATGCACACTGATGTTGCATTATGGCTGTTATTATGAAAAAGCAGCTGAGCGGGGTGAGCTCACAACGCTGTTGCCGTCGGTAACTGGCCATGTGCCTGCGTCTCTGTCATGTGCTGATGAAGAGGAACCGGTGCCCGCTGTCACAGTATGCCAGCAGCAATATATGACTCACCCCATATTCTGAGACTGGCGCTGTTCCAGCAGCCACCCACCCCTCAATAAGCAAGCATCCTCTAGACATTCTGAGTCAGAGAGAGAAATGGACTTGTATTGTAACCAAATAAGCAAGATGAGAACACAGCTATAAGAGGAGGGGGAAAAAAGAAATGAAAAGTTAGAAGGTGAGAAATAAGATAAATCAGGGGGAAACACTGAAAGAATGAGAGAGAATGAGAGAAAAAGCAGAGGAGGAGAGGTATAGGTTTAATAACAGAACACTTTCTTCAGCACCTCAAGGTCAGATTTGTCCTTTTGAGGTAGGATCTGATCTCATAGAGTTTTTTAATCTCCACCAAGGAAAAGGGATTTTTTGTTGTTGCTGACAGGTGTTTCCCCCAGCTATGTCAATTATTTCAAACACATCATAGAAATGATGAACAGATTAACACTTGAAGAGGAAGAGAGAGATTATGAGCAGGCATGAACATTTAACTTCTATAAGGCTTTGAGACAGAGGGGTCAAGGACTAATGTGAAACATCTGTGTCCTTTGACCAAAAAAACTTGCGACACAAAAGATATCACACTTTTCTGTCAAACTCATATTGCGGAATGACACGCTGTATGGTATTTTTCATTACAGACGCGTGGTTTGATATACAGGTATGTTGTTCAATATATGACTGGAAGGTGACATATGGATCCACTTTTACACAGTTTTGCACAAAATTCTGTGGAATGGACAAAATAAAAAAAATAAAAAAAATAATTGTCTTCAATGGACAGTTCCCCACTCGACTTGTTAAGTATGTCTTTAACTTTAACCAATAATAATAATAATAATAAAAAAGCACAGTAAAAACCTGTTAATTGTTGACTGTAAGCTACCGTACCATATAATGAGAAAAAAATAGTAGATAGTATGTTATATTGGTTATTATATGATATTGCGTATTTTTACTTTAAAATACTACCTTTTGTAGTTATCTTATAATTTACAATGAAATATACACACACATCTGTGGCATAATCTAAAGCTTTACCTAAATGTAATAATGAAATGAAAAATAACTGGATAGTCTTCACTGTATAAATTAAATATAATTAATATTTGAAACCGACAGGACCAAAAAACATGTGCAAATGATAAACTTTCACTCTACGATGGTTAAGCTTTGCGTTTCAAAATGTGGTGCCTGGTCCGTACGGATCACAGACCAACTACCCTGTATTTTACATCACACATCCTGAGATGCTAAAACGATTGATCATGCAGCCCTAGGTTAAATAATCCATTACATTAAGAGTATCAAATTAAATATGAGCTTATTTAAAATCAACATTTCTTTCACTTCGTTCATCATCTCGAATACATCTTTTCAGTGAGTTCATCACAGTGTATTATGGGATTGTCTTTCCACAAAGGATATGTGATGCTTATGCAACGACGCATTAAAATGCAGCCCACTAGGTTTTGGAACAGAGCAGTTGATTTCCCTCTTCAACCCAGGTCTCAGCCTCTCTTCCACCTCCAGTAAAAATAAAACAACACTAAATCACATCAACTGCTCTTCCTTTTTCCTTGCAACCTCACACAGTGGGGAGCTCACCATATTCAGCCACAATGACGAGGCCCTGACGCTTACAATGACGACCCTGTTTTCTATAGTGCAAAATTACAATAAACGTGAATCATGCGCATTAGAGAGAATTGACAGCACAGAAGTGGATGATGAGGACAGCAAAAGACATGAAGGCAAGGATATAGTAGAGAATAGTAGAGCAATTTATTGCATTAGCAGAAAGTGTGCGCATGTTAATGCCAATGCTGATCCACATAGGTGTACAGGTCAACTTTACGTCATCATACTGCACTTGATCTTCATCCACACCAGGGTTTGGGAGCATTCCGGAGTCAAATATTGAGACGTCATCCTAGTAGTCTGAGCCGCAGCGACAGGATCTTACTAAAGTTATACCAAACTAATCCTATATTTCAGTGAACTTCAGCACATTAGGAGTTGTGAGAGTGTGTCTGGGTGGTTTGAAGATTTATGTAAGAGAGGGGAAGGAAAGTGTGAGTCTAAGACATTGAAAGTGCAGAGAACAGAGAGAAACTAGAGGAAAGGTTTTAGCAGTCAGACTGTTGGGATCAATCCACTTCAGCCTCATATCCCTAAAGCCAAACCCCAAACATGTGGAACCAATCAACAGCTGAAAATCATATCACCACAGTTTTCTGTCTCTGCCTCTCTGTATTTAATAAAATCATAACATGAGGGTCAGGCATGATTGGCTCTCCTTTCAATCTCACTAGGCTACATAGGGAGAGTGGGTTATTCGAAGCAGCCAATAAGAATACACCTTCAGCACCGAGGTCAGCCAATTGTGTTGCAGATATCTTGGGTCAGTTAACTTGTACAGGGAAGGTCAAGCAATATGGTGTCAAGCTCTTAAGGCACCAAACCATTAAAACGGAATATAACCGAATAGCAAAAAGCCTTTTAGAAGGTGAAGGAAAGGCTACATCATAAAGCTATGGACATTTATGAGTAATTTTATTAGCCTTTGAGAAAAGAAGGCAAGCATACTTTTTTAATGGAAATGTTCTGTTGCCTTACAATTGGTGAACTCTCTCGAACAAGGTCCCCAAGATACCATCCAGAGCTCAATTAAACTACATAAACATTCATTCTAGTTGAGCTCCACTGAAGACTAAGGTCCAGTGAGAGGTCAAGGGATTTTCAGTGTGGTCGTAACTATAGAATTAATGTTTTTGTAGCGTAATTTGATCTTAATTAGATCTAATTCACTATGAGGCTTCACTCGAAAAAAAAATCCCTTTTGGTTTTGGATGCATGACACTGAATGGTGTGTGTGTTTTATTATTATTGTTTTGAGAGGGAGAGTGTGAACATCCTGTAAAGGGATGTGCGTGTTGGGTGGTTTCAATAATTGTTTCTCTCTTTCTCTCATGTAACTCTCTTCTTGTATTTACATCTGCACACACATGCGGATATGCGCGCACACACACACACACACACACACACACAGATGTGTGGGCCAATTTCCTGAGTGAATTTTTTTCTTTTCTTTTCTTTCTTTCTTTTTTTTTTAACACTTTTTATTGTCTAAAAAACATGTTAATGGGGACATAGAGCTGGAGAATTCTCAGAGTCCCTTTTAGATCAAGACTTCTGAACTGAGAACAGACAGATCAGGTTGTTTTTGGCTCTGGTGGTTTCCAAAAAACACCCAAATTTGGCCCCAAAGGGCCACCCTCTGATTTTCTTTGTCTTTCACTCTCTCTTATTTCTCATATTAACCCAGCTGTGTAGGTGTCATTTGAGCATTGGACATGTCCCCCATCCCACCCACTCTGCAAAAAAAAAAATATATATATATATATGCCTGGAATTCAAAGATAATCATTTTCAACCATATGAGGTAATAAACACTGTGGGTATAAAACAGCCAATCTTGAACACATTAAAAATAAGTCGGAAGATTTCTACAGTCACAAAGTGGTGTGCGATGTGTGTTTCCATATGAACCGACTAATTTGTAAACAGGAGTCAGCCATGCTTATTTACATTTGAGAAGTCTGGTTGTTAATATTTGCATGTAGAAGGTGAGTAATTGAAAGAGGATGTTTCACATTACACCATTGCCAAAACATTTTTGTGTTTTGGATATTGTGCCTAATGACTCAAAAGGTTAATCTCACTAATGTTGATATTTTTATTAATACTTTTATTCGCAAGTATATGCATTAAATTGTTCAAATGTGACTAATAATTTTACAATAGATTTCTATTTTTAACAAATGCTGTTCTTTTGAACTTTTGAATAAATAGTTTGATTAAATAGTAACAAAAATGTTAAGCAACTGTTTTCAAGAACGATAATAATAAGAAATGTTACTAAATTAGCATAATATATGATTTCTGAAGGGTCATGTGACACTGGGTAATGATGCTGAAAATTCAGCTTTGACATCACAGGAAAAATGTACACTTTAAAAAATATCAAAATAGTTGTTTACTGTTAACTGGCTATAAGATAATATTCAGAGTATGAGTATTCAGAATATTTTCCTCAACATTAATCAAAAACAAAAAGACAGATGCACATCTGACTCTAGTCCAAACACATAATATTCGCTCAGTCTCTCTAAACACAAATGCTTCCTCCTATATTAGCATACCCTGCTCTCTCTCTCCTCCCTTGGGATGGATAGATTAGTGTGGGGTGATGGGCGACGGTGGTCTCAATATCATGTGTCAGTGCTGTTCAGATCAAACAGAGAAATACTGATGATCTCTGTCCTGCTCTAGGGTGCCTTTTCCCCCCTTCACAAAGAATCCTAGGCCACTAGAGACCTCAAGCATCAGTGAGGGAGCTGACGGGAGACACTCAGTCGGGAACAGAGATAAAGATGGGGATGAAGATCTACGGAATAAACTAAAAATAAACACTGAGGCTGAGATTTTACATATTTTATGCCAGTCCAAAATCCGTCCCTTTAAGGAGCAGAAAGATAATGCAGTTTTTTGTCGTATACTGCAATATGACACTTCCCTCCCTTTCATCAACCCAAGGAGCACAATTATTCACTGTAAACATGTTTAAAATGCTCCAGCTTCGTCCCAGCGCTGCTCTTAGTGGCCTTGGTCTAGGTAAGTTAATCACTGGGGCCTCCTGGTCTGGAGGACCCAACCATAAAGGCTTAAATTTAGTCATTAGTAGGGGAGTTTCTCTACTTCAGCTAATCAATCAGTGTTAGACGGTGAAATAGACAGAAATGAGGGAGGGGGCTGACTCCTTTATTGCTCTGCAAGGCCACTCAAGCGATCAATAAGTTACTTTGATCATAATTAGATGATCAGTTTTTTGTTTTTTTTGCACTTTAAACCTGAAATCACTAATGGTCCTCTGTCCACAGAGCGCAATCATGCATATTCCAATGCACTGCTGTCATAAAGGCCACTTCTGTTATAGACCGTCCAAAAAAATTACATAATTTATTGAGATCTCCACCCCTTCCTCAAACCAACAGTCATTGATCAATGCTGATGTCTCAAGGATCAATAAGGAAAAAATGGTATGCACTGACTCCATGATTACAATAATGATGGAAATGGAAGACACAATATTTAATGCAAAGGCATATAAATATAAATATAAAACTGATCTTGTAACTGATAGATGGAAGTTCAGTTACAAATTCTGCAATCAAATTTAAGAATCATTCAAATTGGCGATACATTGATATGATAAATCACATTACTAAGAATTTTTTTATTTTTTTTAAATCACACATTCTGAAAGATTTACATTTATTTGTATCTTCTTGTAAGACAATTTCTTATTTGAGTTACTTACAAGACAATAAGCATGCCAACCATTTAAGCATGAACCCTCTTTTCATAAAAATTAAGAGACAAAATGAGTTTGAATTGTTATCTACATTTGGATCTAATTTAACTCTTTTTATTTCCTGTTTATCCTCTAGAGACATATAAGTAAATGCATTGCAAGTCTGGTCTTAATTGTTGCCACGTGATCTTCCATCTTCCCCTCAAACTGATTCCTGACTCAGGCTGAATGGTGAATATTTGTGGTGTTTATCTGATTCTAAAGAGTTTAGTATTCTTGTCACTATTAATGGCTCAAAAAAAGTAAAATGTCACCGACAGCCACTAATGCAGCTGTAATTCTCTGCCTTTTTAAAAGAAAAGACTGAGGTCTAAGTCTCACTAAACAATTTAAACAAGCCGTCACCGTAAAATGAGACACCCACATCCTTAGCCTGCCACAAGCTTCAGGAAATATGTGACTTTGGCATTCAAATACAGCACAGGTCTATTAAGGTTAATTAAGGTTAATTAAATGCCAATAAAAAATATTGTGTGAAACTGATGGAAATACTTTGCATTTCTAGACTCCAATAATTATATGTTTCACACTGGAGTCACTGGGCCGTTACATATCACAGTAGGCTATCTGATCAAAAACGCTGTTTATAATGTCGCCATTTCAAGTTCTCTAAATTACTTCAAGGTCTGCAACATTCAATCCAAACCATTACTGGTAAACACAGATTATAAAAGATAACAGAGCTGCCTGTGTTGATTGGTGTCACTGTAAATGTTTTATAAATAACAAATGTTATTTGTGTTAATAGCTACCCAGGCTAAATTGAGAGATTAACAGTTTGTCTTTCAGTCTCATAAAGCTCAAAAGGTATTCTGGGGGCACGTAAGGATAGGCAGGTTCACATTCTGACCTAATATGTAACACATTTTTTAGCTAAGCAAAATTGTATTTGGGTCATTCCGTGTCAAATCAACCAAATTTCAGAAACTCCTCCACGTCATAGACCTAGTCCACACGTACACGGGTCAGTTTTTCCACCTTCGTTTAAAAAAAAAAAAATCGCGTCACAAGACAAGCATTGTTTAAAAAAATCTCTGTCCACATGAAAATGCAAAAACACGCTATGAAGCGCTGTCAAGAGCATGCCAAACCAACAGGTGTCGATATATCACTAACCTTAAAGCCATGTTGGCTAATCAGAAGCCTGAAAAGAAGGTTCTGGTTCTGGTATGCTAACAACAAGTTGCCATTAGCAGTGACATGTGTAGTATTGCATTCTGATGCCTCTGTTACGTAATATAATGGGAGAACTCTGCATGTATCTGTATACATGTTATAAGCCCTGTCAGCACAGTTATTAGCAGCAATATTTTGGCTACATCCGCCATTGCAGAGACTCGCCTCATGTAAACAAAGGAGATAGTAGCGCACAATCTGACGTCAAACAACAAACAAATCTCTGGTTTCACCATATACACGACAACACTGCAACCAGAGTTTCTAAAAATTCTAAAAGGTTTGGTTTCAGTGACCAGATACTGCGTTTGCGTGTGGACGAACGGCCAAACTGCACAGAAAAATCTGGGGTTTCGAAAATACGGTGTTCATGTGGACAGGGCCGTAGTTATGTTATGTTTCATTGTGTTTTTCCCTATTTCCCTGTGACACAGGCTACGTTTACACGTAGCCGGCTATTTTCATAAATGGACATTTCACCCTCTCCGTTTTCAAAAATAACATCGTGCACACCTGTCAGTTTTCAGAAAAGTGTTAATTTACACAAACTCGTGCCAAACCTGTAGGTGGCAGTGTAACGAGAAGCTCAAGCCCACATTAGCCAATCAGAATCCCAAAACGGACTGGCTCTTCGTGTTGGAGGGAGGAGAAGTTGTTACAAAATTGCTGACCTCCGAGCACTCATTCGTCTCTCCTCCACGACATGATAGAGCAGCTGTATTTCCAAATGAAAGCAGACGAAAAGGGTTTGCACCAACATAAATGCGACTGCTTTTCTGAATGCATCCATGATCACCATCGCCAAATGAAAATGTAAACATAGGTCGCACTTTTGACGCAGGTGCAAGTTCTGTCGCATACTGTGACGTCGGCTGCCTAAAACTCAGTTTTTTTTTTTAGAAAGAATCGTTTTCAAGGGCGAATTCTCCGTTTGCGTGTAAACGAAGGGAAATGTCTCCGTTTTTCAAAATAACCATGTACGGGCCCCAGTTTCCCTATGTGTCTGATTAGTCATTTAGTTCATTTGTCGTCTCATTAGTTAACTCGTTAGTCCCTGTGTTTTCCTTCTGTTCTCGTCAATGTATCGTAAGCGTGAACTGTATTTGAAGTTATCTCCTGAGTTTCTGTTATTAAAACCTGTTTCCTGTCATTCCTCTTTGTTGTGCGACTTTATACTACAATGTTGCGTGACACCCCGGCTCAAATTTTTGATTTTTAAAATATTTTTTTCTAAAGAAAGACAGACATAAATAGTGATGAAAGCCCAAATGCCCAACATTTTTACATATTAAAAAGAGTAATCCACTATTTTGTAGAATGTTGTCAAAATTACAATTTTGAATTTGGAACCAGATTACAGGGGGGTAAAAATGACTTAGAAAGATGACAGCATCATTATTTTATTTTTACACATGCAGAGATTGGTAGGTCTATTAGTAAAATCTGTTGACTTTGTTGCATTATATGCCAACGGTGACGGTTCAAAAATGGGAAAAAGCACTTATTGTAAAGGGTTAGTTCACCCAAAAATGAAAATTATGTCATTAATGACTCACCCTCATGTCGTTCCAAGCCCGTAAGACCTCATCTTCGGAACACAGTTTAAGATATTTTAGATTTAGTCCGAGAGCTTTCTGTCCCTCTATTGAAAATGTATGTACGGTATACTGTCCATGTCCAGAAAAGGTAATACAAACATCATCAAAGTAGTCCAAGTGACTACAGTGGCGCAAAAAAACACAAAAATAACGACTTTATTCCACTATTCATTTCCTTTTGTCTGGGCCTCGAGTTTTTTCACGTAGTAAAACAGCGCTTCTGTGTTGTACGTCACACATAGGCTCACTATTGGCCGACACTGGTCGTGTGTGATGCGTGTGACGTACAACACAGATGCGCTACGCAGTTATACTACGTGAACAAACTCGTGAACTAATGAATAGTGGAATAAAGTCGTTCTTTTTGTGTTTTTTTGCGCACAAAAAGTATTCTCGTCGCTTTATAAACTTAAGATTGAGCCACTGTAGTCACTTGGACTACTTTGATGATGTCTGTATTACCTTTTCTGGACATGGACAGTATACCATACATACATTTTCAATGGAGGGACAGAAAGCTCTCGGACTAAATCTAAAATATCTTAAACTGTGTTCCGAAGATGAACAGAGGTCTTACGGGCTTGGAACGACATGAGGCTGAGTCATTAATGACACAATTTTCATTTTTGGGTGAACTAACCCTTTAATAGTATCTCGACAGCAATTTGAAAACATATGGAGCCGTCTGCTCTCTAATCGCTCTCGCGGTACTTTGATGTCATACACAGATCAGACAAGATTCAAGTCGAACACACATTAAATGTTAATATTCATTGGATCATTAATTCAACTGATTTGTTAAAAAAACACAATGATTCATTCATAAACAAAATAAGTGTCTTTATGAGTGAGTCAACTCCTTTACTATGAACAGGGAATGCTACCTCTGAAACTGTGTATCTACAGTATGTACATATACTGCAGTTTAGGTAATATTCGAAATCCATTTTGCTCCAAAAAATCTAGAGGCAATGACTATTAATGCATGTGGTGTGTGAGTGTGTGTCTGTCTGCATTTCTTTAAGACCTTAGAGGTACAAGTAAAAGTAACAATTGATTGAAGGTCAAACATAAAGTCTTGTGTGTCGGTTTTTCTAGACGAGAAATTCAGAGCAAAAAACAAGACTGTGAGAAAACTAGAAAATAGAACCATTATTTAAAGGAATACTCCACTTTTTTTTTGGAAATAGGCTCATTTTCCAACTCCCCTAGAGTTAAACAGTTGAGTTTTACCGTTTTCGAATCCATTCAGCCGATCTCCGGGTCTGGTGGTAGCACTTTTAGCATAGCTTAGCATAGATCATTGAATCTGATTAGACCATTAGCATCTGCTTAGGTGCAGCAGGCGCAATGATATTACGCAGCGCCTGAAAATAGTCTCCAGCTAGGTAACTTCCAACGGGACCGAAATCCACTACCTAATTTGCCGGCTGCAAATACACAAACTTAGTGCCGGTCACATTGGAAGTTACCTAGCTGGGGACTATTTTCAGGTGCTGCGTCATATCATTACGCCTGCTGCACCCACGGTACGACAGCAAAGTTCCTTGATTATTATGCAGGAATGAGAATATAATTCCTAGCCATACCGGCCTAGAAAATCGCAACTTTTAATTTTCCGTCGGTCTTAGTACATGATGTAACTACAGAAGAGTCAAGTTTTAAATAGGAAAAATATCGAAACTCTTTGGTCATTTTTTTGAGAGAGATGCTAACGGTCTAATCAGATTCAATGATCTATGCTAAGCTATGCTAAAAGTGCTACCGCCAGACCCGGAGATCGGCTGAATGGATTCGAAAACGGTAAAACTCAACTGTTTAACTCTAGGGAGTTTGAAAATGAGCCTATTTCCAAAAAAAGTGGAGTGTTCCTTTAAGCTGTTTAGCCATTGCTCCTGATCAAAACCAGATGGTCAGAGTCTATAGGTTCTGAGTATGCACTGCTAACAAATACATAGAGACTAAACCTTCACAGCCTCTCTGCTTTTAAAAACTCGACCAAGAGAATTTAAAGGTGAAAGGTCAGAAAATGGTGTCTGTGTATGTTTGAAATACTAACATTTCACACGGATGGACAGACAGAAATAGATTTCAGACGGATAAGTATGGGATCACAGCTTGACTTAAGAGACCACACAGTCTTAAGCTACCAAAAGCTGACTTTAAAAGGTTAGATCGCCTGACCTTTTCCTTCCTAAAGTCAAACGCTGTTCGGATAACTGCCATCCGAGGGTTTTAAAGTCAATAAGCTTCACAAAAGCATTCACACCACATTGCTGTTGATATTCAAACAGTCACGGCTGACATAAGCAATAACCAGGCCCATCGGGAACCTGCAGACTGTTTCTGCTTTGATTTTGACTAAAAAACTGCAGAATTAAGGACAGAAAAATGTGTCAAACAGAGCCGAGAGTATTTACTCTTACTGGTAGCTGAGAGCTAAATTAAATTAGCCACAATATTATGAGTAAGCACACAAGTGGATATGTAGGATTTTATGAATAATGAGAGATCCATGTCTGTAGACCTTTCTGTGATTTGTAAAAGATTTAATTTCATTTGCACTGTTTATTTTATTTTTTCACTGTTTTTCATTGTCCGTCGCAACTGCTCTGGCAATGTATTTTGCCAAATGTTTCTAAAATTAAACCAAATGTTACCCTGCTCCTGTTACAAACCCACTAGCATTAGAGTACAAAAGGATGAATTAATGTGGTCCACAATTATTTGATTCCAAAAATGCTCCCTGTCCAGACCCTCAGTTAGAGAGAAAGAATGAGAGCGATGTAGGTCAGATATATTATGGTGTAATTAACATCATCATCATCAAAGCATCATCTGACACTGAACAAAACTGTGTCACCACCGGAAGTGTGCAGGTGAAAAGGGTCTGTGTTTTTTAGCCCTTCTAAGGAAAGGGAATAATGAGAGAAAATAAATGGAAGGTGGGGAGACACAGTATGTGTCTGTTATATAGAGAGTACAGTAGTGACGTGATGATTACACAGAGAATAGGGACCTGATCTGAGCCTCAGGAAGGATGATTACCGTCATTACAGAAAGAAAGAAATGAAGAAAGGAAGGAAGAAAGGTTCCTGGTGGGTCCTGAAAAAAGGACATGCCAACCTTTCTCACAAGGAAAAAAGCAATACATAGTGTCTTAATAGAAAATATATAAATACACTATGGCTCAATTATTATTATTTTTTTTGACTAAATAAAATAATAATACAGTAAAAAGAGTATCATTATGAAATATTATTACAATTTAAAATAACTGTTTTCTATTTTAATATATTTTAAAATGTAATTTATTACTGTGACGTTTACTCCATTACAAACATTTACTCCAGTCTTCAGTGTCACATGATCGTTCAGAAATCACTGTTGATTTGGTGCTCAAGAAACATTTATTTTTATTATCAATATTAAAAACAGTTGTGCTGCCTATAATATCGTTTTGGAAGTACAGAAATTATTTGGAATAGACATTTTTGTAACATTATAAATGTCTTTACTGTCACTTTTGATACATTTTATGCACCCTTGCAGAATAAAAGTATTAATATGTTTAAAAACAATTCATACTGACCCCACACTTTTGAATAGTACCACATGCACAAAGGTTTCAATGAGGGTTAGGTTTAAGAGATGAAAAATGTAAGTACCTCAACATAAAACCAATAAAAGGCAATGAATGTGTTTACAAGCATAATCTTAGACCAATTAGGCTTAATAACCCAACCACAAATAGTCCTTTACATGCGAATTCGATTTTTTTTTTTTATTGTTTGGTTGTTATAAGACGATTTTTGATAGTAATCAGTATTTTCTTGTACATGTAAACACACTCGATGGAAAGTGCCCACCGAGATAGAAAAACAAACATGCGTGTATGTGTGTGTTTGGTAACTCCTGCTCTGTGACAAGTCTCTTGAAGTCTCTTGAAGGAACAGCTGAATCGAATGGTTGCTTTGCACAGATGCTGAAGTCACAATGAGACAGTAAAGACAGTTTAGGGTGGTCTTGTAGAAGACATCTGTGTATGCATGTACTATGGTCAGTGTAGCTGTAATCTGGACTAATCGAATTTTACCCAATCTAGAAAACACTCTTGAACATGAACAAAAAAAGGCAAAGAGCCACCACATCACAAAAACCCTTGCATATCATGCTACAACATAGATATCATCTTACTGTCACACACTAAATGACCAACATATGCTCTAACAAACTTCATGTGTAATATGAAAACACAGGAATAGGGATGCATGTTGTTTTTCATATCAATGTTTAGATTTGATATGCTATTCAGTTAATTCACAAAGGATGGTTTTTGAAAGATGATATCTCTGTTCTTAACTTATCCATGAGCTGCATCTCATCACTGCTAGAATCGGACACTCTACCATGTCCTTCACAGTATGCAATTCCATCCTGATCCAGATTCAATAGACACAGCAAACTCAACAGTAATATAATTAAGGTTAAAGCATATTTGTTGTGTATCATAGCCATAAAGCTATTTTCTTATTTATTTTTGACCTTTGACTAGACTGGAGAATACAGATTGTTAAGTGATAAAGGATATGTAACAAGAGTGCAGTGTTTTTTTTTCTTTCTTTTTTTCTAATTGTTAAAATATTTTTCTAAAAAATTTAGGCATTATTCATCTGCCAACAATGTTGTAACATTATCAATACATTATTAATTAAATAGAAAGAACAATCCAATGTAAAGCAGATTTTAAAGGAATAGTCCCCCCCCCCCCCCCCCCTCTTTAAAAAAAAATAAGAAAAGAAACAACAACAAAAAACTAAAACTGACCAGCATACACATTTTTTCCCCAACCTAACACTGGATGCATTTACACATGTAAACCTTACACAGATTATGCTTATAATACTAACCCAACATGGTATAAGGTCATGTAAATGTCCTTAAAATATAATCCTTAAATTAATTACAGTTTACTTTTGGGAAAGGTCATAAGCAGTCTGGGCAAAATCTTATCAAACCTTATTTTTGTTGCTTACCCCTCATTTCCAGTTTGAATTTAAACTGTTTAGTTAATGTGTATTTCTAGTGGTAACGCAGTTCGTTGTTATAGGAAGAAGGAGGCAGGAATCGGCGAATATTTAAAGACATTAATAACAAAATAAAACAATTACAAAACCAAAGTAAAGACAGCAGCCCCTCACGGATGACTGCTGTCACATAATAAAACACAACATAAAATCCAGGCCTGGCCTCTCTATCTTCACTGTCGTCGCTCCTCCGTGAGAGATACAAGACGTTCTCTCACGGCCCTTGACCTCGTCCTGCTCGCCACACTTATGTTCATGTCAGTTTCCATTCTGATATCACAAATGGAAAAAAGAAACAGAATTTTTTAATCACCAGAACATGTAAACATGTTTTTCTTGCATTGCCTGGTTTTTGTAATAAGCAGAATTTGTATCATCATATTATTGTGTATGTAGCATAAGCCTACTCATTATCATCAGGCTGACGCTATAACCAGGACATAATCAGCACAGCCACAAATCAACACTTCCTATAACATATTAGCTGTTGAGTCTTGCTTTCACAGAGAGGGTGACTAAGTTCAGAGCTACAACTTATGTTCTTCATTATCCAGTGTCTGCTCGGACACCAGCGGCAGGATCTGATTGGCTCTGCCTGGTCTCAGAGAGACAACACAGATCTGACTTTAAACTGAAGCAGAGGCTGATAATAAAATTTCCCCCACACGGGGATGAGATTAACTCGTACGAGTCCTCCTGCATGGAGAATGTTCTCTTCTTATACCTTCCCGCACCTGCTCATTTAAAATGAGCTGCTGACAGGAGGATTTTCACACTTTTTTAACTGTTTGGGTGCTCCAGTCGTATTTTCTGTAGTGTATGAGTGCATGTTTCTCAAGTCAAGTGTAAGTTCTAAGTGTAAATTTATACTGTTTCATGTCTACAAAATAAAAGCAATGTTAAAGGGTTAGTTCACCCAAAAATGAAAATTCTGTCAGTAATTACTCACCCTCATGTTGTTCCAACCGCGTAAGACCTTCGTTCATCTTCGGAACACAAATTAAGATATTTTTGATGAAATCTGAGTGCTGGATCACTTGTCCATAGGCTGCTAGGTGACCGAAACTTGCTGGCCCAGAAAAGTTATTAAAGAGATCGTTAATATAGTCCAAGTGCAAAAACAAACAAAAATAACGACTTTATTCCACTATTCATTTCCTTCTCTCTGGGCCTCTAGTTGGTTCACGTAGTGTTTTTGCGCTGCGCGTCTGTGTTACACGTCACCACGTAGGCTCACTATTGGCCGACGCTGGTCATGTGTGTGATGCGTGATGACGTGTAACACAGACGCGCTGCGCAAAAACACTACGAGGCCCAGAGAGAAGGAAATGAATAGTGGAATAAAGTCGTTATTTTTGTTTGTGTGTGCGCACAAAAAGTATTCTCGTCGCTTGATATACTTAAGATTGAGCCACTGTAGTCACTTGGACTATATTAACGATCTCTTTAATAACTTTTCTGGGCCAGCAAGTTTCGGTCACCTAGCAGCCTATGGAGAAGTGATCCAGCACTCAGATTTCATCAAAAATATCTTAATTTATGTTAACTAACCCTTTAAATTATGTATGTGAAATATCAAACAGTAAACTATCTGTTTACTAACTTAAAACAGTGGATGGCTTAAAGTTCTGCTTTTACACTGGCACTTCAGTCTCACACCACCACAGACTATCCTTCCTCTAGCTCCAAGTCTCACTGCTCTAAGGCACTTAACTCTGTAGCGAGAGTCCGAAAGTGTCCAGATAATATGCGCAGTCCAAATTCTGTGTAAAGACACAAGATGCGCCCTTAAACTTTAATACACACAAATCACAATCTCAGACAGAAAAAATTACATGAACACATTTTTGTTTGTTTGTTTATTTATTTATTTAAAAGGGACAATGCACATTAATGAACATAAGGACAATGTCCAAATGTAAATGAGCCAGATTTAGCCGTACAGACTAATTTTGAATTTTTATGGTATACAGTGCCCCCCAAACATATTTGGACACCTAAGACACTTAAAATCAATGCATGTCTTTGCATTAGATAGCAAAATATCAAACAATGTGCAATTTATTTTAAAGAAATACACCATTAACTAGATTGTTTCTTTAACCCGTTTGTTGTAGTTCTAGGAAAGTGATATATCAGTAATCGGTGTTGGGGAAGTTACTATTAAAAGAAATGTAACAATATTGCGTTACTTCCTAAAAAAGTAGGCTAACTAATTACTTAGTTTCTTTTTATGAAAAGTAATGTGTTACATTATTTTGCATTTCCTTTTCTCACCTGGACTGGGCGTGCTAGTTCTATATTTGGCAAATGTAAAGGCCCTTACACACCATGGACCAGATTTACTAAACAGGGCAAATTAGCGTGATAGCGCAATTCCCAAAAAAGTGCCGATGGGAGCGGAAAGTTCTGCGCGTGAATTACCGACAACGTGCAAATTAAAGAACACAGACGCAGCCGGATAATTTACATAATTACCAACACAATCTACCAACACTGTAAAAAATGATCGTAATTTTAACGGTAAAAGACTGTAAAAATGCTACAGTGAAAAACTGTTAATTTGTTAACAGAAAGTTTCCGTACTATATACGGTAAATAACTGTGATAGATCTAACGGTACATTTAATGTAATTTTACTGTAACATACCGTTAAATTTACAGTTTTTGAAAGTGAAAAAACAACTCATTGTATAATTTACAGTGAAAAGCCGTAAATTGACATTCCCACAATTCCCTGTGACACTTCACATTTGAGGTATTTTTGTTGAAATAACTATGTTTGTTTCTTCATAGTTTTCTTCGTTTTTTCTAATCAGTTATGTACATTAGGGGTTTATGTTACATTTAATGTTGTTAAATTAATGTTTATTGCATTTTTAAAATTTCATGTGTTACCATGATGGTGTTTAATGTTTGTGTGAATGACACTGTGCAGCTTCTATATATATTTGTATTAACTTTCTTGTGGAAGAACTGCTTGTGTTGAGCTTTGATTGATCATGTGACTCTCATCACTGCTGTGATTGGTTGTTATCAGTGTACAAAACAGATATTAATACTTCAATAGGACGGTAAATTAACATTATATCATATTACTGAAATTTACTGTTATATTTACTGGTTTATACTGTAAAATTGACATGTTGTTCAGAATAGCACGTACATTTTACAGTTTAAACCAGTAAATATAACAGAACTCCAGTGTGTAATATGCTGGTTTAAACTGTAAAATGTACATGTTATTCGGTAAAAGCAATTACTGTTTTGTTGTATATTTTACGGAATTGTTCTGGTAACCCCAGCTGCCAGTTTTTTTCCGTAAAAACTACGGGATTTTTTTTACAGTGAAGAGCAGCGCAAATTAGCTTCTGGTTTAAGATGTGCTTTTTTGGGGCAGTAAATAATGGTGCAAATACCAGTAAATGGCGCAAATAACAGCCCAAATTTTAGTAAATTCATTTAAATACTCTCCTCCAGGTCAGTCGCAAAAGTAACTATCCACGCTTTTTCAATGACAATTTTTTACTGTGTGTCTTTAGTGTTTTTTTAACGCCAAAAGAGGGTTTGGGCAGGCAGAAGCTGTAAATCTGGCTCAATAAGTGATATGAATAAGCCTCAGGCTGAAGGAAGTGCAAATTCATGGCTGTACAGTAGAGGGAGCAGCTCAAACAAACCTTTCAGCTATGCTCCCATTCTGTATTGTTGAAGAATAGGACACAGGAGAATAAAGTTCAAAACTCTTATTTTAGCAATAAAGAAAAGAGTAGCTAGGGACTCACCGTGCCTTAAAATTAGTCCATATGAGGTGCGTAGACAAAAAATTCCAATTAGAGAGGCACTTCAAGAGAGTCCGTACACTCCACCAAAGACAAGAGACGTCAAAAAGCGAGATAAAATCAATAAAGACAAAACGTGAAACATAAATGTGATGCTTTGCTTATTAGTATGGTAGAACTGGTGGTTCAGTAGGTCTACTAGGTCAGCAGCAAAGACATTGGTAATAAAATTAGATTAAGTAAAGTATATTTGCATTATTAATATTTATTTATTGCAGGTTTGCATAATATTCTGAGGTTTTATTCATTTTAAAGAGTACTGAATCTGTTGTTGTGCAAGTGAGAGAAGTAAATACATGCTCACATTTAGTCCAGAACTACAATATCTATCTATCTATCTATCTATCTATCTATCTATCTATCTATCTATCTATCTATCTATCTATCTATCTATCTATCTATCTATCTATCTATCTATCTATCTATCTATCTATCTATCTATCTATACATACATACAGAGAGAATCTTAATTAATGCCTGTATATATATTTACTGTAATAATTGTTATATTAGAATTACTCAATACCCATTTTTACATTTGAGCCCCTGAGAAACTCTCTGTCCCTGTGTATACATTGAATTGATTTTAATAACTGTAATGTACTTGAAGTGAGCACCCAGCATTAGGAAAATACAAGTATCGGATCATGGACTCTGTATTGGCAGATACTCAATATTCAATGACACGGATAAGATCGGGGGCACAAAAAAAATCTGATCGGGATGTCCCAACTTATAATGCTTTGCCCCCAACACTGTTAGAAAAAAAATATTAAAAAAAATAAAAAATAAAAAAAAATATATATATATATTATTTTTCTTAAAAGATAGAAGGCATTTTGGATGCTTTATAGCAGGGGTGTCAAACTCAGCTCCTGGAGGGCCACAACCCTGCAGAGTTTAGCTTCAACCCTAATTAAACACACCTGATCCAGCTAATCAAGGTCTTCAGGATTACTAGAAACTTCCAGGCAGGTGTTTTTGGAGCTGGTTGGAGATAAACTCTGCAGGACAGTGGCCCTCCAGGACTGGAGTTTGACACATGTGCTTTATAGTTATCAAACTTGGTGGCACATGACCATTTATGTATTGAACTATAGTTATTCTACTAGAAAACCTGTGTGATGCAGTAGGTAATGACTTCGGGGGACTGGGATCGGTACCTAAGAAAATAATATTTTGTACTGAAAATTTCTAGCATTATTTATTTGCAATTGTCATATGGTTTGATAGTGTGATACCTATGTAATGCAATTCATACATTTTCAAGTAATACTTGAGAGTCTCACTGCTTTTTGGGCCATATGCTGCCCTTCTTGCCTATGTAATGTGTGTGAGTGACCATCAAAATCTATGCTAATGGTTGTCTATTGCTACTGTACATTATACTGTCAGATACTTAGATACTTTCCAACTGAATCCTGTGAGCCTCTATAAACAGGTTACAGCAGATGTGATTTTCCCTGAAAGCTCGTATCTGGAGATCATCAGGGGACACCACAACACCCACACCAACACCAGAAGCAAAGTTAGCAGAGTAACTACACAAAATTAGGTCTTAGCACTTCAACAACGGTAGGAAAATACACCTCCTTACTTTCTTCAAACATAACTCACTTGATGTTCTGCTCCTCTGAAGCCTCCCAGGCCACCCAGCCTCAGCAGCACCATATCAATCTTCACCAGCATGTTTCTCTATTGGTTTTTCTCTTCATTTCTCTTCCGACTGAGCAGGCACCAACTCTGGAGTCAAGGTCTTTTGTTCCCTCCATTTCACGTGCCATAAAAACAAACAGAACTCAAGATGGCTGCCATTGCGATAAAGCAGTATAAACAAATGTATGAGCGTTACCTGCTGGCTCAAGAATCTGTGAGGGGTTTAGATGTTTAATGTTCAGTGCAAGTTGCTTTATTTTACTTTAAAATGATGTGACCATGTCTTTGAAGCCAGTGAAGGAAATAATGCAATCAGCTGAAGCCAACAGTGTGTGGCTGAGTGCTTGTGTGTATATCCAATTATGTGATGACTTTACGATGACTCCAATGCAATCAAAAGTAACAGATTTCTTTACATTCAGTATTAAGTTGTTTGACAGCAGCTGCTGAACCAGATGTTGAGGGCTTACTGTAAGTGCTTAATATAAAAATCAACAAATTACAGAGAAAAATACTTGACATATTTATCAATATTTAAATATTTTACAAATATGGAAACATTGGGGTCAGATATTCTTTTAAACCTATGATATAATACTATTTGTAGGCTACTTCTTGTAGGTAAATTGAGTGTGACTGACATTCAACTTAATCAGTTATCATTTATTGATAATATTGAGTCCGTCGATTGATGGTCTTCAAAAAAAAAACACCCAGCAATGTTATTCACAAGTAAAGATAAATTATTGAATTCATTTGTTTGAATAATTTCTACTTTTTAAATAACAACTATCCATTATCAAATGAGAAAGCCTGAATTAGAAAGTCCAAACCAAAAAGTAAAAATAAAATTTGACAGCCATTGAGATAACAAAATGAATCCATGAATATGAATATAATTGCCTAAAGAAAAATAATTCTATAATAATATATTATTAATAAATAATAATAATATAATATATACATAAAAATAATAATATATATATATTTTTCTTTTACTATAATGTTTAAAAATCAGTTGGACTGGACACATAAACACAAAAATAATGTTTGGGTATTTTTCACAGAAAATAAATATTGGTTATTCTATACTTGTAGGCCTTTAATCAAACTGTGAATACTGAAACAGACAGGATGTATTTGTTGTAAGTAATATATCAGAGGTGGAAGGACAAAAAACTACATCCATCTCACTTGAGGGCAAAGGTTGAGAAAGCCTGAACCTCTATTGCCACAGGGGTGGCAGCTAAGTTCAAATCCCAGACGAATCAAGTCAAAGTGGTGTAAGTTGAGGTGAGGACGCCCCCTCTCAGATCAGTCCATCAGTCTCTCAGATAGACGCCCAAGCTCTCACTGGGTAACACTAGGAGAAGGGTACTGATTGTGTAAATAAAGTTTCTTTATTTTCACATGTATACTGATTGGAGAGTATTGCTGTCATCACTCTCAGACCTCACTCACTTGTTGTCCAGTATGAGGAATAGAAAGACTGGAGACATGTTTTTTTAATAACCTTTGGTCACATGAAAATCTTTAGGGGAAAATAAAATGTTATCTTATCATACAGTACATCACATAAAGTAATTATTTAGCACTATTCCACTATGCCAAAGGCTTAAAGAGTCCTCTAATTACAATAAATGCTCCAAAACTGAAAAGATGTCTCCCATTACTAGCCACAGGGAATGCTGGGTTGGCGGGATGCTTTTGTTTATGTGTTCAAGGTGAACTTCAGTTCCCATTATTCAACTAAGTCGGACATACCTCCACTTCCTCACTGTCTGTCACCAATCTGTCACCACGGTAATAAGTGGCAATCAGTGTAATTCTGGTCAGCTAAAGCGCGACTGTGAGGGTGGCACAAGCCTGTATTCAATCATGGAAAACAAAACTGCGGCCTGCTTTCTGTCAAAAAGATTTTTGCTTTATTCTGTTTTTCTTCTCTTTTTTTCTTACCTCTCTCTATATTGGATATTTGATACAAAGAAAAGGCAGAGGAGGGCAGCTGAGGGAAGAAGGGCTGTATAAATGAAGAAAAATGTCAAGAATTAAAAAGAAAAAGTCTGAACTGTCAAGGAATATATAGGGAAGGGCTACATAATGGACCAAGATGACAAAGCTGATCATTTTTCATTATTACAAAAATCAAATTACCTCCTCTAATGGTGGAATAAATTAGTGTAATCATGTTCGAATGGATTGTTCATCATCTTCTCCCTGGGGGATTTTCTGATTAATAGAGGACTGGCAGTCATCACTGACATTTTACATGCACGTCACACCTTTTAAAGCTGATACCTTAAGCCTGATATACCAAGCCCACAACCATTAGATGAAGACAGAACTGTCTGGACCAGCCTGGAAGTACAAAAAGTTATCATCAGTCTTCGAAAGAACTCGATGTGTGGAGATAAGTGGAGAAGCAAAAATGAGGATTGTAATATTATTAGTTAGACAATTTTAGTGTTGCCCACAGAATTGTCTGGGGGTAAAATCCAAATACAGCGGAAAGAAATTATGATATTGCAAATAAAAATAAATAAATAAAAACATTCAATAGCAATCCTATCTCCACATACCCTCAAAGAACTTTGTGTTATGGCAAAAAGCAGTTTACATCTCAGAAAACTCACATTGTGCATACAAAGAAGGATCAAATGTTTGCTGCACATGTTAGAATGTGTCAAGTAATCTGACTGTTACTTGATCTGTTATTACTTCTGTAATTTTAGAAACAAAAAATACATAAAAACAAAACAAAACAAACATTATTCTAAAGTAAATTCACAAAAAAAAAGAGTGATGTTGGACAGAGTGAGATATATTCAAAAAGCAACAAGTGTATAGTCAGAAGTAACTCATGGCAAGAGATCTAAGATAAAGTCAATAGAACAATTAGTCTGTCTCATATCCTGCAGAGGATCAACTGTATCAACATCCATCAGTAATTCAGCTCTGGAAGCAAATTCTTTCTCTCTGAAACTTCTGCTAGTTGACCTTGGTTACCTTGGTTAAAGAAGCACACTTCTTTAATACCTTGTACTTCTGCCAACATTAATGATGCACTACCAGAGTGCATGAGAGTTTAGCTCTGAACATGCACAACAGTTGTGAAAAATGATATCTGAATCCACCTCTCACCTTGAAACAAGAAGAAAATCTCAATTGCGTTTATGTTGATATAAAATGTAAACAAAAACTGTATCTGAATGTGCAAAGATAGGAGAGGCTATCTAAACTCAACAAGCTTACTTAAAGGCATTTTAGTGGCTGTGAGATTAAGAAAGGGTCTTGCACATGAACAAAACTCATCGCTGTATTACATTAGAGATGTTTTTAAGTGCAGCTCAAGGGCATTTAGAGCAAGCATGAGAGAGAACAGAAAAAGCATGAGATGAATGTGTCACGTTGTCACAGATCATGTCTGTTCATAAGAGAAAGAGAAAACCAAAGGCAAACTCAATGGCAAAGACCGACACACAGACAGACTTTCAGTGCACATTACATGCACTCAAATAGATCTGAACTGAAACATCCAAACTTCCACATGCTCACTTTCTATAGATCAGCAAGTTCAGCACGACCACCCACATGCTTCAATACTAAAATATAGAAACCCTCAGGAGTGCAACATTGATAGAAGACTGATCGGTTACATACAGACATTTCAACATATTTACCCACTAATCATGTCTTCTCTCTTTCTGTCTATTGCAGTTCAGTGGGGTTCTAGATTTTTTTTCATGAAAAAAAACAAAAACAAAAAACTTTTATGCCAAAAAGGTTCTATATAGGGAGAAATGTCTCAAATGATTGCGTAATTATTTCATGTTTAAAGGGTTATTTAAATTTTTTCTAGTGATAAAGTATGTTCACGAGCTGTTTAATTCATCAACTTTAATCAAAATTGTATTTTTTTTATTTTTTATTAAAACAAAATAATGAGTTAAAACTAAATCCATAAAATGATCCCATGATGGAACCACTAAGGTTCTATGAGGCGCCTGACAGAACCCTTTAAGGTTCTATATAGAACCTCTTTTTTTCTAAGAGTGTATGGAAGCAGCATTTTAAAGGTGCCGGTGATTCTCTGCAGAAACATTTTTTGTTATGCTGGTTGAAAGTCTCCTCATATCCTGATAGCAACCACTCTGTTAAGCGGTCTAAATGTATTTTTATAAATTGATGTCGTCTGGGGAACGTGTAGGACCCATAGAATGTTCGTTCAATCGTTGCGCTTGGTCCGAACAGTGCTAGCATGTGTTCCCTGTTGGTCAATGTGTGTTTGCATACCACTGCGTAGGCTGTTCACGCAGACATACAGTAATAAGTCATCAGTGTGTTCACGTACGCTGTGCAGACAGAGGGAGAATGGCAGGCAAGCAGCAACAACAGCCAGACTCTCATCGTAGAACTCCTGGCATGCAAGAAATATTATTACACACTGACAAGTTTTGCTAGCTAAACAAACCGAAAACTTGCTGCATCTAATTCAGTTTTTAAGAATTTCTTTATGTTTGGTATTGTACTGTTACTAACTGTACTTATTAAGTTTTATCGCCGGTGAATGACACATGATGTATTGCAGTAAGATTGTCTCCGGCCTTCTAGGCTGCATGTTCATGCTTTCAGGAGACGTGGCTTTGGACGGCGATTTGCAGGGTGGGACGTACGCTTTTAGTGCTATCAGGCTAAAGTTAGCATTTTCCCAGGTGTCCTACTGAACCTTTAACTAAAGATGTTACAAAAGACACTTGCTAAAATACTTAATTTTAGCCAAATTATAGAAAAAGGGCAAACCCCAAATATTGTATTTTCTATTGTAAAATATCTTTTATAGTCACAACTTCGACTCTTTTACTTCTTCTCTCCCTCAGTCTCTCTTTAACTACTGTTTTCGTTGTCCTCAGTGTATTTTACATTGAGTTCATACAGTCTGAGCTGTCAAAACTCTCACATCCACATAAATAAATAGCTCCAGTGGAACCAAAACAAAGTAATTACACAGATCCTAAGAGCCTAACCTCCTCTTCCTGAACATGAGGACCCCCTAAGGACCCCAATGCCATGGGAGTTAGGTATTCACTCAGTGCCTGGAGAAAAAGACCAAAGTGCAAAGCTGGTTTTGTTTTTGGTTTTACATCTTCCCTTTCTCTTCACGTCTGCACGTAGAAGGTTAACCGTTTCGACACATAGAGCGCAGCCAGTCTTCAGTCAATTCAGTTTTCATAAAAAGTGAATCTGGTAGTGGATCACTAGACCCCTCAGTTGTCAGCAGACGGCCCTGAAGTGGTCTTTGTCCATGATTTTAGCCCTAACTGCCCAGGGGAGTCTTACCTTTCCCATGTCCCCCTAAACTCTACATCAACCCTTCTCCCTTACAGCATGTGGTGCTGGAGCATGCTGGGCTTGCTGAGGTGCTCAAGATGTGCTTTGCCTGTTATGGAAACGTTGTGTACCCCCTGGGAGAACGTTTTGGGTCCTTTAATACTGCAAAATATGGCATGACATGAGATTGCAGTGTGTCCCCAATGTGTGACCTCTGACCTAGGTCAGTGAAAAAACCTTTGTTTTCATTTTACAGTAGAATGTGCGTTCTTCCATGCTCATCTGGAAGAAATGAAAAGTAATTTTGAATGTTTTGACAGCTTGAATGAGTTAGTGTCTGTTAATCATAACCACACTTGGTTATAATATTCACTTGATACTTCTTGAATAAACAAGCATATGCACACATATACACATATGTATAATAGGCCATGCAAGATCTCAAATTATGCATGGTGGATATATTTAGTCACAGCTATAGCTACATCAAGATAAGAATACAAATAATTAGGGTGTACATCTACATCTTTATCGTTGAAAAGTTTGGGGTCCGTAAGATTTTTTTATTATGTTTTTGAAAGTCTCTTATCAGATAAATATCAGAGCATATTAAATACAATAACTGGTTTCTATTTTAATATGTATTAAACTGTAATTTATTCCAGTTATGGTAAAGCTGAATTTTCAGCATCATTAATCCAGTCTTCAGTGTCACATAATCCTTCAGAAATGATTATATGATTTGGTGCTCAAGAAACATTTATTATTATTATTATTATTATTATTGTTATTATCAGTTTTGTGCTGTTTAATATTTTTTGTAAAAACTGTGATACATTTTCAGGAAGAGCATTTATTTGAAATATAAAAGTCTTTACTCTCACTTTTGCATCAACTTAATGCATTCTTGTAATGAAAATGTAATAAGTGAAAACAAATGTTAGAGGAAGGAAGAAAAAACAGATATTCCAGCATGGAATTTAATAAGAAAACACATGAAACTCCCACAACAGTCTACGGGTGAGAGCAGACAAAGAGGACAGGTCAAGCAGAGGTGCTCCTGACATTGCTGAGACGAGAAAGCCTACAGATTTCTTTGGATTGACAGAACATTTATTCTATGTGTGTAAACAACTTAATAGTTGCAGCACGTACAAGGTTAAGGTGTCAAAGATTTTGAGCCAAAGTCACAATTCTGAAGGAGATAAAATAAAATAAAAATAAAATAAAAATGTCTTCACACTGTTTACTTGTAAGCCTATGTGGTGTGGGCACTGAAAATCAATTTCCTTGACTTAATGTAAGGTGGCGTCCCACTAGTCTACTCAAAACAACATCTGACTGTTTTTGCTGAAATCTTGCTCTCCTCTGTCAGAGGTCTGTCACACTCACACTCACCAATTAAGAATAGAAGAATAGAAGAGGGATGACAGATTAAACGACTGCCATAGAGTTATCTACATAAAAAGAGTTTAAAAATGGAGTTAGTTTATTTAGTTAAAAATGGGACAAATAATTACATAAAGTAGTCCTAATTTAAGTAAATGAATTAACAATTAAACATTTATCCCATCCAGGGATAAATTGTCTAAGAGTGATTATTGGTTTCCAGACAGAATGACTGCTTAAGGCACACAGACAAATACTGTAGGAGTTCTTAGAAATAAATAAAATAATCAAATGAAAAATATTGTGTTCTATTGCAAGTTCACATACTTGTTCTCATGTCCGTTTTTATTCTTTATTTGTGTCTTTGAAGTCTGCCAGTGTCTTTTTCTGTGTTGGGGGTGAATGGGTGAAACGTACAATATTGAAGTATTGACAGCACTAAAACATAAATTATTTAGTAAACAAGTTTAACATCTTAAAATGAATTACATTTCTATAATCGTTTAACTATTATTTATCATGTAACATTTATTTTGTTTGCCGTGGAACACAAAATACATTTTTTCAGTATAGTCCTATGCTGACAATAGAAACATAAAATACACTAATAACGCAATAAATTCACAAAAGTAACCAATTTTATTCGTGCACTATAATCCAAATCTTTAGTAATCCAAAAGTGGCTAGTAGGACTGCATTGCACGCCACTGCTGAAATCTACCCGCATTTGGCGGGTGTTAATGTCAATCCCTGTTTATATCCAATGCCCGGATGAGTGAGTGAGCGAGTGAGTGAGTGTGAAACAGCTTTGCCCTGATCATTCAACCTCAGTGGTCCTTCTTGCACTAAAAGCTTTTTTAATTATGAATTCCATTAGTCTTTCTATCTCTCTCTCTTTCCCCACCCTCTACACCCCATCACGAAAGACGCATACCTAAACCCAACTGTGCATGTGACCAATCTAAAAAAAAAAACCACACAAGTATACACATATACAAAAAAGTTAATTAATTAAATATAACAAACTAACAAACAAAAATGCTTCTTAATAACTGAGCAGCCATATGTCAATGAAGATTCTCCTTTCCAAAGTATTCATCTTTAAATAAATAAACTAACTGCATCATTAGAGATAACATCAGAACAGGCTCCATAGCCCTTAACGGCATGAGTCACATCAGATGGAGATAAGTAGCCGGGATTATTGATTTTTATATGAAGTGTATTCACTCGCCTTTAACCAAAGTCTCTTAAAGCCATTTATCCTCATCGACAGACATTAAACATGCATCACTGCTGTATTAATGAGGACTACTGTGTCTGGTTCCATATCTTTGACAGTATAACAGAGTCAGAAAACAAAGAACAGACATGACCTTCATGCTTAAATGATCTTGGTAAAATATCCAGAGAAAATTACTGGGACCTGGACTTTTTTTTCTTTTCTTCATATATATCACCAAACTAGCAAACCAAACCATGGTTTCTGCTTTCTCAGACATATGAAAACACTAATTCAATTAGCATCAGCATTTTAGGTCGCGTCTAACCCTTTTTAGAAGGTCATGGCTGCTTCCTGTTTTGACCTGATCATGGCAAAAGGGTGATGCGGGAGCAATACACACAAACACACATACACAGAGATCTCTCAAATTACACTTCCACAGAGGCCAGCAGTGCATGTGTGTATGTCTGTGGCAGGGTCAGAGCTATTTTAATAGGCTCCCCATTCACCTTTATCAAAGGATTCTCATCCTCTTTCAACAGAGCAAAGCATATCTAAAGACTACTCTGCATGTGTGCATCTCTGTCAGCATAGACCTGTGGTCTGCCTCTCTCCCATGAGATCCTATTACTTTTGTTAAAAATGCAAACAGGACAAAATGCCAGCAGAATAGTTTCAACTTCAAGGTATAGTGCCGCTAAAACTGAAAATTCTCATAAAAAATAAGTTACTCACCCTCATGTTGTTCCAAACCCATATGACTTACTTTCTTCTGCAAAACACAAAAGGAGAACATTAGCATGCAATTACAACGAATGGGGACTGAAGCTCTTAGGCATCAAACAAAACATAAAAGGATGGTAAAGGCCATAAAAGTGCTCCATACTATCCATCTTTTTAACATTGAAGGGAGGATAAAATGATATAAAAGGCCCACCAGCCCTCTCCCCTCCAATGTCAAGACCAAAGCTCATTTGAGGAAGGAAGATGAGGACAGAAGACAGGGCGTCAGACAGGTGAAGCTGTCAGGCTCCAAATAAGATGGTATAATCCTTAATTAGCCTGCATGTATTATTATCTTTAATTATGAACTGTATAATAAACAAAACAGCAAAAGAATGACAGAGACAGGCAGAAACAGAAAGACAGACACAAATGAAATAACTGTGGCGACATTGCAGTTTTATCTATGTTTTTATGTCTTCTGTGGGCATCTGTGCTTATATTTAGCATGCTGATGCAGTTTAATGAAGTCCATTTGAGGCTCAGATCAATAGAGGCCATAGAGGACAGACCGGCTTGCCCCTCTAGCCCCATCCCATCATCTAACCCACAGTTGGATTCAGACTCAACCAACAGAATACATGCTTAAGGTTAATGGCTCATTGTCATTTTGATTAAGTTGTTTGGTGCTCTTTAAATGACAGCCACCAGAGAAGCTAATAGAAGGTTTTGAAGAAGAGACAGCAAGAAAGAGAAAAAAAATGATGTGGTGGAAGTGAAAGAGTGAGGACGTTGCTTAAGCCATCGCTGAGTTGTGGGCTTGGCCTTGACAAAGTCTGGAAACAATTTCTTTAAAACGAGAGAAAAGGGCAAAATACACACCCATTTCATGCTGGTCCCTTATAGCCTTCACTGGATAAACTGGTCAGGCGTCAGATATTCTGTATATTAAAAAAATAAATAAAAATGTGCATGCAACAAAGGCTACATTATTCATATATATACAAACAAAGTAATTCTGAGATCTAAAAGATTTCATACAGTTGCAACAATGGAGAATTTGCATACCTCAGCTTTGTTATATTAAAACAAGGACATATTCAGTGGTGTTTATGTTAACACTAACACATCTGTGGGCCACTACTAAAAAGCTATCTAATGATGTCAGACTGACAAGATGATTTGCTGCTAAAGAAACATTTTTTATTATTATTATCAATGTTGAAGATATCTATTTAATGCACCCTTGCTGAATAAAAGTATTATTATTTGAAAAAACAAAAACAAAAAAATCTTAATGACCTCAAACTTTTGAATGGTAATGTGTGTCAAAAGATCAGAAAGCATTATAGTGTAAATGGAGCCAGACAGGGCAGATTATTGTTACCGTCTGACAATCATCCCTCTCACACCTACACCTGTAATGAGTCTGTCTATTAAAAGCCGCAAAATGGATCAAACTCAGAAGAACTATTTGCAAAGATGGGAAAAACTGAAAGCTTGCACTTCTTTTCATTCTGTGCCATCACTCAGAAAAGGGGCAGCAGATAGAAACAAAAGAAAAAAAAGGATGAATAAGGTACTGATGACGCCTGATCCTCCTGAACTCAAAGAGAAGTGAACTCGACCTCTGCAGGGCATCTCTCTAGCACCTTCCTCCCTGCTCTCCTTTTACTGAGACTGCAGCTCTTTCATCCTTCATCTGCACATTTCTCACGTCTTTCATGCGGGCTTTTCTTTGCTGAGGGTTTGCTTATGTTTCTTTTTTTGTCCCATCTGTCCCCTGCTTGATGTTATCTTCTTCATCCCACATTCCTCTGAAGTCTTAAGTGTAATTTTGTCATTTTGCAAAAGCTGAGTAAATGCTGGCCTTATGTAGAGTTGGGGGGTTGGGGGATTGTATCGTATGTTTCGGCACAATTTGTCACTGCTCAAAACACACACCAATCATATGCATTTTTTTTCTTCTCACTGATTATGTTTACATTTGTGATCTACATTTTTTCCTCCCCTCATCTTCCATTGTTTACATTCATAATGAGTGTGTATCACTGTAGATTTAGTGATGTTAAATTGAACTCGCCTAAACATTAAGAGGCAGCTGTGATTATGTTTCAGGCACTGATGATAATTCGGCCACCCCGATTCTCTCAATCTCATTTATATCCTATTTCTCTGTGCTTTAGTCCCTTGTTATTTTGTTCTATCAATCTCTCCCCCTGAAAAAAACAAAAAAACAAAAAAACATAGCCATGTGGGATTTCAATGGGAGTGAAATCATATCATTCATAATTCTCTGGTGAGGATCATTTAAGCTGGAATAACTGAGTGAGTGTCACTTACAGTTTGATGTCAAACCACCCATGCTGTGTCAACTGCTGAGAATAGAATTAAAGAAAACTATCAAGTCACTTACACAGCACACACACACTTTGCACATATGGAGATGATGTTGGTATAGTTTCCTTAAAGCAAGGGTGCCCTCTTCAGTTGCTATGGGTAAAACACACCTTCAGATCCAAAGAGATGGATTTTTTTCTCTGCTGAAATAAAACCAGGACAGGATGAATGCATGTTATGTAAAATACATAGATAAAAAATAATCTTATCACTTTACTTAAATTAGAACCTGAGAAAGAAAAACTGAACAGGGAAGTATATGGATGAGGGAAGACATGATATTCACATAACACACTGTCTATTAAGATGCCTTCACCTGGAGGCTGGCTGTTTGTAGGCGTGCAGCACAGGGGTACGCTGCCTGTTATCCCACAATTTTGATTACTTTCTTGTGCCTCTCTCTCTGCGTGCGCACACTTCGGGTGTGTGAGGCTGTGTGCACAGAAAACAGTGCACGAGTCCTGATTTTCACCTTTTCTTCCACGTTTGAATGTGTAAATTGGCAAGACAAAACACGTCCAAATAATACATTTTCACTCTATGATGGTTAAACTTAGCAGTTAATCCGCGAATAACATGTGTGCCGAACCGTGGGGCCTGGTCTGTACGGATCACGGATCAACTGCGATTCGTGATCCTAATAATTAATGTCCCTGTTCCCAAAAACGCTTCCCTCCACGTTTTCTGCTGCGCATCGTTTATTTTTACCACGCATGTGCACCAGTTATGTGCACCCCTGACTATAAATATATAAGCAAAAAATTCATGAAATATTAATTAGTCTCACCTCTAAAGCTCACTTAAATTGACATTAAACGTGACATTATGGACGTACCTCTAATTGGAAGGCAGTTTTAAGGTTAGTTCACCCAAAAATGAAAATTCTGTCATTAATAACTCACCCTCACGTCGTTCAAGACCTTCATTAATCTTCATCTATATTCTAAGATATTTTTTATGAAATCCGAGAGCTTTCTGTCCCTCCCATAGACAGCTACATTGCAACTTTCAAGGCCCAGAAAGGTAGTAAAGACACCGTTAAAACAGTCCATGTGACTACAGTGGTTCACCCTTAATGTTATGAAGTGACGAGAATACTGTGCTCATAAACAAAACAAAAATAATGACTTTATTTGATTTCTTTTCGTCTGTGTTAGAATGGTGAGCCGGCGTTCTAACGTAGAACCCGGAAGTGCTGCACTGTGTTTACACTACGTGAGTCTGACACAGATAAAGTCGTTATTTTGGTTTTGGTTTTGCGCACAAAAAGTATTCTCGTCGCTTCATAAAATTAAAGCTGCAGTCGGCAAGTCTGGCAGATTGGATCGACTTAGCCAAAATTTTGAATGTTTACAACTCTCATGCCCCTCCCCCACTACCAGCGAGCACCCGCCCATCGAGGTCGTGCTCGTCAGTGCGTGTTCACCAGATTTTATGTCCGCGCCATCTCTTCAGCATCGATCCACACCATGGACTCGGAGGTAGGCTGCCCTGGCTAATCTACCCATATATAGCAATAACCGAGGAATTGGAAGCTTGTTAGTAGATTTTCTCTCCGCCATCACGCTTTGTACAATCCAACACACTACACACCTGCGAACTTCAGGCGTGTGCATGTGATTGTAACGTGCGCGAGGGGGGAGTGGGATCTGTGGCGTGTGCATGACCTGTGATTGACAGTCAGATCTCACACCCCCCTGTGCTGATTGGACCCGATGATCCGGGAGCAGTGGATTTTTGCAAAACAAATAACACGCTCCAGGTGGAGTTAGAAGCTCGGGTTTTTTTCTAAAACCACTTTATTTATGTTGTTCTGTCGGATTATAGTGTCGATTTCACTGAATATGATCAAAAAAATGTTGCCGACGGCAGCTTTAAGGTTGAACCACTGTAGTCACATGGACTGTTTTAATCATGTCTTTACTACCTTCATGGGCCTTGAAAGTTGCAATGATGTTGCTGCCTATGGGAGGAACAGAAAGCTCTCGGATTTCATCAAAAATATCTTAATTTTGTTCCGAAGATAAACGAAGGTCTTAACAACATGAGGGTGAGTAATTAAAGCCACTTAATGGGTGTATGGGTAACGCAGCTTGCCTGTTTTATCATATTAAATACATTTGAGTGTGCTGAAAGTTGCTATAATGCTACTCTGTGCGTTCGCTCGGCGGCTGCTACACTTGTTGCACACTGCAGTGAGCTAGATCCATATTAGGCATGGTAAATATGGTACTCAGTCACAGTAAATCAAGAAAACGAGATTCAAACAAAAATACTAACTGTGTTGAGCTGTATAACAATGATTAGTTTTCTGTCTATCCAAACAGTTGCTCACCTGTCTAATAAAACACATAATATATTAAAGTGTCTTTGGTGTTTCCATGGTTTCTACAAAAAATCGAGGAAATCAAGGGTAACGCGGGTATGATATCATTGATAGGCGACGCACGGACACGGCCCGTTTCCTGGTTAAAACTGCTTATTTCTCTGAATCTAAACATTCTTAGAAACATTTGGGATAATGTAAGTACACAAATTAGCAAAATATATGACATTGTTCTAGTGGTTTTTGGATATTTTAATCATAGAGTGCCTTTAATGACAGAAATGTCATTTTTGGGTGAACTAACCCTTTAACAGTGCTGAGCACCGAGGCAGCAAGACAGTTAGTTGTTAGTTATTTCAATCAGCCATTGACAATCAATTGGACAATTTTCTTCAGAATGGCTGTAGTAACAAAAATCAACACAAGATGGAGCTAAAGACCTTTTTATTGTATATAACTAGCAGGCAGTCTCTCGTCATTGGATTACCCACTGTCTCCAACACAGCACACTCAAATGACATTAGTGCTGTGAAACAAGATAAAGCCACTAACGCCCCCAGCCCTGATCTCTACACTAATGCAGGCTCACAGACATACACAAACAGAGACGCTATCGCTTTCAATCACAGATACACGCTTGTAACATCATCCTTATGGATAATTTCTTCTGAATACTGCAGAAGAAATTTAATCGGATGAATTTTATAAAAACATGTCTACTTCACATTTCCCCAAACAATCTATGTATATAGATGTATAATCTGTGTATAATATACTGCATAACATAAATTAAGCCTGTTTTATGACCAGTAAGATTTATTGAAAATTAGGCATTTCATAGTAATACGATTTTTCTAGTAAAAACAGAGGTCAAAAACTGACGCATAAGTGTGAGACCATTTCAATTATGTAGTTTGTCAATTACATTATTTTACATTAAAACTAGTAACTTTGAGCTAATGAAAAAAATAATAATAATAAAAAAGAAACGTTTCAGGACGCCGGTGTCCTCCTACAGATTACAGTAATGTATAATTGGATGTTTGTAATGATGTTTTGTAATTACCATTATTTTCATTAGTCTGAATGTAAAACGGTGTTATTATTTAAATCAACATAAAGGCAAATACAACAATGTAAATAATTACACAATTTATTTAGATTTTATTTTATTTTAGGGTGAAATATAACCTGGACATGTTCTTTCACAGGTTTCATGAGAGTCACCCAAAAGTATTTTGATCACTTTCTATTAAAAGTTATGTTTGTGGAAACAGTTGATTTAGAGAAGAAACCGCTTATTATGTCTGTTGCTTTGATCTTCTGTGTTTTTTTTTTTTTTCTTCTCTAGTTCATTGCTTTTCGATTTTTACATTTTGTCTCTCAATCTCCAGGGTTTCAATCAGAGAATGTGACCCTTTGCCCTCTCGCCATTCCATTACCAAGCCAACAGACTTGCATTTAATGATACACGCACACACTGCTTTAATGCCCAATATTAATATTTGACAGGGGATGTAGAGTGACCTTAGAGGGTCAAAGGTCACTTTTCTGAGTGTGTGCACTATGCACAAAGAGGGAGGGAAAAGTAGTAACATTTAAAAAGAGGCAAATTATCACCCCTGAGTACCAAAAAAAAAAAAAAAAAAAAATAGATCAGAAAATAAATTATGGCTCATAACAAAAGTGTGGCAATCAAGCGAGTGCTCTCAGCTGGTTCTACAGTGCAAGCGATCTGATTTCATATTAGACTCACATAGAAAGGCAGAGGATACCGGGCTGTTTCAAATCAATAAGGCTACACAAATCGCATCCCAATACACACAATAGGGCTCTCCCTGGGCCAATTACCAGTTAGGTGGAGGGGTGAGAATCTTGGATGACAAAAAAGAGCCAAATAACCCATAACAGATAACAGAGATACATTGATGCAGACAAACCAATAAGAATAGCCTATACCTTATGACAAGGTACCGCTGGCATCAGGTTTAATAACCTGTGACTGCCATCAGCACAATGTGAGAAGGACATGTTCCTAGACAAATGTGCATATTAGTCACTTATCAATAGGTTATCAACAATGTACTCACTTTAATGTTGTTCCAAAACCATACCCGTTTTCTTTTTCTGAGGAAAACAGAATGAAAGCACCAGCCACCATTGAGTTTCATTGCATGGTAAAAAAAAACAAAAAAAACCCCAAAACAATTGCAATGACAGCAAATGTGACTGAGTGTGAAATAAAGTTTGAAATTATGTGAGGGTACCTAATGGCAGATTTTTTTATTTTTTGGTGAATTATCCTTTTAACCCTAAAGTTAATGGGAAATGATTAGTTAACAGGAATGTTGTTCCAGGAAGAACAAATAATTAATATCCAGGGATATGCAGGCTATTGATACATTTACCAAGCAATCCATCATTATGCATTTTTGTTATATAAACGACTGAAGTTAATTATTATGATTTAGGTTCAGGAAAGAGAAGGTATGAAGGGGGTTGACAGGATGAAGGAAGGAAGGAAAAAGAAAAGTATGCTTGAGAGAAAGAGAGAGAGAGAGAGAGAGAGAGAGAGAGGGAGAGAGAGAGAGAGAGAGGGAGAGAGAGAGAGAGAGAGAGAGAATGTATGGGGAAGAAGATGAAGAGAAAGAGTGAAAGGGGGATGATTGGGGCTATGACGAGGGAGACAGAAAGAGAGAGGGGGGTTTAAAACGTCAGCATAGGAGCCCTGCTGCCAGTCTGCATGCACTGATATGCACGACGCTCGAGGAGTTTGCGCTCCGGTCAGGCTCGCGCACTGGGATCCTAACCGACACCAGCACATAAAAGCGCGGATAACGGAGATGATTCTCTTCACACAGCAACACGAAACGGAACAAAGTGTACGCAGATGGAAGCGATGAAGTGTCCTGTCAGTTTCCACACACCTTTGGATGTGACGAGCTCCAAGTAGCGGGAGTTTACCGTGACAGACACCAGGTGGGATTCCACTCAGAGGAGAGCTCGCGCTTGACTTTTTGTTGGACATGGGACCGGGTCTCGCCTGTTTTGGATACGGTACCGGAGGAACCGCGTCTTCTTGAACGAAGAGCTGTCGACAGCTGGACAACGACGAGATGCGCTCCGACCACGGTTTCATCCTGCTGCTCCTCAACGGGACAGCGTGCTTGGTGAGGTTTAAATATTAATGTGTTATATTAAGTTTGTGTTATATTAAGTTTCAGTCTTGTTTATTGAACTGAACTGGGTCTCTGTCAACGGTTGAGAGGCGCGCTTCACGTGGCCTTCACCTGTGCGTCAAGGGGTGACCGTCATCCCGCCGAGCGCTCGCGCTTCACACTTAAGGGCAGGAGTTTGGGGCACGAGCTCTGGATGGACCTGCTCGAGCGCGTATCGACTCTTTCTTGGAAGTCATGCTTCGCTTCGCGCGCAAGGGGTCCCATGCCTATTTTGTGTATTTTGTGTTAGTGTGTGTGAAGGAATAAGCGGGGGGAAGGAAAGATACAGTGAGAAATTTCAGGGGCGTCCTGATCCTACATTTTCGAGGGGGCACCAGTGACAGTATTCAGTGACAGTATAGGCTATATAGGCTATATATATATATATATATATATATATATATATATATAACAAAAGACAAAATTGAGAGAGAGAGAGAGAGAGAGAGTAAGGAAAATAAAATCAATGTAACAACGCTACAAACTTTTTGTTGACCATATTTAAGTAATATCACATGATCAAATGTGCTGAATAATTTTTACAGCACAATTGTGAGTGTGATAGTGCAGTTTTAAAATGAAGTCATTCATTTTAAGTTAAGTAGGCTAAGTTTCAGACCATGGCCAGTTCTTTGTCAGCGAAAATATTTCCAGAAGTTACTCACCAAGAAATCAAAATTGACAGTTCTTGTTTTTTTATGGACTTTGGCTGTATTTATTATAAATTATTTAGCAGTCCTCATCATTATTATTATTTTTTTCTAAATTCACGTGTTCTGTAATGGTTCCACTCCCACTTGCAGACATCTCTTCTGATTACGTGTTTGCTGGCGCAAGGGCGGGACAACCTGTCACCCTCACATGAGATCACAGCAATAGCAAATGACAACCAGAGTTGCCAAGTCCACTTATAAATTAATACGCGACTTTGGGCTTCTTCTTTTATTTTTTGTAAGTCGCGTTACGGGTCACGGGTCACGGGTCAAGGGTCAAGGGTTTAGGTTTTTTGGGGGATTATTTTAAAAAATGTGGTTGCTCGTTAGGAAAATATGACTTGCAACTTTGTTTCTTTATATTTATGGTCACAGTTTTTCCCCAATACATTGTTTGACACTGTCTGCTCACATAGCCAACCAGTGCAATAATAAAAGTGTTGTAGCGTAATTCGTCATCTCATATCCCACCCCCTTCTCCCCCTCATTGGAGAACAATCACGTTCAATGCAGGCATGTGACGCTGCAATCCAAAATTTTCAAAAACAATGCCACCATGCCACCAGATTTGCATGATGGAGAGGAAACATGGGAGGTGATGGTTTTTTTTGTGTGTGTGGTTTTGTGCCACTGTTCTTTTTACCCAAATATTTTTTGTTAAAGTAACATATTTCTTTTACCACCAAAACACTATTGTATTGCGTTTAATTAACTTAACCTGTATAATTTCCCACTATACTTAATTATCAATCGTTAAACTAATGTAAAGGGTTTAATTTCGCGAAAAAAAAAAAAAAAAAAACGATTTCCAACGTATGGATGAAGACGGCATGCGAAGGTGCATGGCGTCAGTATCAGCCGGTTAAGAAAATATAAAGTTAATCTAAAGGCAAAATCTTTCATTTCTGTTAGTATTGCGGTCAGTAAAGTCTGTAATATATTGCAGTGAAAAAATATATATATATTTTGGCTGCTTGTTCTAATTGCTTCATTAAAATGAGCTTAAGCAACACAATTGCTATACATTTTGTCCAAACTTAATTTGATTGTGTTCAGTCAGATTAAATATATGTTAAATTTAAGTTTACTTAATCAGTTTGTGTTGGATTACATGAATGATTTGTGTTGCATTAACTGAAACTGGGTGGTGCTTGTTAGTTCCCAGCATGCTTTACATAGCTGAATAAAGAGAGAAATAAATGTTGAAATTAAGTGTTATTTTATGTGTTTTTGAGAAAACGAGAAAAGGGGGAGATTTGATAGTATGTAATTGTGTTTAATGTTCAATTACATTGGAATTATTAGAACAATTTAAATTACACCATTGTGGAGAAGAGTGGAGCATTTGGTTAGGTTGTGGACTGATTCTTATAAGTTTAATCCTTGTGGCTGAAGGAGCACTTATATTTTAGCATTTAAGATATTAATAAGTGCTATCACTAGTTGATATCTAGCTATAGTAGAAATTCAGTTGAGAAATCATGTACATCCAACACTCTTGTTTTTCAGTGCAATATTAAACAAACTAAAGCATGTTCACTAAACTTAACTAACTTAAGTCTCAGAGAAGCAATTCCATTGATTTGGTTGGACATTACTATTTCACATAGATTCTTTCTCATTCAGCTGTGTTGTCACAACACAAAGAGGTTACATAGATTAAAAAAATTCCATTAATGTTAATAACAAAAATAATTTGCTTGCGTGGAACCACTGTCCATAATTGAATTAAGTTAGTTTAAAGAATATTTTTTTTTAACAAAAAAACAAGTATACTAATACTAACAGTAGATATATGGTTCGAATTTATTTTATTACAAATATGTGGCTATATTACAGCTCCCCCTCAGTGCTCTTGTCTTTTTCTCCTTTTCCATCTCCAAACCTATTCTGCTCACAGGTTATCGGAGGATAGTGCTTGCCCTCCCGCTTTGTTGCAATTTGATGATTTTTGTAAAATAGTTTCTGCTTTTCAAATTCTGCACTGTAAAAAAAAAATTACATCCCCAAGTCAAAAATTTCAAGTGACCGATAACATCTAAATTTTTCAATTAGTCTGACGTATTATTTCTCATTAAGCCAATGTTAACAGACTATTGCAACAAGAATTTCACTTGGGCCAATTGAAAAATTTAGAATTTAGAAAAATTTAGAAAAATTTTTGATTTGGGAGGGTTAGAATTTTTTACAGTGTGAGTGGTTTCAGCTTAATATGCTGCAGGCTCATGTATTGATAATAAATAATATTGATGATAATAGATGATATAATAATATTGGGCTTGTTTTGAAGCTGCAGTTGCTTATTTGCGGTTGACGACAACGATCTAACAATCCAATCAATAACTGATGTCTCTACATTTTTTTTCTTGTCGAGAAGGTGTATCACTCGGATAAACATCACAATACGGAAGCTTTTATCACTAAGCAAAGCACAACACGAAAGCCGGTCTGGAACACTCCACTCCGGGTTTTCCATTTTGCCGTTTCTTGGAGCAAGAGAAAATGACAACTTTCTAACACATAAACTACACTTTGCACCACTCACATACTCTAGTCTGCAACAACATGAACACAGACAATAACTGATACAAACTGAAAGTTAAAAAAGAGGAAAGACATCTATATAGTGCGTAGAGGCCAAGGTTCAAATTCTAGAACTATTTTAAATACATTTTAAATAGACAAAGTGCAGTTAGACATTTGCTAAAATTTTGTTTCCATTACAAAAAAAACAAAAAAAACTGTTTTTCGTTACATGACGGTTAATAATGATTTATTAAATTATTGATATCTGTGACAGCATATTTAGATTTTTTTTTCCGGCATGATTTGTGAAACTACTACTACTAATAGTAATAATAATAATAATAAATATTACTATTATTATTTAGCAGCTCTCAAAATCCACTTTGCTCAATCTGAGGGGGCACGTGGTTCCTTTGAATATAGGCATGACACTTCTGAGAATAAGACAGATGATACTTTACCAATCCTACAGACCAAGTTTCAATAATTTCACAATAACTCCACAGCTAACATTTTAATGAAAAATTCCCGTTGGGGTTGGGACTTTTTTCTCAGTGGTCAGAGTCAATTGTCGTCTTGGCACACTCTACAGAGTCTTACACTGCTCTTGGCGTACCCATGACTGGTATCAATGAGTAAAATATCCATAGTTTATCTTTAGAGCAAAGGTTGTGTACGGTTGCCTGATTTTTATGCACCTGCTGCAAGGGTGTTATAGCTTAACACCCGCAGTCTAAATTTAATCCCCCTCTAGCAGTCTCTGTGTTACAATTATCTGCTGTGTAGCTGGAATAATTCATGACTTCTTCTTTGACACGTTTTAATCCTCTTGTATTCTGCAGGGATACAAAATGATATCATTAAAGTGAAAAAAAAAGAAAAAAGAAGCATATCAGAATTAGGAATCTAAACAACAAAGAAGCATTGCTTTATTTGTAGAGTTTAATTATGCCACATACAGGGTCTTTTGGTAGGATGTTGCATTAGTACAAATCCAGCTTCCTGCTGTAAAGCCTCCCATTTGGCGACTTACATTTGTCTATTCGGAAGGGGGCGGACAACTAATAACCATGACAAATCTTCCCTAGAATAATTACAAAACACCTACGTGTAATTAACTGAGAGGGGCTGCCAGTGAGAGGAAATTTAATAAGGTCACATCTGTAACCCAAGTTTGGATTTGATGAGGGTCAGTCCTGAGAGAAATGTACAGCATACATACCAGGGCATCACCAATCTTATTATCTTACTTTGTGATATGAAAAAAATATATATATTGCCAAGAAAAGAAATGCCGAAAATAGCAGACTCATAAAATTACAGGTGAAGGTTATAAGGAATTTAATTAAAATACCATACACGGTTTTCCTTGTGTTGCCTGCAGAATGTTGTCAGTGAATACCTTCAGACATATAGCCATACTTTACGTCAGGAAGACACTAATAATGTAATTATCCAATTTAGCTTACGGCGTTAGGTCATTTATCTGGCACATTACTTAAAACCTGAGGGAGAGTCAGACGCAAGAAAATGGCTTATGCACACCTAAATTGGGCATCATGGATAATTCATTTGCTGTGTGACAGTGATAAATTATAGAGCAATCCATGAATTATCCCTTATTAAACACTATTATGCCGTTATTATTAATAGACATGTAGAGCACATTAATAATCAACCTTAATTTTCAGCGGCTTTATTGAAACTAAAGGGCCTGCTTTAATAAAGCCTTCAAGCGTTTGCCTATAGTTAAACTAAGAAAATCAACTGATCAGCTGATGCTTACGAGGTTAGAAACATCTAAAACCTGGCCACATATACATTACAAGTTATGGGAGCGAATCCACTAAATTATCATTTTGTGTGTGTACTGAATGCAGAAGTCACACTTTCGAAATCGTTTTAGCTGAAATACTGTAGAAAATCATAGCAATGTTTTGGCATTTTGACCTGTTTGATGTTCTCTACTTTTTAATTACACTAGTTGTTCCGTTTGTATATGTACATGTATATGTATAGTCGGCATTAAATAGAAATTCACCCAATCATTTTTTTAATTAAAACTCGATCTTGCGGTGAAACGGCAGACTTCTCAATGGCAACATACAGTATGCCAGACTTCTCCAATCATTGTTGCTTATACCATGATCTGTCCGAATACTCGATTCTGATTGGCTGCAAGGTGTGCAATAAAACCGTTTAAGTCAGTTTAATCACCGTTCTATATTAATGCGCTGTTTTCATTGATGTGCACACAAGGCATGCATATGTCACTCACACACAATCACTATATTATATTTCTCAGCAACAAGGGGGTTACATGATTGCTATTTTGATGTAGTTAATCTCACAGCTTTGTTGTTAAATAGAGAGAGAGACACTGAACAGACGCAGGTATGAATCCCTCTCTTTCGATAATTAATTCAAATAATTAATTCATTCTGATCAATGTTATCTTACGCACTACTTTATCTCTGTGTCTGATTTAAAGCGAGTAGAATGCTAGATCTAACGAGCCATAACTGACGAAAATAAGTGTCAATTTTACCCTTCTGGTCAAATATTGTGCTGCAAACATCAATAACAGCTTTAAGTTGTCAATGCTGGCAAATGGCCATGGTATAAGCGGGATAATCCACGGCTAGCTGTGGACCGATTTTAATGCACTTCACGGAGGCAACCACCCTCCGCTTTGCGTTGGCCGGTTCTTTGCCTCCACGTCATGCATTAAAATAGTTTAATGCATAGCTAGCTGTGGATTATCCCTTACTTAACCCTTTCGCACGTACGATCACACCGATGTGATCAGTCTAGGCTGGTCCCTGGATCGTACGATCACACCAGTGTGATCAGTCTAGGCTGGTCCCTGGAGCGTACGATCACACCGGTGTGATCAGTCTAGGCTGGTCCCTGGAGCGTACGATCACACCGGTGTGATCAGTCTAGGCTGGTCCCTGGAGCGTCACACCGGTGTGATTAGAACGGTCAGTGCATCACGTGATCAACTGCTAAATTCAAATGTGCTTTCGCGCGTCGGCTGGCGCTGAGCCAGAGACAGGCGCGCTCAGAGCTCCCCTGCCTTTTTCTTACAAATGACTGCAAGCTCGTATTCAGATCTGTCTCTATCCAATCAACATTATTTGGATAGAATTAAGTCCCCACCCTAATTTTTGTAATTTTTCATAAATCCATTTCACTCGGGTATACTTCACAATGTGTAGAAGATCTGCTGCTACTTCAATCACATTGTTACTTTAATTCAAATGTGCTGTCACTTTAAACCTGAATTTTTCAGGAGTGAATTCTGTTGTAGAAGGAGGTTGTCATTACCATATATCACCAAACCGAAATAAGCACTCAGTTCGGAAGTCAGGTCACAACAATATGACATGTTGATGAGTTTAATAAAGTTTATTGTACATCACACAAAAGATGAAGCATCAGTTTTACTCCAGAAAATCACCGTATAAGAGCTGAGTAAATACAGTATAAGAAGTGCGTAAGTACATAAACAAATTTTGGTAGAGAGGAGGGAGCATTTTCTTCAAAAACGAAGGGCGGGTCTATGTTAAAACGGCAGTGTCTGTCAACATTCGTGGGCGGGGCCTGTGGCTGTTGTGACGTCACACCAGATTCATGGCTGAAAACAGGTCGTTGGGAGACACTGCTTATGATTTATGGGGATAAAAAAAAAAGTAGTGAGTGGATTTTTATCATAGGGTGGTTGTGTACACACACTGCCAACACACATTTATGTCCAAACACCATGCAAAAGTGAATTTTGCATAATAGGTCCCCTTTAAGTGATTTCTCCACAGAACAATGTCATGCAGTCAAGAGCTTATTGCAGGCAATTACCGTGTTAAACGTGTTTATGCTGATGATATTGGCCTAGCATCATTCTCATTATGAGCTCATTAAATTAATACAGTTACAAGATGTAATTTTTCAGAGCCGGCAGTCCACTTTCTACATAGTCATAAGGGAAAATAAACTAAACACTGACATTAAAATCAGACAACTCCAGTCCATCTGTCTGGGTGTGTGCGATAAGCTTTGGTTTTTGGCATACAGAGAAAAGATTAAAAAAGACTGTGTTAAAGTGTATGCATATGTGTGTTTCATTTTCATTTCACTTTAATTTTATGCTTTTGGCAGATGCTTTTATCCAAAGCGACTTACACTGTATTTCAAGGTACACATTAACATTCTTATCAGGTCTTGCTTTCCCTGGGAATCGAACCCATGACACAGGAAAGTGTGTGTGTGTGTGTGTGTGTGTGTGTGTGTGTGTGTGTGTGTGTGTGTGTGTGTGTGTGTGTGTGTGTGTGTGTGTGTGTGTGTGTGTGTGTGTGTGTGTGTGTGTGTGTGTGTGTGTGTGTGTGTGTGTGTGTGTGTGTGTGTGTGTGTGTGTGTGTGTGTGTGTGTGTGTGTGTCCACAAAACATCCATTCACTCATTGTTTGTCAAATGCATGTGATCAATATGAGTGAAAGCTGTTTGTGTTTTCAGACCTGTTCTGTTTAGAGGGACATTTCTTATTGGACCGACATTCTTCTAAAAGTTATAGTTAACTAAAAGTTACCCGAAGCCATTCAGGAGAGAGTGTTTCTGACTGTCTCCAAATCTGGAGTTGCTTAAACAATGTCACTTGATTTTAAGCTCTTAAAAAAATCTGTTTGCATGCCATAAACTGTCAGATATTCTGTGACTCATCTGTTCAACAAGGCCTTTCTTGTCCCTCACGGTCTGCTGCCTTGTCTGGCAGATTTACTGTACAAGAAAATTCAGAGACTGTCCCCTAGATCGACCTAAAGTTCATCTTGAAACAGTAAGAGGGCAAGTTAGTCACTCATAGGCAAACAAGACAGACAAAGCACAGTACCAAAGGTACTGTAAGATAAACACTGTTTCATTAAACAATGCTGTCTACCTGTGTGATGTGTGTTAAACACTGTCGATGATTTTTATGCATTAGCACAGACTAACCCCAAGTTAGTGTTCCATCCATCTCCTTCCCTCAGATGGTCATCTTTGGCATGGCTCTCCCTTTTGAAGATAAGCTAGGGAGATCTGCCGGCGATTTGATTTCGCCCCACAGCTCAGGCTGGAAACCTGTACATTCTTCTATCCTGCTTCCGTTACAAATTTGCAGGGACCAATCACAAACTGGTTCATCCACCTGGCGCGCTTTTGGCGGGTTTAAACCAATCCAATTCCTTTTAACCTCTGGACGATGCTCAATGGCTTCTTTAGTTTAGCAAACATATCGCTAGAGTGGGTGTAAATACCACTCACTTTCATGTTTTTTTTTTGCACAACCTGCAAAAATCGCTCGATGCCATTTCTGCTTCTGCAAACCACTGATCAATGCTCCAAACCAACACGTTTGTTGACACGTTTCCTGCCTGGAGTTTTCGCTGCAAAGTACGTCACGTTGGTCTGATTGGTTGAAGGACTATCCAATTGCGTACAGAGTCATTTGAACGCCTCGGTTACGACTGTAACCTCGGTTCCCTGAAGAGGTGAGATCGCTCCCCAACCCGTGAGGGAAGCATCCGTCGTTAGCAGTTTGCGACGACAAGGAGCTCCCAGCACTGGGCCCTGGGACAGGAACCAAGGTTTCTTCCACATAACCAAGGCACGTAGGCATCACCGCGTGACCTTGATTGTGCGAAATGGGTTGCCCCTCGGGGAAAAACCCTCTGGTCCTGAGCCACCACTGCAGGGGCCTCATGTGCAGCAGTCCAAAAGGTATCCCGTTGGAAGCTGCTGCCATGAGACCCAACAGTCTCTGGAACTGTTTGACAGTGAGTAGCTGGCCTAGCTTTACACTTCTCACAGCTGCCAGGATCGAAGCGTGGCGATGACAGGCGCGCCTGCATCGACACTGAATCCCAAACCACGCCTAAAAAAGTGGTCCTCTAAAATAGAGAAGCACACTCTTCTTGGCGTTCAGCCGTAACCCCAACTCTTTCATATGGGCGAGAACAACATCTCGATGTTGAACCGCCATCTAATGCGACTGAGCTAAAATCAACCAATCGTCGATGTAGTTCGTGATGCGAATACCCCGGAGGCGCAGAGGCGCCAGAGCTGCATCCACGCATTTGGTGAAAGTGCGGGGTGATAAAGCCAGGCCGAATGGAAGAACTCGATATTGGTATGCTTTGCCCCCGAAAGCAAACCTCAGGAACTTCCAATGACACGGACGGATGGAAATATGCGTCCTTGAGGTCTATCGTGACAAACCAGTCCTCGGACTAATCTGTGGCACGATTGTCTCAATGTTAACATTTTGAACTTGAGCTGCATGACAACTCGAAGACCTAAAATGGGACGCAATCCCCCGTCCTACTTTGGAACTATGAAGTACCGGCTGTAAAACCCGGTTTCCCTGTTGGAGGGAGGTACATATTCTATGGCCCCTTTCTCTAACAGAGTGTTTACTTCCTGTTCCATAACCAGAACCTGCTCGGGGCCCACCATTGTGGGCAGGACCCCCATAAACCGCGGTGGGCGTTACTAGAATTGTATCTAATACCCTTTTTCCACGGTCTGCAGGACCCAACGAGAAACATTTGACAGTAGCTTCCACGCTGTCAAAGATTCTACTAGAGGTACCAGTCTCTCGAGACTGGTTTCTGGATTTTGTTGCTGTTGAGTAGGGAACGACCAAACAGACTGCTGGCAGGGAACGACCAAACAGACTGCTCTAGCACCCTCCTCAGAGGGGGCGGGCATCCCGAGGCCACTACGTTTCCGGGTGGACCTTGAGATATGTGCTCGCCGGAGACCGCTGCGCCCTGTAACACCGGAGGCGGCAGGGTTGGCAGAACGGTCCCCTGAGGGCACCGAAGAGAGACGGCACCGTATTTTTCTCCTGCTGTTGAGCAGTCGGTTCGTCGCCCTGTAACGGCGCACCGGCAGGGAACGACCAAACAGACTGCTCTAGCACCCTCCTCAGAGGGGGCGGGCATCCCGAGGCCACTACGTTTCCGGGTGGACCTTGAGATATGTGCTCGCCGGAGACCGCTGCGCCCTGTAACGCCGGAGGCGGCAGGGTTGGCAGAACGGTCCCCTGAGGGCACCGAAGAGAGACGGGCACCGTGAAAAGAGGTGTTAACCGCTCTGCTTCGGGGGGACTACCCTCATTTGTCCTGAGCCCTCAGACATCAGGACTTTTTCCCAGCAGCCTTCTTGGCGGTAATAACGGTCCGCAGATCCGTTTTACCCCTCGAAGACTGCTGGGTTTGAGAGCGCCCTCCGTGTCCCCGAGATTTTTGTGGGGGAGCACGGGAGGAAACGCTCTGTTTCTGAGTGGCACGGTGCTCAGCGCTCTTTTTAGAGGAGTGAGGCTGCTCCCGCTCAGCAGCCTCATAGAAAGAACGGCGGGGGAGAAGTTTCTGAAGTGCAGCTGCCTGTTTTGAAGCTTCTTGTGACTTCGCTACAGCACTATTAACTGCGTCTCCAAATAACCCTTGCGTGGATACTGGTGCATCTAAAAGAACATGTTTTTCTTTGTCCTTTATGTCACTTAAGTTGAGCCACAGATGCCTCTCAGTGGCCACCAGGGCTGCCATAGAGCGGCCGATGGATTTAGCCGTCTCCTTGGTGGCCCTGAGAGACAAATCCGTGGCTCTACGCAGTTCAGACACCGTATCAGCACTAATACCCCCGCCCTCCTCAAAATCACCCAATAACTCAGCCTGGTAAGCCTGCATTATGGACATTGTATGTAAACACGCTGCAGCTTGACCGGCGGCGGCATAAGCTTTATGAACCAGGGAAGAAGTAACTTTTACTGGCTTGGATGGAAGTGCAGGAGCCTTCAGAGAAGATGCCGTTGCTGGAGAGAGATAGCTCGCGAGCGTCTCTTCCACCTTCGGCATCTCCCCATAACCATGCTCTTTATAATTGTGAATGGATGAATAGTGTGATGTTTGTGCAGTATACACTCGATATGACACTGGTTTCGCCCACGATCTCGACACCTCGGTGTGGAGATCGGGGAAAAACGGCAGGCTCCTGCGCTGGGGCTGCGCACGAGATGGCAGGAAGCGTTCGTCGAGCTTACTTTTCGAACGAACGTCCTGCCTATCTTCTGGCCACTCAATAGACAGTCTGTCAACAGCTCTAGTAATGACATCGAGCAGTTCCTCAAACGCATGAGACTGAGGTGGCGAATCCTCAGACTCAGCTACAATACTCACAACATCCAACTCCTCAGAGCTGGATAGTTGCAGTACTGGTACCTCTATCGGGGGGAAAGAAACCGCAGCGCGTGCTTCCACACCCTGATAAGAGGCACTGGATCTATCAGACGGATGCTGAGATAAGGCAGAGCCCGTCTCAACATCCACTGATAAATCCATCTGTGAACCCCAGGTCTGAGATCGACGCCGTGCCTCGGCAGCGGCGGGACCCGAGCCCTGGGGAGCGTGGTCGGGATTGAACCGAGCCAAGCGGGATCGGAGCGTACGCAATGGAAGCGCACAGCAATGCACACAGTCACCACCCTCGAGTGCTGACTGGGCATGCTCCTCTCCCAAACAAACAACACAAAGAGTGTGTGTGTCACCTCCCGTTAAATAACGCGGGCAGGGATGGACACACACTCTAAACTGCTGCTCGCTCGCCATACTGAATATATATATATATGATATAGACAGACAACACCAAATATACAGACAGATTTCACACAGAGCGCAACTGAAGACTCAGAAAGCTTTCGTTTTCTGTTTCGGGCCGGCTTTTATAGTTTCCTGGTACGTGACGTCACCCGCCTCTGACGTTCCGCCACACCATTGGACTGATTTTACATGTGCTTCAAGACGTCATCACGCAAAGCGTTCCCATAGCGTCAAACTCGACGCAACGCGAGTTCCCTTGAAAGGGAACTATTCCCGTTGATCACTCCTCTTGTGCAGTAGAAAATACAGAGCAGACTCCCCAGACTAATGTTCAATCTTAAAAGATTGAGCTTGGTCTGATGATAGCCAGACTAAGAGAGATGCACAGTACAGCTAAAATGGCACATATTTTATGAATAGATTATTAAGCACTACTGTCAACATCCAATTATATCTCAGTTAAATGCCACTGTATAAATATTGAGGCACTGTTTAATTGAATCTAACGCTGTGGTAGTCACCATGCTTACATTACACTAAGCATGTGGACTTTTTTCTTAAGACCAAAAACACGAAACATGCAAAGACAGACATTGCATTGCAAGGGTATGTGCACTAAGGTTACTGTGGTGGTAAAAAAAAAAAAAAAAAACCTCAGTACTCAAGGGGGCGACAGAGTTACCTTTGTCATGTCATGCCTGTGACATTAAACCAGATGTGTTGTTCAGGCAAATAGTTATATCATGACAGTGAAAGCTGACAATGCCATAACAAACTGACTGACATTTATGGTCAAATGTATGTCAGGGCAGAAGGCAAATTAAAGGGCGGTCAAACCAGCATGTGAAATGTCCTTGGACACTGCAACGGTCGTGATGTGATGTCAACTCTGAAGCGTCTTTAAAAAAACAACAAACAAAAAAAACAACAACATACATTCAACATAAACAAATAATTATAAATCCAAAATGTAAAAATATACAATCTACTCCACTTTCTTGCAATGCTGCTTACCTGCATCTTTAAAGTTTGTGTTCTTTTAATTCAGCGAAGAGGTAGCGCCTTAATGATTTGTCTTGTATTTGTCACACATCTTCACATTATACAATTTCACAGGCCAGGGTTCACCAAGTTTGAGCTTTGGAATGAAACAAAACATGAAACTTCTTCACATAAGCTTGAGTTTCCGGTCTAAACTCTTTGAGTTTAGTCTTTAAACTAACAATGAACAACTTTTATAGCATTTATGAATTTGGTTTAATGTAAAATTATATATTAAATGCATTTATTTATTCCCTTTTGTTGAAAGTTAATGTTAGTTCAAAATGTGTAAACTTTCATGTTAACTTTTAATGTTAAAAAATGCATTTGTACATGTACATACATTAACCAAGAATAATAAATGCTGTAAAAGTATTGTTCATTTACATGAACTTGACACAGTTTATAATTATGTGTCTGTTTTTGCATTAAGGAAGTACTTTTGAGTCTTTTAACGTTATTGCTATTCAAAAACACAAGTCATGCTTTAAGATTTACCTCCAGTGTGGATTTTAATCAATACATAGAACAATCCATTTTTACAAAAAGCAAATTACCTACTGGATTAATTATGACTTGGAAAGCAGTGCATATTTGTTTATGTCTGAGGAGGTTTTGGACTTCAAATAGACTTCAAAGAGAGAGGGGCAAAGATGAGTTTCTTCATGGATGCATTGCTATACATCTGTCACCATCTGTGAAAGTAGACAGATGGTTATTGTACTACCAGAGCATTGCGGTGACCTCATCAGGGTGAGACAAAGGCATCTGCTGACATCATTAGTGTGTGACATAGGCATCTGTTTGGCGAAACCTTCAAGGCTGGCTGAAAACAGAGTTATATTGCTTTTCTTACTCCTCCCCCATGGTGTCCTCTTAATTTTTAATTCTTGAAATTTCAAAATCCTTAGTTACTCAGCGAGTGGTCAGTTCAAGGATTACCTCCGAGCCTGGTACAAAACATTAAGATTAGTATTTGTTTTTTAACAGCTGATGTCTGAAGAGCAGTGTATACTGATGGCTGAAATAACGGCAATATGTAAAACACAAAAACAATATACATTAAAATATACACAAAATTGCTCAGTTTTGCTAAATTCATTGTCAAAGCTGACAGTCCTATAGGATTTCAAACTGACATACTGTAGTGGGGAAATAAAGAGTTTAAATTCAGCCTTGATTTTTGCTATCAGATGTGGAGAACATGAATGGAGTGGTTAGTGATCTTCAGGCTTTCCTGAACAATGTAAAACATTGGAGCAACAGCACTAAAAGAATCATGTTCATTATACTTTTCCTTTGAAATGTTATCGCACCAAGAGTCATCCCTTAATACCAGACATGACTTTTCTTACTAGAGAATTTATCAAAGGACTGGAGTTTCTTCTTTTTCTCCTGCTCTCTGCATCCCTCTCTCCCTCTCTGATTCTCAGTGCGTTCCATGAATGATCCTAACAAGTGCAAATAGGTCAAATAGATGAGATCTAAACTGCCTGTTAGAGCCTGTCCTATAGTGCTATGGAGAATCCCATTACCCTGCGCATCAGCTGTGCTCTCGGCCGTGGAGAAAGAGAGAGAGAACAGATGTAGTTTAGGATGGTGTTTGTGTCGATGACATAGAATCAAACCTCTTCCATTAGACTGTCTTCCACCGCTGCCACACATAGCCTTGTCGGATCTTACTGTGTCACCCTTTCACCCTACATGACTCACAGATCCATCACTAAAATTCACAGGGCCCGGAACAACATGTTTATGGGTACAATGAACAGTGGTTCTCAACTGGCTTTGTTTCAGGAATCAGACGGAATAGGCCCAACAATGTGCAAAGTTAACACAACAGACTGAAATATGACAATTTCCTTTTTAGTTTTACCTAATTTTTTTTTACAGTTTTGATTGTTTTCAAGCTCTCTGCAGGAAATAATTCATAAAATACAATGTGGTCTGTTTTTCCGCATGGTAAGGGAACTCATTTTTAATTTACGTTATATTTTCTTTTTTTGTTTAGCTTTGTTCATGGTCTTCTAAAGATGCCACGCAACATGGGTTTTATTGGATGCACAGCCTTTGGCATTAAGAACAAAAGATATGGAAAGCGTTTTCTCCTCCCTTAAAAAGTTCATTTTAAAGGGAGGAGAGTTCAAACTTTTGAAGTACTGCTCAAAAGTTTGGGGTCTGTAATAAGTTCCTTATGCTTATGCATTTACTTGATTTCCCTATGCATTTACTTGATTAAAAATACGGTAAAAACAATAATATTGGGAAATGTTTGTACAATTTAAAAAAAACGTTTTCTATTTGAATATATTTTAAAATGCAATTTATTCCTGTGATGCAAAGCTGAAGTTTCAGCATCAATACTCTTCAGCGTCACATGATCCTTCAGAAATCATTATGATATGATGATTTAATTCTCAAGAAACATTTCTCTGTTGTTTTTGATGCTTGCTATTTTTGTGGAAACTGTCACACATTTTTTTTTTCAGGACTGATGAATAAAAAATGTAAAATAACAGCGTTTATTTAATTTAATCAGCGTTTGATCAATTTAATGCATACTCGCTGAATTTAATTAAATTATTAATAATAAAAATAAAATAAAACCTTTTGATCCATTGGATTCCTTGTTGATCCTGGAACAACATTCAAATCAACCAATCAGATTTGAGGGATAGGTTTAGAGCTAATGTCAAGTTAAGGCTTACAACAAGGGTCACAAAATTCTTATTCAGCTATCATTATGATTTTAAGGGTAAGTTATGGGTAGGATTAGGTTTAGAAGTAGGGATAGGTTTAGGAATATGTTTTTGTTCCAGGATCAACAAAAGATGTCTTGAAAAAAATCATGGCAGCCAAACAGACACACAGACAGACAGACAGACAGACACACACACACACACACACACACACGCACACACTCGCGCACACACTCGGGCACACACACACACACACACACACACACTCTCTCTCAACCAGCCCACCTCACTCTTCCCAGCCTGTCTACATGCCTCACCTCTCACAGACCAGATTGTGCTGATTTGCACCCAAATGCACGTTCTCTCTGTCAATATGGCATGATGCAAATTTTTAACAGCCAGTTCAGGCACCACCATCTCGCCGTAAATACTGAATTTTCCCTGGGTCTAGCGAGCATCACTGAACTGAACCCATCCAAATCATTTCAGACGGTCAGTTCAAGTGAGACGGACCATGTGAAAAGGGCCGCAGAGACAGAGGTGAGGAGGAGGAAGGAAGAGACTGATGTTTGTTGAGTAGCCAGGGCTGAGGTGGGTGTAAGGGTCTGCTTATTGGCTCTTGTGACCCCCTTGAAGCCGGCATAAATTATTCATTAAGAGTCAAACGGCTTGTTTCTTGTGAAATTACCTTTCTCTTCCCTTTGTGTTCTTTCTCTCCCTTGCACCTCTTGTCTTGGTGTGGAATAATTAGTTCTAAGGGCAGAGCCGTTTGCAGATTTTAATCATGTAACAGAAGGAGAAATCTCCCAGCGTGAGCGGATGAGGTCTGTTGCAAAGAGTGAGAGAAATAAATGTGTCGGCGAACACTCAGGAATCTGAGTGGGATCTTGGGCCTTTAATTAAAAATTTATGTCATATTAGAGATGGAGATTTCAATCCAACAGCCTGAGGAAACACAGGAGCACACGGCTCATATTGAGAGCCAGAGAGACGGAGAGTGAGAGCGAGAGAGAGAGGGGTAGTTTTCATTGCACCCTGTCTGCTTCCCATCCCCTCCCTTAATTATATGGAGTTATTTAGAAAATGAAAATCTCATCTCATACACATTGTTTTCTGCATAATATTCAAACTTAATTTGACTCTCAGGTTAACAGCACAGTGTCTTTCTGCAGGGACATAATACAGTGTGTGCTTGTCGGTGTGCAGTACCTTGAGTACTCAGAGGAGGTTATCATCTGAATCATGCCACCAAATTAAAAACATATTGTCAGACTTATTGATAGACACTTTACCTTGAAAATGAATCCGTTACCTTGATTCATTTTCTACCTTCCTCTTTGGATATTTGTAAAGATCATGAGTCTGGCTTGTCAATATATATTTTTTTCTTGGATTCATATGCAGTGGCTGGTGTTACTACTCTTTCTGGCTGACAATAGTCCTTAACTTCCTAAGCTCGGCACATTGTGGTGGAAATGCACTGGAATAGGGACCTGTATTTTTTTTTTAATGCACAGTAAATAGTTTTGTTAGAAAGAGGCCATCTAGGAAAACACAAATCACATTTTTTTCATAAATTGGCACAGTTTTAAATCGTAATAATATTTCACAATATTACTATTATTACTGTACTTTTGATGCAGCCTTGGTAAGCATAAGAGTCTTTGATGACACTTTAGTTCGATAGTCCACTTTAGACATATTAACTATAAGTAACTTTGCAATTACATGTCAACTAGAATTTCAAATAGAAGTCATTAGAATAGACTGCTTAATATCTGCTAACACTTTATTTTGAAGGCCCCCAACAGACATTCTACTGACTATAAGTTACTTTTCAAGTATGTCAGCTTCTACTTACACTAACCCTAACAATCTACTAATACTCTAACAAGAGTTAGTTGACATGTAGTTGCAAATTAATGAGAGACATGAGAGACATTGTTGACATGTACAGTAGTTGCAAAGTGGACTATCGAAATAAAGTGTAACTGAGGCCTAGTGCACACGGACACGGGTATTTTTATAACCAGAGTTTTTCCTCCTGCGTTTAAAAAAAAAATCCCGTCCACACATGCTCGGTTTAAAAGAAATCTCCGCCTACATGAAAACGTAAAAAACACGCTATCACGCGCTGTCAAGAGCATGCCACACCAGCAGGCGGCGATCATAAAGCCACGTTGGGCAATCAGAAGCCTGAATCAGAAGCAAAAACCCCGGTTTTACTGTCTACACGACAACACTGCAACCGGCGTTTCTGAAAATCCTCACCCTGGCAGGGGTTTTCAAAAATGTTCGGTTTCAGTGACCTGATACTGCGTTTCCGTGTGGACGAACGGCCGAACCGCGTAAAAAAAGTCACGGTTATAAAAATACCCGTGTCCGTGTGGACAAGGCCTGAGACTTCTTTCAAAAACATTTCAAAAATCTTACTGACCCTAATAATTACAATGGTATGTTCTTTTGTATTTGTATTTGTATTTGTATTTGTTTGTATGTGATAAGGAGGTTACTGATTTTTTCATGTATATAAACAAGCAAGTATAAAAAATAAAACGTAAAGGGATACTCCACTTAAAAATGAAAATTCTGTCATCATATACTCACCCTCATGTTGTTTCAATCCTTTATGAATTTCTTTCTTCTGCTGAACAGAAAGGAAGATATTTAGAAGAATATCAGTAACCAGACAGTTTCTGGTCTCATTGACTTCTATAGTATATTTTTTTCCTACTATGGAAGTCAATGAGACCAGAAACTGTCTGGTTACTGATATTCTTCTAAATATCTTCCTTTCTGTTCAGCAGAAGAAATAAATTTATACAGGTTTGAAACAACATGAGGGTGAGTATATGATGACAGAATTTTCATTTTAAAGTGGAGTATCCCTTTAAGTATTTTCATTCACAAGTTAATTTTTCGGGACAACCACTAGGGGTTTGAGCTTATGATAGACAATATAAAACGACAGTCACAACAAATTTAACTTCCATAATGTGATGCAATTTTTTAATTAAACGGGCTCTGGGGAAAATAGTGTTAGTGGTGGGGAAAATAGCCATACTTATTGGTCGATATTATCCTCCCTCAGCATTGGCTACATTAGTATAAAAGAAAGGTTTTAGAGAGAGAAAGTTATTACATTTTGATTTAAAGATTGTGAAAACATTCCTTTTTTTCTCTTTAGAATGGCATGCTCTGATTTACTATGGACTGTAGATTTTTACAGTAAAGTTTGATTCATGTTGCTGTTCAAGTCTGAAAAAGGTATAGAACAAAAATTGCAAAGCTACTCTTTTATAGGACATCGGAACAAATTGTCATATTCTTTGTTTCAGAAGGAAATTTGAGTTAGTGGACAGCGGCTCTTCCCTTCAGGAAGGTTTACATTAATTGCAGAGCCTGTTTCTTTAAACAACTAGGCAAAAACATGTACCTCTTTCTCCAGTGCTATCAGTCTGAAACTCTGTAATAGTGTATCTGTCTGTTCTATTGCCAGGGGAGATGTGATTCAAAGGGCCAGAGCTAGCTACACACTCTCATACACTCGTTATGGAATATTTCAGCCCTCTGAGGCCATAAGGTTGCTGTTTTAAAAGGTTACCCACAGCAGCCTGCAATCCTACCTCTGATAGGAGCTTAATTTAAATCCATATTGAAAAATTCACTTCAAAGACGGCAAGTTATTATATGCAAGCAAGGTGTTTTTTTGTTTTTTTTCTTGAACAAAGATTTTTCATAACAATATGAAAATAAGCACACATATTTAATTAACAACTGCTTCAGTATTTCACAATTAAAACTGAAAATGCATGCAGTATTGAGAAAATTAGACCCTAAAGCATTATTAGTATTAATATCGGGGAAAAAGAAAAAAAGCTTGCATATATTTTGCCTAGAATTTAATCATTTAAGTACGGTGTTAACCAGAATCCCAAAGTTAGGAATGCTATTTTTCTGCATGATTTCATTTTTTCATGGATGATTGGACTCTTTTCACTGACACCTTAGTCTGTGACAACATATACAGTATTCAATTAGATAGCTACAATAAACCCCACTACTCAGTTGTAAAACGGTTATTAAAGCTGTTATTCAAAGTTTTCAGACAAGAGCCCATGGAATACAGATCCTCGTGGCACTGAGAACAGTCACAGATTCTCCATCGGATAAATCAGCAGTCAGAATCAGTGATATTCCCAGATGCAGTCGCTTGAGCTCTACTGAGTAAAATGGTGCTGTCGTCTCTTTAATTGGCCTCAGTAGAGCACTGAAGCTGTCCCTTTAAGAGACTCAGGTAGAATGTTGTGCCAGTCTGTTTTTAATTGGCTGGGGTGAAACTGTGTACCTGTCTCTTTAAATGCCTGTTTATTGCCTCTGGAGCTGACAGGCCCACACCGGTCATCTCCCTACTCTTCTCTAAACTGCCTGCATTGTTCTCTTTCTCCCAGCTCCCACTCTGTCTTCTACACTTGTCTGTCTCATTCTGGCTTTGAATGTCATCTACCTGCTCTCCAGTTGCCTTCTTCATTATTGGAGATGCTGTTCCTCCAGCTCATCCCACCTTCTCTCCACTTTTTCTCTCCTTCTAGCTATGTTCGGAAAGCCACACTATACTGTTTTTGTACAGTATACAAATTTCCTGATGTGCAAACTGTGCAGTATGAAACTATAGAGTAAACCATTTGCAATACTCCTCACTATATTATTATATATCTTCCAGTCGATCCAATTTTACGTTTACAATTATTCATTTAACAGGCAACAAAGCGATTCATCTACTATAATCAGGGGACACTGATAGGAATGAAGGGTAGATGAGTGGGGAGAAGGGATCCGAAAATGACTTACTTTTATTTATTTTTTAGAAATGTAGGCCTATTCTTTTATTCAGCAATGATGCATTAAATTGACCAAAAGTGACAGAAGACTTTTACATTAACAAAATATTTATCTTTCAAAAATATATCATGGTTTCCACAAAAACATTAATAGCACAACTGTTTTCAACATTGATCATAATAAAAAAGCATCAAATAATCATATTAGAATGATTTCTGAAGGATCATGTGCCACTGAAGACTGGAGAAATGTTGCTAAAAGCTTTACCATCAAAAGAATAAATTACATTTCAAAATATATTAACATAGAAAACTATTTTATTTTAAATAGTTTTTGCTGTATTTTTAATGGAATTAATGATATGGTGAGCATAAGAGACTTTCAAAACATTAAAATATATTATCGACCCCAAGCTTTTCAATGCTAGTATGCATTCTGTAGAGTGCAGTACTATAGTACACTATTCTCTCTGTCATCCCATCCATTTTGCTGCTTTACCACCTTCATCTCCTCGTTCATGAAAATCATCTTCTCTTTCTGTCGCCTGGAGAAGCACCTAAGGCTTGTTGTCAATAACCAAATGAGTCACAATTACCACAATGACAAATCCCCCACCCCCATTGCATTCTCACTGACTCACATGACACACACCAGACGGCAAAAACACAACCCAGTTTCAGCCAAATGGCTCCATTTTGTTGGGTTTTTTGTGTGTGTGTGTGATTATTAGCATGTTAAAGGCCCTGTAAAATTGCTCAATGAGCGGTTTTCCTATTGAAACAGAAAGTTGGGGTGGGACAAATCACTTATTAATTTACAGTACTTTATGGCTAGATACTTTTCTCAACTTTTAGGTGTACACTAGAACAGGGGTTCCCAAACTTTTCCATGCCAAGGCCCCCCAAATACCACTAGGTTCTGGCCAAGGCCCCCTGTATTGAACCCATCGACAATACTACACATGTAGAAATAAATAAATAAAACATCTAGGTGAACATCAGATTATGTGATGGTGTTTGATACCAGCCAATCAGAAAGATGAGATGCACCGATTACAATTTTCAAGGCAGATTCCGATTTTTCATTGAGTTTGACCTGCCGATACAGATTTAAGCCGATTCTGATTTCATTTTTTCTAACCACTTTACAGCACACACAAATATTTATTTTCTATATATATATAATAAAACACCACTTTTACCCAAACTGGTTAATAAAAACAAGTTTAAATGGATACATTCTCTATAAATATTTTTGTCTTCATTTTCTTTTCTGACATAGCCTAACCCTTGTTAAAACACACTATACATGCAAATTATGTGCATTTTTTTGAGTGAAATCATATTTATTTTGTCCATCAAAAGTGTGCTTTCACTTTAACTGAGCGTGAGCAGCGCTACAAAAATAGACTCGGCGTCGAAACCCTCCGCTTCACTGCTGCTCATGCGACGCTCCTGCTTGACGCTCACGCGCTGCTCCAGCTCGCGGTGTGAATGCACTCACTGAACATGCACGCCGAAAAAAATTCGCGCTGCTCACGCGCCGCTCGCGATCTGAAACGGCCGTAATTCACAAGGTTTCCTACATGTGCGTTCTGTGTGCATGTGTGATGCTGATGTTGCGCGATGTTATTCATGCGGCGCCCGAGTGCATTTGAATCGGCATATGTCAGACTGAAAATCACGTGAAAATCGGCCAATTCTTGTCACTAGCCGATCAATCAGATATCAGATAGGCTATGCAACAAATTATTATAATGTTTTTTCATAACAATACTCATATTAGCAAATATTTATTTTTTAACTTTTTTTTTTCCAACTTGCTGCGGCCCCCACTTTGAAAACCCCTGCACTAGAACATAGATGGCAGATCACAGTTAAAGGGATAGTTCACCCAGATTTTTTTTTTTTTCATCATATTGTTCCAAACCTGCATGAGTTTCTTTCTTCTGTTGAACACAAAATAAGATATTTTAAAGAATGTTGGTAATCAAACAGTTGACGGTAGCCATTGACTACTGTTTGATTACCAACATTCTTTAAAATATCTTATTTTGTGTTCAACAGAAGAAAGAAACTCATGCAGGTTTGGAACAACTTGAGGGAAGAACTTGTTTGGAAAAACATCAGTAACTGATGACAATTTTTTCATTTTGGGCGAACTGTCCCTTTAACAGGCATATAGCCACAAATCTTAAATTATGACTTGTGAAGTCAAATCCGATCCTCTATTTAGATGCTATACACATAATATCCTGCACTGTCGGCCTCTGTGTTTGGATTTTCTTCTGTGTAATAAGATTTTGAGATGTTACCTGTCCTGATCTGGCTCTGCACTTCTCAACATCAGAGCAGATCTTTTCAAATCGCAAAGCACACATGGGCTCACCTCCAAAGAAGCTATCGCATTCACTTGCTACTTCTCTTTCCCTCTCGCCCATGCCTCTTTACGCAACCTTTAGCTCTGTGACTCAGTTGCTCAGCTCTTTATTTAGTTTTTTCTTTTTTCTTCTTCTGCTCAGCTATTTACCATCTGCTGCCTAAAGCAGTGCTCTTGTCCTTTTTTGTTTTATCACCCTGCTAATCATCCATTAGGTCTATTTAAACACACCAACCGGCCAGACGCTTACATTGCTAACGGCACAAAAGGAAAGAAAACACTCCATGGTGTAGTTACAGAATGTACCAGCGGGGGCTAACTGGACCATGCCAAACCCTGACCCCCTGAGATAAACACACACACACACACAGACACACACAGACACACACACACATTCATTCACTTGCTCTTAGTGGGTTTGATTCATGCATTATAATCATTCATCTTACGTGCTGCAATTTATACAGTATGCTATCACTTTCCTTTTTGCAATGTTGTTTGCAAAACAACATATTTTACTGAGAATAGGTAGCATTTGTGATGAAATTTTCAAAAGTTATTGCCAGTTGCACAGCCCACTAATAGCATTATAGGGCATCCAACTGTAAGAAAACACACTACGACCAACAACACAGCCATTCTGTGACCTGCAGCAATAAATTTGAGGTGAATGCCCCATTGCTATAACAGCCTTCTCATTCTGATTGCTGTCTCTAAGGCTTATTCACCATTAAAATTATTCAAACCATTTATGTTTTTGTCTCTGAATGTATGTGGCAAGTTCTATTTCTGTTGGTATTGGTAATTATTTCACAGTAATACTATAAGAAAAATAATGGACATGATGAGAGCCGGATGCGCATCCATGCTAAATGTGATAAAACACACAAAACGTTTAAAATCCCCCAAAAAATGCCAACATTTCCTCACCATCATGTCATTCCAATCTCGTATGCCTTTCTTTCTCCTGTAGAACACGCACAACAATTATTCCAGCTGTTTTAGTCCACATACACATATTGTAAAGGTAGAATAAAGCAACGCAAGTAACACTTTGTATGATAAACAGATGTGCACTAACCACACGGCTAAAGCTATTATGCTTGAACTCTTTACTATTCCTGGAATCAGGGCTCATTATATGTTAACATTTGTTTTGGTGTTTAAATGTTTTTGCTTTTTTTGTCCTTATGTGTAACAATGGAGGTTTTGAGTTCTTAGAAAAGGTTTGCAACTCAAAGCAAGTATCATCGCCATATACTCATTAAAGTCCAAATTTATTTGGGATCCCATAAACAAGTCACTGGTGCGTAAAGACCTCATACAAATTAAAACTCAATGAATAAATGGGATTTACTGCGTTTAGCCCACTGTGCTTTTACCACACATAGTTATATTAAAGAGAATCTCTCTCCCCTAATTGAGCCTCCACCGCAGAGCTATTTTTCATTCTTATTGTCTTGTCTTTCCCCTCCTCTGTTTATAACATCTAGACTTTTCTTTCTTTCTCAGCCCACCGTAATCCACATGAAAACTGAGAGTAGGATTAGAGAGCTGGTCAGTCTAGACAGCCGTTACACTTCCTGTACCGATGCCTCCAGCCGCGTTCCTCCCCTCCCATGAGTGTTTTTCATCTGGCAAAAAACACATTGTGTTATTCCACCCGCAGTGTTTAGCATGCTGCGCTGTCTTGCACCGCTCACTTTAAGTGGTAGAAGGAAGCGAATGAAGTCAATACCACATCAAGTCTGTAGGGCGATGAAGTGGTTGATTTAGTTACAGATCTTATTAATAAAAGGCGGAGGAACATCCCTGTCAAGAGGTGCAGAAAATTACAATGATATTGGATGAATCATGCCCTTAATTTCTCATGGAGGGCAAAGAAGTTATAAAATCCAATTCATCTTTCATTTTGTCACTTGGTTCGTAGTGTGGATTATAATATCCTGTCAATTCCCAACCGTCCCCTCCTTGTTATATATTTATGGTTGGAAATTTCGAATCCTTAGAATGAAGTTTCCTTTACCAAAAATGAACAAGGATATCTCCGTTTTAGGACCCTGATGTGCTTTTAATGTCTCTTCACAAAACAGTTGCACCACTTTTACAGTATGTGTAGTACGAAAGTCAAGATGCATTAAAAACAGACACACACAATAAAACTTGTCTGGAGTTTAATTACATCAATAATGAATGACACGTTCGTTGACAGTGAGCTGCATTACACAAAGAAATCTTTAACGTTAATTTTGGTCATGGTTTGTCTTGAAAAACGGAGACAATTTGATGGTCATTGTAGAGAAGTCACACTGCAGGGCTGTGAATGACATCTTCTGACACTGCTAGAATTTTGTCGGAGGTAAACTTTGATCACAATGGTCATTAATCGGCTGTCGGTGAACATGTTAAACTAAGGATCAAAGACTTCCGATTTTAGCCAAGGATCAGAGGTATCTTTTTAGGATTTGCTAAATTTGTCTCAGACGGCAAAATCATGGGCAAAATCGTACAGTGTGCACCTTAAGTCATTCTATTAAGTAATATATTTATTAAGTAATTAATTGTTCATATTTTACTTTAACAAAGATTTTGTGACTTTTCTAAAATCTTAACCTTTCTGTCTTGTTCAGTTTTCTCACTTGCTCTTGATGAGGTCAAGGCTTGTAAGCTTGGTGGAGAAAACTGGCCACAGATCAATGTGCGAAGTCAACTTTTTCCCAACATATTGGCAGTGAAGGAGAGAGATAATGAGAGAGAGAGAGAGAGAGAGAGAGAGAGAGAGAGAGAGATGAAGACTGAAATTGAGATCAGGTTATAGGAACAGGGGGTAATGGTGCGGTTGGTCCTCCTCACCCCTCCTCCCTTAAACCCGCTTCACATTTATCCTATCTTCTGTGAGAAAAAAGAAGAAAATGAGAGTGAAGTCTGAATAGATTAAAATCAATATGTCTACCTGCTTTTTATTTTTGTTCATTATTAATGTGGGGCTGAGATGCTTCTCCAGGGAGATTAGGGAGAAATGGGATTTACTTGGAGGGCCTCCTGTGTGCCATTTCTAAAGCTGGTGTGAGCAGCACAAATGAAATAAGCACTGAAAAAAAAGGATGCAAAGAGATGAAGAATTGTGACATTCCAAGATCTCAACTTTTCTTAAAAAAATGACATGATTGATTGACTAATTAATCATACAGGACATTCCAGAATTCCATTCTGCCTTGTGGAAGAAAGTGACATCACTCAAATCAGAATAGTGTATCCAGACTGGAATGTTTACTCCTCAGAGAATGATGGGATGAAGAACAAAGCTTTTATTTGGTGAAAACAATATTGCATCATACAGCACAGGGACACAGCAAAGTGTGTGTGTGTGTGTGTGTGTGTGTGTGTGTGTGTGTGTGTGTAGCACTTATAGACAGTAGCATTTGTCATTTGTTTTTAACCCAATATAGAATTAGAAAATAAAAAGAAATGAGTGTTTTAAGCAAGTCATACAAACTAATCCGAGATGAATATGGGGCCGTAAAACAGACTGTAATATAAATCATTGTCACACTGCAGTCAATTATGGAAATGCAATCCACAATCATTGCAAAAAATCCCTTCTGCAGAGTGACAACATGGGATATTGTGCAGTACAGTTAGCTGGACATCATCACAAAATAAACCCTGACAGTGTGATTAGGACATGCGGAAATAAAATAAAGATGCAGGAAATCAGTTACCTGGGACAGCAGTGATTTATACAGTTTAGTGGTCATTATACAAAAATATTTGTACAATATATAATATGTCTGATAAGGTTTAGGCAAAACTTTCAGCACACATCGCAGTCATCAATATGTCGAATACAAAGGCTCGTCAAGACAGGTGTTTCCATGCAGAATAATGCAATTTAATATTTATACTTCCAATTAGCCAGCATGACATTGATACAAGACCTGCTCTGCATAGCTGCTGAGCAGATTAGTAGATCTGCAACGGAGCTAATGTAGAATTATTCAGTCTGTAGAGGCGTTACACGCTCGTCAAGGCCAGTTATTAATCCACACGTTCTTTTATAGAGACCTCTTTTATGGAGCACAATGAAGTCCACGCAAGATCCAAGCAAAGTGACTGAGAGCCGCCTGAAGAAAAACTACAGAAGACTGAATTAGCCAGAGCGTGTTGCGCTAATCCGTACTGTATAAAATGGAGTCTGTCTTATCAAGATTGGAGATAGGCTCTTAGAGTAAAGTAAAATGAGTATCAGGCATGAGTAAGCCTGATCTAGCTGGAATAAGCCTGCATAAGACGAGATGAGATGGGCGTAAAACATCAGAGTGGGCTGAAGTATCAGGGTTGAGACAGGGCAGCATGCATTATGGAAGAGAGAGATCCTTAAGCTCAGTGGATCAGGCCTGCCCTGACAGTGAGAACAGACTCATATACACACACACACACACACACACACACACATACCTCAGACACTTAGACACTGTCTGAATATATGCTTAAATAGTCTGGCAGCGGGATCTCACTCACACACACAAAGATAGGCAGAATCCTCAAACTGACTATGACTGCATACATTTACGGTGAGGGTGGACTGGCATATATTCTGGTTGGAATATACTAAGAAATAAGGTCTCTAAAGGCACTACCTTATTCTGTTCTTTATTTCTTTCCTTCCTTGTTTTTCCTTTTTACACTCGGCATACAAAACCATCATCATATACCTACTGATAAGAAAATTCACGTATCTCTTTAATATCTCAGTTGTAAACAACTGAGAGCATAATGGTAATATGATTTTTCTCCTTTCCTTCATATTCCTTCGTGACATGTTGGAGCCAAACTACACTTTACACAATCTATGTAACATATTCAAAAACATAAATGCTATCTAACTAGTGTTTATTTCACTAAAAAAAAAAAAGCCTGTAAAACAAGTGATGACTGTTAAATCAATCAAACATTTTTTATCAAGCAGTACACTTAAATACATTGTTCAAACAAATTTGATTTGCTAAAATTAATCAAACTTGGCAACGCTACAAAAAACAGTTTATCTTAACAACAAAAGGCACAACTAAAACTGTGTCTATCTTTGAACCTACCTCAGGTTCAGAGACACTTGGCACTCCAGAGACAAGTCTCAGTTATATTTTTATGCCCTGGAACAGATGGAGGTGAAGACAAGAGGTCACATGACTATTGGTAGTGTAAGATGGCATCAGTTGACTTGGACACCAGTGGAAGTGGGAATTAATTTTCTTGGTTGCGGTCCATGTCGCCCCAACTCGCAAGGTCTCTGCAACCCATAAACGTGAAAGTGATTTTTGTCTCTGGTGAAGTCAGAGAGCTTCTGTACAGCATGAGACTGTTTCCTAGAAATGAATGTGTCTTTTGGGGGAGTTTTCGCTTTGAACCTGACCATGCGGACACAATGCAGCTCAGGCCCATGGCTCAGAGACACAGACCAAACAGAATTTAGAGCTCATCAGATAATAAACAATACATCAAAGCTGACACTCTGCAACACACACACACACACACACACACACACACACACACACACAAACTTGTGAAGTGTCACATCCAACTGTTTGATCCAAGGTATGAGAGCTCTTGTAGGATTATCTGTGTATGAAGTGTTGCAAATAGATCATTACCATCTCGTAATTACCAGTTACGCCCACTCTGGGGCTCTTCACCCATCCATGAGCCCACATAAAGAGGCATCTCTTCCACCTCCACAACTATATACAGTATATAGAGTACACACACACACACACACACACACTGTTTTATCTAACAACATCCTTCTCTACTTCCATCCAACCCGAGACCTCTTCCTCTCTCTGCTGTTTTTTTTTTTTTTAATCTGTTCATGGCTTTGCTCAATAAAAAAGATGTTAAAATATATTAAAATTAATTTTAAAATGAATGTCAATTTGAATAAAAATTTTGGTTTGCCCTCTTCCTCTCTCTCAGTCAAATTAGGGAGTCCTAGAGATCTCCTGCAAAAACAGATTATCTAACCTAGTGGTTCTCAATCGGGGCGTTCAGAGAACAATTGGGGGGCGTTGGAAGCAAGATTTTTGAAAGGGGGGCGTTCAGGTGTTCATGGGGGGGGCGCGTTCACGAGTTTACACCAAAGATCCAGGAAAGATAAAACATGTAATTACTTGCAAAATAATTGCCTACAACATTCTAAAATCTGCCAGTTTAATGCGACATGTAGCCTTTTGCAACGACTCTATTATTTTAGAACGAACAGCAGAAGAGCTAAGGGGCGTTGTAGGCACGACGCGGAGCAGAGTTTTAGCTGTTCTAAAACGGTTACTCCATAAAAATACAAATATTAATTTTAATATTAATTTTATTCATAAAATAAACACCATCAACAAAAAAATATAACGTTAAAACACATGTATTCCTCCGCCAAGCAATGTAGTTCCAAAGAGTTTGCTAAGCAACACATGCAGAAACAAAGAATCACAAATGGCATTTGTGCAGTAATACTAATGTAATGCGGTCACAGTATGTTTGTTGAGTAATTTACATTCAGAATCGATAAATTCAACCAATCAGAATCAAGGACTGGAACTATCCATTTTATGGCATATTTTAACAAGATTTTCAAATGGATAAAGAAAAAAAAAAAAACTGCCAAAATGTTTTTTACATTTAACATGAATAATCAAACATTTAATATAAAACAAGAATTGCACAACAATTTTAAATGTCTACTCAAAGTGCCGATTCGAACCAGTCAGGAGCCGTTCATATATTGCGTTTTGAGTATTGAGATCTTCGTATTGAGATCTTCAGATGTCCACTTGAGTGGACAGTATGCGGTTATGGTTTAAACTGAAGATATACTGTATTAAATATAAGACAATAATCAAACAGATAAAATATGTGAATTTAACAAACTAATCAATACAATTATATCAAATCATGTGAAAACTATAAAATATATACAAAAAATATAAATGAGAAATATTGCAAAGGCTTCATGCAAGTTGCACATCGCGTATCTTTGATATCAGAACATGAGGACGTGATTCCATCAGACTTTTCTACAGTCTGTCAAGGTACAACTGTGGAAACCACTCAGATGCTCCCTCCAGTGCACCAGAGTATGGAGATTTACCCTTATTAGCTGATAATTCTGATTATGTTCAAGATGGACATGCACATTTCTAGCATAGCTCTCCTCTGAGAAAACCTAGCGATACGTTTTTTTCAATCTCATCTGAAATGAGCAGTGTTGGGGGTAACGCATTACAAGTAACATGCATAACGCATTCAGATTACTTTTTTGATGTTACAAGTAAAGTAATGTGTTACAAGTAACATGCATTACGTAATCAGATTTGGTTTTTATGTTACGAGTAATGTATTGTAACATGCATTACGTAATAAGATTACTTTTTGATGTAATGAGTAAAGAAACGCATTACAAGTAACATGCATTACGTAATCAGATTACTTTTTGATGTTATGAGAAAAAAAACGCATTACAAGTAACATGCATTACGTAATAAGATTACTTTTTGATGTTATGAGTAAAGAAACGCATTACAAGTAACATGCATTACGTAATAAGATTACTTTTTGATGTTATGAGTAAAGAAACGCATTACAAGTAACATGCATTATGTAATCAGATTACTTTTTGATGTAATGAGTAAAGAAACGCATTACAAGTAACATGCATTACGTAATAAGATTACTTTTGATGTTATGAGAAAAAAAACGCATTACAAGTAACATGCATTACGTAATAAGATTACTTTTTGATGTTATGAGTAAAGAAACGCATTACAAGTAACATGCATTATGTAATCAGATTACTTTTTGATGTTATGAGTAAAAAAACGCATTACAATAATGTGCATTACAAAATCTGATTACTTTTTGATCTAACAAGTAAAGTAATGCGGTAACACTTTACAATAAGGTTCCTTTATTAAACATTAGTAAATGTATTAACTAACATGAACTAACAATGAGCAATACATTTACTACTGTTTTTGTTAATCTTTGTTAATGTTAGTTAATCAAAATAAAGCTGTTCATTGTTTGTTCATGTTAGTTCACAGTGCATTACCTAATGTTAACAAGATTTTAATAAAGTATTAGTAAATGTTGAAATTAACATTAACAAAGATGAACAAATGCTGTATAAGTGCAGTTCATTATTAGTTAATGTTAACTAATGTAGTTAACTAATGAACCTTATTGTAAAGTGTTACCAGTAATGCATTACAAGTGTCATACATTATGTAATCACATGACTTTTTTCAATGTCAATGACAATTACATTCTAATAATACAAATTTATTTATTTACAGTAAAAAAAAAGTCACTGCAGATTAAGTTTTTAAGTTTTAAGTTTCAAAAACAATATTCACATTATAATTATGAATTGTAGCTGAAATATAGCAATTGATGCATGACGTCCACTACAGTGGACATGTGATTAGTTTTCTCTCAATCTAAAATCAAAACTTGGAAAATTTTACTGTGATATGACTCATTAGATATTGCTTGATGCTGCAATATTTTGAGTATATTTAAGAGTCTCCTAGGATAGAAGGAATGGGTGGATATTCCGGAGCAACTTGGCATATCTGACTGACCCTTGGCCATCTTGGTCTGGAGGGGGGAAAAATCGAAAAACAAAGGCTTGCCACTTGGTTGCAATTTATAGGATGATGCACCAGGGTCCAATGAAGAGGTTGATGTGCAACTTTGCCATAAAAACCCGTGCAAATTCAAGAAAATGCTTTTTAAATAGCTGTCCACTGTAGTGACCACCACTATGCGTGAAAGGGCTAATGTGGCCTGGACATTTGTGTGAGGTGTCAATGACGCTTTGCCGTGGGTGAATGTTGATTCAAGTGCTAATGATGTTTCCCTTTTAGCAGTTCTTTGTTTTCTCCTTTCAATTCAGTCATTCAAATCATGCTATATTGCAAGGCAAGCACTGCATTAAAATTCCTGCACTGATATTTCTCAAACATTCTATTATTATTCATCTTCTCAACAGTTTCAAAACAAATCAACATACATTCAATAATTTGACCCCATTCAAACTTTGTTTTGCAGATTTCAGCCTTAGGTGCGCACCATTTTGGCTTTTTCTAGAAAAAAAGAAAGAAAATTTTTTTTTTTTGCAAAAACAAAGTCTAAACCCTAAGCATAAGTAAACTTCAATACTATTCTTTTGCTTCCGTGCAAATGCCGCTATTTCCTTTGGGAAATGCAAATCTAGTTTCTATTCAAAATCCTGTCTGTGTAACCTCCTCTCTCTTTAAATGTCATCATCTCTTTTATACTTCCACTAACTGGCTCACTCTTGCTCCTGTTTTCTTTCCTCCAGCTGGCTCTAGGACAGGAAGATACCCACTCGTCATCTTCTTCCTTCCCCTCATCTACGTCAAAGTCCTCCTCCCCAGCAGACTCCTCCAAAACTCTTGGGGTTCTGGGATCTCAGGGTTCGATTTCACCCCTGAGCCGCTGGGTGATGCACAGCCGTGGCCGAGCCGCCAACACTTCCACAATGGAGCTGCCCTATCGTTCTCCGGTGCCCTTTTCCAAACAGGAATTTTGGGAAATGCTGGGTAGCGACCTCCTCAAAACGGACACGGACGAGTCGGGGAATTCCCGTGTGAAGCGCCGCCCCCCGATCGTCAAAACAGGCAAATTTAAGAAGATGTTCGGCTGGGGCGACTTCTACTCTAACATCAAGACAGTGCGCCTCAACCTGCTCATCACGGGTAAGATCGTGGATCATGGGAACGGCACCTTCAGCGTCTACTTCCGTCACAATTCCACCGGCCAGGGGAACATCTCAGTCAGCCTGGTACCTCCGGTGAAGGCCGTGGAGTTCGACTTGGAGCGGCAGAGCGTGGTCTACCCTAAAGACTCAAAGATCTTCAACTGCCGCATAGACTATGAGAAGGTGGACCGGAGCAAACGCACCTCGCTCTGCAACTACGACCCCTCCAAGACCTGCTTCCAGGAGCAGACACAAAGTCATGTGTCCTGGATCTGCTCCAAACCCTTTAAGGTCATTTGTATCTACATTTCATTCTACAGCACAGACTACCGACTGGTGCAGAAGGTCTGTCCAGACTATAACTACCACAATGAGATGCCCTACCTACCTTCAGGGTAGAGCTGTGGAGAGCAGTTGACTAGAGGGACGAGGAAGGCTGGATGGGGGAAGGTGTTAGCATATGAGGGATCGGTTCTATTACGGATACGAAGATGAATGCGAAATGCTAATTTGAGACAGGGGTTTTAAAGGACACAGAGGTTTTCAGCTAAAGACTCTTCCGAAACTTATCATTGAGCTGTTATGGACACCCTCTCATGACCTGAACATCACAGGTAGTTCAAAAGGTGAATGTACAGTATTTAATGTGCTGCAGTTGATGTCTTGAAGAACCTCTAAAGCAACCTGGCAAATATGACTTGCAAAAAACACATATATGCAAAACCAGATGCTCAGTGTGGGAGGGTCCGCTGCATCAGTCCGAGTCCCTGATTGGCTGCGCTAATCAGTGCCCAGTGTTAAGGTCCTCTAATTATTACCCAGGAACAAGAAATCATACTGGTCACCACATATGCAGAAGTGGAAGAGTTTTTTTTTAACTATGGTTCTTTAACATCCATGGACCCATTGCAAAAAAGGTTGTTTAAAATGGAAAGATGTTCTTCACACTAAGAAAAAAAAAATATTTGAAGAACTGTTCATTGAATGGTTCTTTAGGGAACCAAAAATGGTGACATTTTTGTAAACCCCCATTTAGAATCTTTGTTTTTTAAGAGTGTAGGTTATTTTTCCCAAAAATTAATCACATTAGCTCACACAAGACATTAACACACAACATTCATCAATGACACACCTCAACTTTTCCACCTCTGCACATAAAAAACGTAAAGAATGACACCGAAAGTAGACTTTAAAAAAAGTTAGTGCTGTAGGTGCATAATGAAGTGTAGCAAGTGTAAGAGCAAAATGATAAAAACCTCCCCCTTAATATCAATAAAAAGAACAAAAGCAGGACAGAAAGCTCTTTAATTAAAAATACAGCACTGAAAAAGAGATGTTGAATCTGCATTGAGCCCAATCTCTCTATTGTTCTGACTGTTACGGAAGAGCAGAAAAGAGGTTTTGTTTGGTCAGGATTCCTGACTTTGTGCTGTGATAACTGTTCTGCTGAACGCACGATTGCTTCATCCTTGTCTGAACATTCCCACAGTCAGCTGGTTTATCGTTGAGAAGAAAAAAAACAAGTTAATTTTGCATAATTTAATCACACTGCTAAATGGGAGAGCTTGCAGTACATTTTAAGATTTATCTGGCCAAGGTCTTTTCTGGATGAAAAATGTTCACATTACATGAACAGAATTCAAGCTGACCTTCAATAAACACCCTGTTTATTGATAAATTATTGTGAAGGAAAATCATTGATATAAAATTCAGGTGGATTTAGGCCAACAGGTGAACTGAAATCATCAGGGGGAGAAATGAAGGAAGAGGAAAGACAGAGAGGAAGGATGGAAGGTAAAAACAGCAGTGGGTGTTGTGACGTCTGCAGTGACGAGCAGATGTACATGACAGAGTGAAGAGGAGAAAAAGAGGATATGAAAGGTTATGCACAACATGAGCAAACTAACAGGAGATGGATCGGGAACAAACAGATGAGGAAGGGACAGAATGAATATAGAGGAGGGGAAGAGGAGAGAATCATGAAAAAAGACTGAAAAACAAACTCAGGATGCTAAATAGAGTAACATAAAAGCACAATATGGAACATCAAAGTGTCGTCTCACCGAGAGAGTTGGGGGGGGTGGGGGGGGAGCTTTTTATGAGCCCACGAAGGAAAAAAAACCCTCTTTGCCTGAAGTTAAATTCAGTATGGTGAATATATCCCTGTGGGTTTCCATGAAATTTAGAGAGTTACAAAGAAGGAAATATCCTGCTGGATAGATCAGTTTAACCATGTTCTTAAAAGAGATACTATTTATCTCCCTCTGTTCAGAAATGTATTGTTTTACAAAGATTATTAGAGGTCTGAAATTACCTGACAATATCACCAGCAGGTTATCGCAAAACTTGTAGTATCATATACAAGCTGGTAATACTATACACATGAAGTTGAACAAAAACTTAAAACATCAAAGATAAGATTATGATGCTCGTTATAAGACATTAAACTTAGTAGATGGTTTGATTATACATCACTTACATCTGATTATCATTCTTACAATCTGACTTAAACCATGCTGCAATTCCTTCTCAGTGTTTTTTGGACCCTGTAATTGCTAAAGCAGGTAGAAGAAGAGTCACCTGTGTCTCCTCTAACAGGCCTGTGTCTGATCTGTGTAACTGAACATTTGATCCAGACTATGAGGCTTTGATCTGTCTCTGTTGCCTAAATCTACCATGTCGAAATGTTTGGCCAGTCTGGTCATATGAAATTTGCCTCAGTCTAATTCTCAGAACAGACACATGTGAAAATAAAACACCTCTGTGCCCAGTGCAGCATGTCTCGCCTGCCCTGCTGGTGAACTGAGCGCTGGGGCTCTCGCTTCTCCCTCAGGCGCTGGTCTGGACTGAGCTTCCTAATCTCCTGCAGCTTAACTACACTACCGCCTGCACAGAAGTGCGCGTGCACACACACACACACACAGAGAGAGAGAGAGAGAGATGCTCACGTAATGGTGTAATCGCTCACTTGCAGGAATCTTTCATTCTCTTTTTTTTCATTAGTTCTTTTTTTGCTCGTTCTTTTTCAATCGTTCAACTTCATTGTTTGTTTCATTCATTTTTGTTGCTTTCAGTCATACTCTTATGTGTGTTCTTTCATGTTTCTTTTTCATTCGTTCTTTTTGTTCTCTTTCAGTCGTTCAACTTCATTCCGTTTGTTTCATTCATTGGTCCTCACTCATTAGTCCATCCTTTTCAGTCATTCTTTTCCTTTTGTTTGCTCTTTGATATTTTTCACATTCGTTTGTTCTTTCGCTCAATCTTTTGTTACAGTACTTTTCTTTGTTTGTTCACTTTCATTTTGTTTTCATCCATCCTTTTTTCTCTCTTTCCTTCTTTCACTTTCTTCTTTTGTTTTCTTTTGCTCTCTTTTTTGTTTGTTCCCTTCATTTGTTTGCTTCCTTCCTTTCTTTCTTCCTTCCATCCTTTTTTCACTTTCTTCCATTCCTTCTTTCTTCCTTCTCTGTTTTCCTACTCTTTCTCTCTCTCTCTTTCAGTCAAGAAACATCTTCAGCAAACCCCTAGTGGTTCCCTTCACTCTTCTCATGGTCACAGGATACTTTAGATCCCTACTTATACGACACTCACAGTTAACAACAGAACATTAAGTGTTCCCCTGGTGCTCTCGTACGAGAGTTCGCTGACTATTGTGTGTCTATATTAAACCGCTGAGCATGAGCACAACAGTGCTGCACAAAATCATACTGTTTAGAAATCAATTTTAATTAGCTTCAACTTGCTTTCAGGTAATAGTCCCACTTTGAATGCTACTTGCCCACAAAGCTTCCTGCAAATCTGTTACCCATACATAACGCAGCCCCCTACAGATACCATTATATCCAAGGGAAATGCCACCAAAACAACCCAGAATCTCCCTCTGACTGCAGAAGAGGGATAAGAAGACTACACTGTCACGCACTGCTGGGCGTTGCCAAGGCAAGGATAAAAGTTGAAGTGGAGGAACTCTTCAGTTGTCATAGCGACGGGCTCCTTGGCTGGCCTGTCGGGCTTGGACGGAGCATCGGACACCTGGTCAATCCGTAGAACCAGAACTGAGCTAGCAGCCTCTGTAAGCAAGAAATTGTATAATGAAATGTGGTACAAAATGTACTGAACAGACATATACTGCATATATATATAGAAATAAATGAATATTTATAAATATATATATGAGAATTATATAGGAATTCAGATATATACAATAATCCAACTCCCGGGGACTGGATGAAGCTGTATTACATGTCAGACAGTGGACTTTTCTCTGGTTCATTTGAGGTTTGCTGTTTATTTCTCTATTTTTACATTGTTTATTTAAAGTGTGTGTCATATAGTGTATGGATGACAATGGTGGCATTTATTGTGGTTTTCTGACATCTGAAAAAAAAAAAAAAAACTGAATAAATTAGAAGGAAAGCACTGAGTTCAGAGGGCTAAAGTGACTGTCGTCTCAGGTCTCATCTTGTTTTGACTGTTGATTGACAGAGGGGATGACATGAGTACGACATGAAAGTCTATGTTATCACTCTATTTGCATACTTGTTTTCAGTGCCCATGGCAAGAAGCGGGGGAAAACAGGAGGCAATATTCCACAGGGACACGGAGAAAGAGATGGAATGAGAGAGAGAAAGAGGTGACAGAATTACTGAAACGGTGTAACAATACAATAAAGTGCACTTAAATAGTGTCATGTGAACTCAAAATGTCTTCTCACTTTCGTTCATTCCTTTCTCTCTGAAAATGTGCACATAATTGGCATTAAATCTGTCCAGGATCACAATTAAACCTGACATTCCATAACATGCAAACGAGCTTGAATTATGTCGTCATTAAGCAGATTGATTACAATGTCGGTTCTGACAGAAATTTCCGTTCACCCTTTTGTTCTCTTTGTCTTTATATATGTTATTTCACATAACCACCCTCCGCTCTCTTCACTTTTCTCTCTTTCCTCTCATCTCCCAATCCGGCCTCTTGCACATCCTGCCTGAGGATAACCTTGGAGAGAGTGATGAAACCGCTCTAATTTGGGCTGTGAGCTCCCACTCAACCCAACGTTAATAACATAATTCAAAACAAACCAGCGGTGGCGCCCCACAACACATCAGACAGCAAGGGAGAACATAACGGAGAGAAAAGCATAAGAAATTGACAAAAAGAGTGAAAGATAAGAGGGCATATAAATATGTTAAAGTGGGCAGGAGTACAAGGGCAATAAAAAAATTAAATTAAAAAAAGCTATTGAACATAGTTTAAATATTTCTGAAAATTTACGCGATGAAAAAAATGACAACATCAGACCACTAGCTTTGATTATTGCCTTTTGCATAAGCCTGTAGGATCATGTCATGGCCTACGGTCACAGTTAAATGTTGGCCTGTAGTATTAAATGAATATGCATCTGATGATGAGAGCAAATGTATGCATTATTATTTGTTTCTGTTTCTTCTTATTGTTATTTTGTGACCTCCACATAAGTTGTTTTCTCCAGATCTCAGCAAAATGTTCTTGTGAATTCAACCTAAAGTTGTTATTCTTCACGATCTTCTTGTATCTTGTTGTGGAGGTCACAAAAGGCATTTCTTAGTGCAATATAAAAGCTGCTCCATGTCTGTCAGTGATAAACCAGTTCAAATTTGATGTCTGACACTTGAGAAGGAGACTTTATTATAATAAACACTAAGTTCATCTGGAAACATTACAAATTCTGATATTTAAATAAATAATACCACAAACTATAAAATCTGTCCATGCAACATGAAGCCAAACTGAATAATTAGTACAGGTTATGATGCACACATTTGCTGGCTGGGACTATGGGTTGAAAACACCATACAGAGGATGGACGGTATGTCCACTGCCTAAAGGAATCTTCCAGGTCAAAAGCTTTATTGGCAGCATTTGTGGCATAAATCAGTATACAACAGAAAAAAGGACATATATGACAATAGAGAGAAAGTAAACTGCATAATAAATAAATTAGAAATAAATCAGTTGCAAAATAAAAAGGTGCAAACTAATTAAACAGTTAAATATAAAAACTCAATAAAAGAGGTGCATAAAAATGGCAAAGAAAGCTAAACAAATAAATAAATAAATCACAATTAAAGTAAGTCACTTGGATGTATAAATACACCGTTTGAAAAGTATAATCACAAGATTAATATTATGCATGTTGGCATGAGTCGCTTTCTCACCTTGAATGTGTGGAGCTTCACTTTGCATTTGGTAACAAATAACCAAAATGTTCATCCACCAAGATAATTGCTGCCAAATTAAAAAGTTTGACTTAAATAAATAATAAATACAAATAATAAAAAGCTTTTAATGAATAATTCATTGATGCTGCTTGTACAAATATACAGTACAAGCTTCACAGCTCTGCTTTCAAATCTTAAGAATCTTACGGTTTGGATGGATGTGTCAAGAATCTGGGAGATTATTTCCTGTGGTAACACACATTATGCCACAAATGCCATCTTGTTTATGAACTGTGATATGGTGGAATAGATTGACAAATCTGGGAATACCAGGGGGCCACGAGAACGCAGAATCCAGCAGTGTTGGGCTGAGTGCTATTTTCCTTTGCCATGAGCTGTTGGCCTTATTTTCATAACGAATCATCAATATTGATGTGCTCTCTCTAGTTAAAGATCCAACCTGAAGAATCCACAAAAAGCTTCTCAAATACTCAACGAGAAAAAAAGGCATCAAACGAAAAGCAGTCCAATGCAGGAGAAAAGAAAGACGGAGAGAGTGAGCAAGAAAGAGGATGAGTAGGACGACGAGGACCTCCATGTCTATGAAAACCAATTAGGATAGCAGTTACCTGGAAACCAAAAGAGTCCAGAGGCTAGTCATTAGCATAGCTCTGCTCATCAAATTCAAATATGTGAATTTATTTTTTTTTCTGTCATGTTCTCTCTGTAACAATATTTTGCCTCAGAACTGTCAGCAGACACGGAAATCTTGCACACAAACACATTGGAAGTGTTTCCATGTATAGGCATTTTAATAGCATTTCCAGACCGCCACGACGCTCAACAACAGAGATTAGCACAGCCGGGGCTCACAAAGATAAAGTCACAAGCACACAATCCAACAGCTACTCAAAACCCTTCCTCAACACTTAATATTTACTCAAACACATACTGGAAGATGGAGAGAGAGAGAGAGAGAGAGAGAGAGAGAGAGAGAGAGAGAGAGAGAGAGAGAGAGAGAGAGAGAGAGAGAGAGAGACCAAAGGCTGTGTTTTAGCTGGCCAGAAAGCGAAATGGAAGGAGAGGAAAACCAAATACCTGATTAAAAAATATGAGAGAGCGTGAGACAGAGATGTGGAGTTAAAAAAATAAAATAAAATAATAATAATTAAAGAGCATCTGTGAGGCTGATAGGAATAAAAAAAGAAAAACAGCCCCAGGGACCAGAATAATGACATGAATAAACTAATAATTCTAATTTAATTAGAATAATCTCCCTTGCAAATTATATTAATGGCTGGATTATAGAGTGTGAGTACAATATACCATTGCTCTGAAAACTCGATCTCACAATGGCTGTAATAAGATGAATCAAATTGTAATGATGAAGATTTTAATTTTGTTGTCAAAAGATTTGTAATCATTTTCTTTTTACAGTTTGGAACAGCAACATCTTTTGATGAAATAAAATTAGTTTCTTCCAACAGCTTCATTAATAATCTCTGTTTTAAAATATTTTTTAGAGAATTTTGAGGAAATAATGTGTAGAATAATAATCTCATTAGACTTATGTATTTATTACCATTATATTGGCTATAAGACCTAGGTTTCTAGATATTGCATTAGACTTGAAAAAAAAAAAAAATTTCTACCGATTGACCATCAATAGAAACGTAGATTAAGATTTAAGAGATGCCGGACTGACTCCTCGAAGGTTTCATTCTCTTTTTTTCTTACAACAAATGTGTGTTTGTCCCTACAGTGTTACACTACCTTTCACCTTGAATCAATGACTTGGTCTGTTTTTAATGATCTGGCTTGACAAAATCTCCTCCAGAGACTACAGAGGAAGCCAACCAAACACATAACAAAGCCTTGAACAATTCCTGTATCCAACTCAGAAACTTTAATAATAATAATAATGATATCATTTTCTGGGTACTCAAGGCGCTTTACATGGAAGGGGGAATCTCCTCAACCAATAAAATAATTAAGGGCTCGCTTGTTTTGGTCTACATCCAGAGGCTGAAACAAATGTAAACTGATACTTAAAAAAAAACCAAAAAAAACAACAATGAGCAATGAGAGGCAATTACAGTGATTTTGCAACAGGTAATGGGTGTTTCTTGGGCATGATTCACATTAGAGTGCCTAAAACCCATTTAGTGGTAAAATTGTTGTAACTCACAAAATCTCATGGCATATTTATTATAGAACTCCAGCAATACATTTTCCCCACTATGTAATATAGTTCATTAGCATAACTGTAGGCTCTTTATGGCTGCAGAGCAGAGTAAAAACTTGCCAATTTAATTTAGAATGTGTGATCACAGGTAATGTTAATTTAGTTCATCCGGTTACAATTTGAAACGTGATTCCTGATGCAGAATTCCCTATTTTAAAGCAATCCACCTTTATACGCACCTAGCTTTACATTCTTTTAGACAGAACCTATGATAGCGCTGCAATCTCATAACACACACCTACATGCCTCCAGACATACAAAGCTAAAAGAGGCATCACGAGTCGATCATTGTGACAGCAGTAGCGATCTCTCTCTCTCTCTCTCTCTCTCTCTCTCTCTCTCTCTCTCTCTCTCTGTGGGGCAGCTGTAAAGGACATCTCCACTTCAGAGTGAGGTGCCGTGAATCAGAGGAAGTGATTTAAATTCACTGACGGGATTTTAAATACCAGCCAGGGATCATAGCGGTGCCCTTTGGCAAAGTAATTATTCACTCGACTAAAAGAAGCCTAGGTGCGTGCGTGTGTGTGTGTGTGTGTGTGTAAAGAGAGATACAAGGAATTTTGTATCTGAGTGAAAGAATTTCTATTGAGGATGTGTTTATTTAGGTGTGGTTTGTGTGAATGGGTATATACCCACTCTACAATCAATGAGTGAATCACTCTGTAGTGTGTGGAGCCTCAGTATGTTGTACAGGCTTCCCTAGACCAAAGAATGGCAGGAAGAGAAAAACTGCACTATAGTTCAAAAGTTTGTGGTTGGTAAGACTTTTATAATGTTTTTAAAAGAAGTCTCATATGCTCACTAAGGCTGCATTTATTTGATCAAAAATACACTAAAATAGTAATATTGTAAAACATGAGTACAATTTTAAATAACTGTTTAAACATGATCCTCCAGAAATCATTCTAATTTGCTGATACATAGTTGAGCTGCTTGATATTGTGAAATATCAAATATGTTATACATTTTTCCAGGATTCTTTGATGAATAGGAAGTTCAAAAGATCAGTTTTATGAATACTTGATGAATAAAAGAAAGAAAGAAAGAAAGAAAGAAAGAAAGAAAGAAAGAAAGAAAGAAAGAAAGAAAGAAAGAAAGAAAGAAAGAAAGAAAGAAAGAAAGAAAGAAAGAAAGAAAGAAAGAAAACAAAAAAACAAATACAACATAGAGAATGAATAACTGAATTTCAGATAACAAAGAAAATGCCAGAAAGAACAAACAAACAAATGGGTGAAATGAAGGAAAGGAAATAATTACTAAGAGGAAAGGGGCAGAAAACAGAGAAAGTCAGACAATGTCTGCCTCCTCATGCCTCTATCTATACGATATATGATCATCTTTTTATCATCAATCCATCCATATCTCCGTCCAGTAAGTTCAGTGTCTCTTTGAATAAACATCTGTAGAAAGACTACACATTCACAGTGACACTTCTTTCTTTCTCTCATCCTCTTCTATCCGTCAGCCACATTCTGTTTCTTTTGTGTTATTTTCCCCCACCCTCCTCAGGACACCCTATTTTTATTTACCTCTCTTTTGTTCCTTTCTCTCTCTCTATCTCTCTTTTATGAAATAAAGCGGCATAATTTGGGTAATAGTCAGAAACAGTGACAGCCCCACTGCATGATGGGAAGTGACATTTATTGGGAAGCCGTCCTTCAGAGAGACATGTGACAGTTCCTCAGGCCACCACTTCCTCCACTCATGTCTCTCTCACTCCACGCTGTCTTTCTCTACTGTATGCGTGTGTACTGATGGATAGGACTGCTACTGATATGAACACACTGACTGTGTATGTACAGTAAAGTCAGAGATAAGATACATACATATACATAATATATATACTGTACACTTTCATTCAAAAGTTCAAAAACCACAACAAATTCCTTGTGTTTGCGCACACTTAGTGAATAAAGCTCATTCTGATTCTGATTATTACTCCAATAAGTACACAGTATGAATATGTGAAACAGGACTGTAAAATAAAGTGGTACCAATATATAAATAATTCACAAACATGGTTACATTTCAAAAGATGTTTGTTACATACAATGCTGACTACGCAAACTAATGAGATGGACAGACAGGCACTGTTCCAAAAGTCAGTAAGCTGCCTTGCTGCCTACACAGGCGGCACCCTGACCTCATAAGTGCCTGATTTGGAACACACTGCATACGCAGCAACTCAGCACAAACAGCAAGCCACACACCGGAGACTCGACTCATAATTGATTTTAAGAGAGTTTGACATTAGCATGTTGCTAAGCTATCGGCAAAATACTCTAATAAGCATAAAATATATCACACACATATTGGGTAAAATAATCCATTTTTAATTACACTGAACTGTTTGTTCTTCAATAGTTTTAAGTATTGAATGAAATGCAAGTTAATTTATAATCGACATTTCTCTTGCCTCATCTGTCATTTGGACTTATTTTTCACTGAGCTTGTCACAGTGCATAATGGGATTTCTTTCTCTATAAAGGATGTATGCAATGCTGACTTCGAATTTGGCTAATATTAAGTGTCTTAGAAAGCAGGATAATTAAGTTGCTTACCTTGTTGCCGTCGCATCTGGATCATGGCCATGATAAATGCTGCCTCTGTAGTTTAGGAACAGAACAAAAATGTCAGGACAAAACAAAAGACAATAGAAAGGAATGGATAAAGAAATGAAAAAGTGTCTTTTTGTGCTTTTTATGACTTAAGCAAACTTTCCGCGTTTATTTTATTACTTACGCACACAGTAGGGCCCTCAATTATTTCCCTCATAGCTGCTTCAAAATGCAAACTCAGCTTTCGCTCTGTCTTTCTCTACCCTCCTCCTCCTCATCCTTCTACATCCCTCAATCAATCTTCATTTTCTCTCACTCTGCACATTCCGTCCTCCCTCACCATTTTTCCTACTCTTTAATGGGCGACCATCAAAATCCCTCAAGTAAAACACTCCTCGTCTTATCTCTCCAGTCTTTCCCCATTAATTCCCTCTGTTGGTCCTCCTTCCTAATAAACAAGATTTCATTTGATACCGTGGAATGCAGGACCGGCTCCATCTTAATAAACACAATGCTGTGCAAGAATGATAAAAAAAGAATGATATGAAGGTGCATACAAAAATATGTTAAGTTATGACAAGCACCTTTAGCGTCTAATGAAGCCGTTAGAAACCAACATGTTTGACCGCACAGATTTTGTTCCACCACCTGCAGGCACAGAAAACTGCAGCACATGCCGAGCTGTGTGATGTCAGTGTGTATCAGGACGTCTTGACAATCTCTCAAAGTGACATGACTCATTTCGAGAATAAGGTGAGTTGTCATAGGCTTCATGTGAAGGTGTGAATTCACATGGATGAGGAAAGATGCGTGTGAATGAGAGAAACAGAGAACATTTAGGACAGAAAGACATGGGAAAGAATCAAAGAGCACATTAAAGGTGTTTTCACACCCACTTCCTTTCAGGACTCTGAGAGCACTTTGCAAGAAATGGGGTTTAAAGTGTTAATGCTTCAAATTAACTCAGGTAATGTTGACACACCGTTGAAACAGAGAAGGAGACAATATGCTTATTGGGGTTTTAGGTAGATGCTATATATCATTATAATAACACATTTAATATAAAAAGTCAAACAAGCAAACTTTGGTCTAATGAAAAATGGTGAAGAACAAAAGGCTATTAATGCATTCATAATTACTTTTTCACTTTTCATTATCTCTAGTTTTGTTAAAATGTCACAAACCTGCTTCATCCCTCCATTCCTCCACCCTCAATGCACACAATCCCATGAGTCACAGCTCTGTATTCAAAACACAAATAAAGATAATACAAAACAGGGAGCAGGGACAAAACAAGGAAATGGGAACATGGCATAATCAGATAGGGTATAAAAATGCAACAGTTTAACAAACATGCAAAGACAACAACCATCAACAGACAACTGAAACACTGGGGTACACTGTATATACGTGACAAGATGACACGGGCTAACAAGGGACATGTGCGGGTAATTAATCACTATAGCAACAAATAAGGGTAATATGGAAACAAACAAAGGAGCTAACACATGAAGTGAACCACAGGAACAAGGAATCAAAATAAGACAGGAATGTAACACTAGTGATACTCTAATGGCAGTTAGTTGACCTATAGCTGCAAATTATTGAGAGTTGTTGATAGTTGCAAAGTTACATAGTAGAATGTCTAAAGCGGACTATCAAAGTAAAGAGTGACCGATTTAGAAATAAAACGAACTGAAGGTAACTAAAGATGTTAGAGAGAAAATGCAACAAGGACAAAAGAACAGAGTACGAGAACACAAAGACGCAAGATCGCTTAAGAACACAAATTTACTTTGACTAGATGACTGGACTGTTGAAAATGGACAGATGGAGACATAGAGTAAATGACATAGTGTCACGTGTAGTTCGCTTTTTTTTTGTTATGTTCCTGTTTTGCCTGTGTTGCCTTTGCTAGTTTGTTTCCATGTTTATTCATTGAGTTTGCAAGTTTTTTTTTTTTAAGTTATGTTAACATTCCCATCTATTTAAGCCCTGTGTTTCCTCAGTTTCTTTGTCCAGTATTGCTTATATTGAAGTGGGTGTTCTATAGTTTAGTGTTCTGTTTAGCTTTATTAAAGACTACTCTGATTTCCAATCCTTCGTCATGCACATTCTCTACAAGATCAACCGTTACACATTGACATAGTGAAGAAAATAATAAACATATTTAATTAAATAATATTACACATTACATACATATACATGTTATATCAATATTATTAATAAAGGTTATTATACATATTAATTAATTAGTAATTATAAATATTAATTAATTAGTAATATTAATTCATAAACATATTCATTTATATCAAAGCATACTAGTTTATTTTTATCTCAGATTTTAAACTTTCAAAACTTATATCAAAGAAATGTTACAATTTGTGTGCAAAAGTGACAGAGTAATGCAAAATATATGGAAGCTGTGTGCTGTCAAAATCTGTGTGTGTACGTATGTGTGCATGTGGAGGAGTGCATTATTTGATGTGAATCAGTGATCTCGCTATTAATCCTTCAAACCGGAGTGTTTCTGATTCAGATCACCAGTCTGTGAGTGTATAAAGGATTTACAATGCATGAGCTCTGCTCTCTGTGTGTGTGTGTGTGTGTGTGTGTGTGTGTGTGTGTGTGTGTGTGTGTGTGTGTGTGTGTGTGTGTGTGTGTAGTCTAAATGGGTATATGCTTCATAAAACTATGAATATAATTACACTCAACCCTTCTTCACCTCTTTCTCTTATCCATCTTCTTCCTCTCTAAGCAATGTTGGGTTACGCCACTTCTTGTTGAAGTTTGAAGTATTGTCAAACAAAACGGAGGCTAGCTCGACCCTCCTAGCTCCTCCTCATCCTCATCATTTCCATGCTTCCTGAAACAGGCTTTTCCGATGTAAATTCGGGACCTTGCGTGTTCCTTCTCCTTTTCCCTCTTCTTTGCTATTTGTTCATCGGAACGTCGTCTCTTTGGTTGTGTGACGGCTATATCAAAATTCAAGAGAATATAATTCTAACGTTAGTCGTTGTCTAGGACATCTCTCCTAACTTCCCTCTTCATGCTTCTCTCTCCTCCATTCCCCACACCTCCCTTCATGTGCACGCACACTAACCCCCCAACGTTTGTCAGGTTTGGCATAGATGAAGCAGACAGAATGGTAAGTTAAATGCTTTAATTTGCAGAATGGATCGGTACAGCGAAACAGGTGAGTAAACAGTAAGTTGAATTTCATATGATAGCTTAACTGAAGTGTAACCAAGTCTCTCTCTTTCTCTTGCAGATGATGATGAAGGAGTTCCTTAGAAGACGGAATGGTGACTGGCTGAGAAGATCGGGATCGAAGGTGTATACAGGTAAGTATGGCAGAGAGTCTGTGTCATGTATAGACGAGATCAGACAATGACTGAATGTTTGTAGCAGGTATATATGGGTGAACTGATGATGAGGTCCAGGTGACGGTGATTAGTAATCAGGTGACAATGAGCGTGTGAATGAGTGGGCGGAGTGAGGGAATGAGTGGAAGGAGATGGTGATGGAATCCTGACAACGTTACATCACTTAGAGCACCTTTAAGATATTCCCACTGCAAGCTTGCAAAACTTGAAAGCTCATCAAAGTAAACTTTTGTCATTTTGTTTTGCCTAATTTTAATAAAGTGATACAGACCTGGAGAAAGCCTGCCCTGTGGTATTTTTATTGCCATATTAAAAAGAACCTTAATAATTCACAAAGGTTGCAACAATGGAGGAGGCAGCTTTATTCAAAGACAAACTCAAAACTTCAACAAAACAGGCTCTCGGGTATGGGTAAGTGTACAGGTACAGGAACAGATGGGTTTAACACAGGGTTTCAATAGACAGAACTGAAGAGCAAAACAAGACACACCTGAACTGAACAAACAATCAATCAGAAACTATAGAAACAAACAGGCAAGGGGCGGAGGAAGACAGAACTGAACTACTTACCAGATTAACTAAACAGACCAGAGCAGAAATCAAAACAAACTGACATTGTGACAAACAAAGCATAAGTAACATTAAACTTACACACTAATTTTCAAAAAAATTATATGAAATACTATGAAAATAATGTTTATAATAACATGAAATAATGTTATGTTGTATTTATTGTGCATTGGCCGCTACTTATGTTGGGATGGTCAGTTGAGCAACAAGACTGCAGCACATCTCAATTCTCACAAGGATGCCTTCTGTGTCCTTGCATCCTTCCGAGTTCATTCTTTCAAGGTAGCCTGACAAGACCAGTCTCCACAAGAACAAGTCCATTCTGTGCATTTTTGGAATAGAGAAACAGCCTACATTTCCCAGCATCCCTCCTGTTCATCACCTGCACTCACTCGGCCGTCACCCACACCTGTTTCCTATCAGCACTCCAAGCTGCACCAGGATAAGAGCGCACACTACTGTTACTCTTTATCTGATCTCAACTACGGATAAAAGACTACTTACCCACTCTGTTTATCTCCTTTGATACTCAGAGGGTCTCCTAGTGAATCACTAGTGATCTCCCTGTGCTACTCCAGCAATCTTCTGTAAGCTACTCTTTGGAATATTATACTTACCTGTCTACTCACCATACTCCTCTCTCTACTATCACGCTCCAGTCATCATTGCTTCGCAGTCATCCTGATAAAGGATAAAGACTCAGTTAGTTCATCGGCTCATCATTATTCTGACTGTGCCATTACTCACCTGCTTTGATTCATCACTGTCAATACCCTGTTTGGGTTTAACCTAATCTCTGACTCAGAGTCTGGTGTTCCCTGACATTGTGACACTGATCATATGAAATAGTCAGATGTTCTTGCATCCATTGAATTTCAAGATGCTCATGATTCACAAAACATGCTGGAGAACATGTTCATCAGGTTTTACACCTGAAATCGAAACTCATGTTTCAATTCAACTTTTCACTCAGATTGTTGTGCTGATTATATAATTTGTAAACACAAAATAAACAAGCATGTTCACTAGTAGTCTCAGACTGTATTTCATACACACAATGACATTTGATATCATCTGCACTGCACATTCCTACCCAAAAGTCAGGGTGAAAAGAGGAACAGGCAAAAGAGTGATGATGAGGAGGAGAAACAGGCGAGGAGAAATTGAGAAAACGAGTTATGGTGGGGCGCAATGAGCGGGTTAAAGGATAGGAGAGCATTGGGGGAGGCCGAGCACGTTTTATGAGGCCCTTAACATTTAGCTGCCCATGCCTGTCTATTACAGCCAGAATATCCTCCTACACACAGATCATCCATCAAATTATAAAGAGAGAGAGATGGGGAGGGGAATAACGATGACGGAGAGAGGGACAGAACAGCACAAAAAAATGTATGAAAACCTGAAGAAATAGACTATAACAAAAGGATGAGTAGGAATGGGAATAGTTCAAGTAAGAGTGAAAATGAGGAGAAATAACAGAGAAAAGTGTATTCGCTTGTGTTCTTCAGCTTGTCAAGACAAAATTTGAGCGTGTTTGCAGACATTTTTTTATATAATTGCAGTCTGGCTGCGCATGCATCCCATGAAAATGAATGACCAAAAATCTGTCAAAGCAGTTTCTAAACAAGTAAAACTGAGAAACTAAGACATTGCTCGACAAAGACAAACAATGATTTAAAAAATGAGACTAAAATGTCAAGGACAGATAACAGCAATCTGCCTTCCAGAAGAGAAAAATGCAGGTGGGCAGAGAAATGCTAGTGGAATATGAAAGGATAGAAATATTTTTTGTTAATTGCTATTGTGGATTTGAAATAAGACATGCACTAAGGTCCACAAGAGGAATAGTTATTAACAAACAACATGAACTCAGCCTCACTACTAATACATTGACCAAAATGACATAATTTAAGACTTTAAAAATCGATTTCAAATAAACGCTGTTCTTTTGAACTTCACATTCCTCAAAAACACATGAACAAATCTCCACGAAAATAATTGGCAGTGCATTTATTTTCAACACTGATAATAAGAAATGTTTCTTGAGCACCAAATAAGCATATTAGAAAGATTTCTGAAGGATCATGTGACACTGAAGACTGGAGAAATGATACTGAAAAATCAGCTTTGCCAAAACTGGAATAAATTAAATTTGTAAGCATATTAAAATAAACAAACAGTTATTTTGGTGAGCATAAGAGACTTCTTTCAAAAACATTTAAAAAATATTACCAACACCAAACTTTTTAACGGTAGCGTATACACAAGTCAGCAAACATGTTTTTTTTTTTTTTTTAAAGAGAAGTGAATACTTTTTGCACTACTAGTGGCACCAAAAACAGCTAAAAAAATAAAAAAAAATAAAAAAATATATATATATTTTCAAACAATGCTCCACCTGTTTGCCACTGTTCAAAACAGGTAGCCTCGCCCTAAATTCATGCTATTGGTTGAGCCACTGTTGGTATGGACGGCCCAGATAGCAATTTGTTTGGTGCTGAGTCACAGAATTACACACACTTCGCCTTTTAAAAACCAAAGTATTTTTTCCAATAATGACAACCAACATCAATACCAAGTGTCACATGACCACAGAATGCTCTGCATCATTTATGCAATCATAAGGGCTTCTCACACTTGAAATAGTTAACCCTGGGTCATTCTAAACCCTGGGTAAACGGAATCCTGGTTTATCTTTAGGGCTTTTCACACTGCGCCCGAAAGATAACCCATGGGTTCACCCGGGTTAAGCGTGCTTTGCTTATCCCCAGGTTATCCTCGTTTTAAACACCACTTTTAACCCCGGGTAAAGGAGCTGCTCATACTATACCAGGGGTTAACAGTTAATCCTGGGTATTCATAAACTGCCGTTTCACACTGCACAATTCCTAAACCCAGAGTTAAAGTCCTTATTTTGCATATTTGCGGTTTCAGTGTTGACTGGACAAAAGCACCACGTGACCTGTCTACATAAAGGCTCTAGCATTGTGCATCATCATTCATATTACACATTGCTGACTGTAATATAATTTTTTTTCTCAGTGAACTTTTCAAACTATAAAGGTAAGATTGAAGCGGCCTCTTCTTCACTCCAATTGTAGCGTTTTCCATCGCCGATTGACATTTTTCCTATCATACTGTACGCAGATATGACTGTTTATATACATCGCGCAGTGTTTCTATGAATGCCCAAAGCGCGTAAATATAAGGCACACGATTGGTTGTCGATTGCTAAGCATCTAGTTGTAACATTCTCAGAGGTGTAAAGTCCAAGTTCAGAAAGTAAAAGTCCTCCTCAGTATTTTGTTCCAATCACCTGGATTTGCTAATTAGCACAGTTTTTCAGCCAGGAGACAGAACTAATTAGTGAAATCAGTTCATGGGTGGAATAAAAATATGGCAGGACTTTTACTTTCTGACCCCTGGACTTTACATCTCTGAACATTCTAACACCGCATCGTTTCACACTGTACAAGTTTACACCGCAAAAGTGGTGCTAACCCCACATCTAAATTACAAGTGTGAAACGCTGCTTTAACCGGGGTTAAAAGCAGGATTTAGAACGATGATAACCCAGGGTTAAACACAGTGTGAAAAGCCCTATAATATAGTGATCTCAAGTTTATCATCCTCGTACACACCCCTCTTGTTAATTCAGTTGTGAATGCTGTTATGTTGACAACCCCACAAATAAATCTATAATGAAATGCATTGAAAAAGACTCAATGAGCAAGAGACAGAGAGAGGGAGAGAGAGGGAGAGAGAGGGAGGGGGTGTGAATAAGTAACCTTGTGTTCTCTTTAGCAGCGAGTCCCTCTGCTCCATCCCTCTACCCCCAGCAATTAATCATCTGATAGTGAGCTTACTCAAGTGTGCCTCTTCCCCCTATTCTAATTAAGGGGGGGGGGGGGGGGGGGGGTGAAGGGGGATAGAGAGGATGGACAGATTGTCAGTGAAAGACGGAAGGAGAGATGCAGGCTGGGGAGTAAATGATTCGAAGGAGAGATGCAACTGAAAGAGAGGGAGAAAGATGACAGGAACAACAGCGGATGGGAAGATTTAGAGGAGCTGCCACCCTCCGCTGGTCTCACAGGAACGAGACACCGTGCTGCCACCAATGGCACACTATCAAGCATACTAAACAGAGAGAGAGTGTGCACTTTACAGAAATCTCCATTACAGAAATGCCGTTGGTGTCTGGGGGAGTGAATGTTTAAGGGTCAATGACAAATAAAGACGCCTGAGATGACAAGGTGAAATCTTTTGAAAAATCTAAAAAATGTGCCAATTTCTCAGAAAAGCAATTCATGTTGGTTTCATACATTTCATTTTGTTTTTCAAAACCATTTATACAAAGAAAATAACATTCAGATATAATGAATAAAAATGTCAAGTGGGGAATTAAGTAATAAAACATTTTCCTTATTTTGGATATGTGTGAGTTTGTGTATCTTAATATTTTCACAAAAACTTCAATTCAAAAGTGTAAACATGAACACAGACAAACTTTCACACAGACAAAGATAACGTACGTATTCGAGTTTACATGAACGTCATCACAAATTTACTTCAAAATTACGGGGGAAAACAATAATAAAAATGGAACATTAACATTGTATTAATGTTTTATCTTTGGCTTGAACTGACTGTCTTGCTGGAAAACTATTCATTTCCCAAGTGTCAGGTGTCTAGACTCCATCAGGTTTTCCTTTAGGACTTCCCTGCATATTTTCTGCATTCATTTTATCTGCTACCATAAGACTCTATTTACAGCTGTGCCACTCTCTTTTCATTCCTTAATTATGTATTTAACTGTACTCCAAGTAATATTCAATGAAATGTATTAAACCTCATACAGTCCTCATTACCCTGTCTTTGGGGTCCATTCGAACCCCACACTTTTACAGAGAGATTGTATAAAAATATTAAAAAAATGAATACAAATGATACTTACTTTTTTAAAAAATTTAATTCCAAACTATACATTCATGCTGTGTTTTAGGGGATATGTTTCTGAAAAAATGACTTTAATGATGATCTAAATTAAATACGAGTTGTTTCTGGATATTGGTCTAGGTGTTAGAGGCAGAATTCAACCATCTGTTGGTTTGAAGAAAACATGTAGGAATTACAGTTTTAGAAATCATGTGTTTTGACCATTTCCAGCAGGGCCATAGAGATCCATTCATTTTCCTGGATGGGGTTAACTGCTCCTATCACAACTTTTTATATATATATATATTTAAACAGTATAAAATACATCAAAATCAGCATGTTGTTGTTGTTTGAAGTGTCTGTTTTTGCAATAATGCCACATGAATTTGCAAAAATATAACAAATGCCACTAAAAAATTTAAGTTAGATTGTATTCACAAATTATTTATTTCAATAAACCAAATTTTAAAAAAATCACTAGCTTTAGAATAAGAAATTATTAAAAAAAAATATCTATATAAATAAAACCAATAGTAATAAGCAGAAATGAACAGTTGTTTGTGTGTTTGTGCGCGTGCGTGTGCATGTGTATGAGAAAGTGTTTGTGTGTGCGTGTGTGCAGTCTCACCCCTTCACATCTCCATTTGTTGTGCATTTGTGGCTGATTTTGTTTGCCAAATTCTATTTAAACGCTGTCTGTTGCAGTCACACCCGTGTATGTTTGTGTGTGTGAGTGAGCATGTTTATTCCACATTGCATTTGTGCTCTACCAGGCCTTCATTTCTGTGTGAAAATCATGAATATAAATGAATATTTACTTTGTTTAAACTTTTTTAAACAGAAGCAAACAAGGCTAATCAAGTCCACAATAATTCAATGGTGTATAACACTCCAAAACACAAACAAGTCTAATAAAAGCAGTGCCTAACATTTTTTATAGAACAGTAAGTAAAGTATATTAAATGAACATTTTAATACCAGTACGTAGAATGTACAGCTGCATTGAAAACAAGCAAATCTTCCCTACAGACTATTAATACTGCATACAACACAAAACTATGACCTTCACCTGTTAAGCTCTTGTCTGCTAAGTGTTGCTGGAGAAATGAAAAAGAGATGTAGAAAGGAGTAATGGCCATCAGAGTGCGAAACTGCCACATCGGCACCACCTCCCCATAAACCTCCATCTTATGTCTCTCCTTCATTTATGAGACGAGTGGTAATTTATGGCTTTATTTACGAGGGGGGTCGGTGGACAGATTTAATATTTTAATTCTGTTTTATTGCCTGAGCATGGAGGAAACCCACCGAGGTTTATCACCACCCATCGCACACAGCGACATGCTGACGGACAGGCCAGGGTGAGACTGCCAAGAGTGGGAATGAGGTTTGGAGTGAGGGATAAGAGAGAGGAGCGTACGTGAACAGAATCATCCATTCCACCTCTAGACGACCTGCCAAAATATTCAACGCTTCATACCTTTCTCTCCTGCTCTCTGTCATGTCCTATAACTCCTGCCTTGGCTTACTGGGACAAGAAGGTTTTGGCCCTGAAGCAGCCAGTCGAGCTCTTGCTCCAGGGAGATTCATGGTTCACACAATCGACTCACGGACAAGCAGAGAGTTGATTCACGGCTTAAAACCATCGTCTCAGGGCTAATATCAGGATCGATTCACAGCACCCTACTGTCCAGACTTGATACAGGAGTTGATTCATGGGTTTAGCCAGTTGAATCACAGTGATTTCCTAAAAGGAAACTGCAGACATGTTCAAAATGTTAGACAGAGATTTAGTAATCGTACAGAGTAAAATCCCATTCACACATCAAGCTAACATAACACTAAAGATTTAGAAGCTGTGTGCCAGATCGAACAGAGGAACTGAAAAATGCATGAAGTCACTTAATATTGAATAAAACATCTACAAAATAAATGTTGTTTACATGTGACATGAATCTTAATTTCTTTAGTTCCTCTTTTTATACTTTGCTTTTGTACACTAATTTTCCATACTCATAAATACAGATGAAATGTAAACAAACTCTTCAGACAATTTTGTTTACCTTATAGAATACCTTATTTTTGTTTACCCTTTGTTTACCTTATAGATGGCTAGTTTCAATATTCTCATATATATATATATCAAATATATTTATACTTTTATTCAGCAAGGATGCATTACACTGATGAAAAGGGAAAATTAAGATATTTAGTTCCAAAATATTCCTATTTCAAATAAATGCTGTTCCTTTGAACTTTAAACTTTTTATCAGGTTCCAAACAAATAAACAATAAAAATAAAATTACACTATGCAGCCGTTTTTAACAATATGCACCAAATCAGCATATTAGAATGATATCTGAAGGATCATGTGACACTGAAGACTGGAGTAATGATGCTGAAAACTTTGCCATCACAGGATTAAATTACATTTTTAAAACATATTAAATGAGAAAAAAGTTATTAAACCTTAACAATATAAAACCTTACCGACCCCAAACTTTTAACTGGTAGTGTGCATGTTCTAAAAAGCCACAAAACTCCTATTTTGATTTCATGAGATCAAACCAAATGCATATGGAGAAACCCATACAGAAAAAATTAATATTGAAATATATTTTAAAGTGTCAAAAATATATGTGGCATATATTCCAAATACATTGAAATATATTTGCATTGTTGTTCACTTATATTTATCATTTTGAAATATATTCTGAAATATAACAAAAATATATGATGTTAAGTGTGAAATATATTTACATTTATAACATGCAATGTAAAATATATGACAAAATATATGGTCATAAAATGTTTAGCTTGCTAAAGAAGGGTCGAAAATGTATTTTGATCATAGTTATTCCTCTACCTTTTCCCCTATACACAACAGTAGGCTACCATATTTCACTACTGTATTATGACACACACACACGCTATAATAAATACTGTACTTACATTTAAATGACTGCAATGTAAAATGACAGATAGTTGCTTTCCTAGGACTATTAGACCATATTAGGTGGCACGTACCTAACACTAAGTGCAATTATTAGATTTATTGTTGTTTTATTGACATCTTTCCTGAAGTCATTTAAATATTGAAAATATGCACAATATTTATGATGCAAGTATAACAGTGACACTCCAACAGTGAAGTGCACTTAAACAATAGATAGAACTCAGTGTCTAACACTGCATACACACACTATTAAATAACTGTATTCAATTCTGTAAAAATAGGGAAAAAAACTCTGCATTCTGTGTGTTATTTCCTACATAAAATTGTCATTTTAGGCCAATAAAGTCTGTAAAGGGGCAGCCGTGGCCTACTGGTTAGGGCTTCGGGCTTGTTGCCGGTTCGATCCCTGACCAGTAGGAAAAATGTGGCCGGGGGAAGTGGTAGAGCACTGCTCTCCCATGCCCACATCCACGGCTGAAGTGGTCTAACTAAAAAATAAATTGAAAATGTGTTGTTTGTATGTGAAAATGTTAACTTTTTAAATTTCAAAATATATTTCAAATGAAACAATTTGCAAAAGTTAAAACATATATGAACATATATGTAAACATATATGAAAATACATATAACTAAAATATATTTATTGGGCCAATTTCAAATATTTGCATATATTCCAAAAATATATTTTGAAAATATATTTCAAATATATTTCTTTTGTGTATGGGAAATGATCCCATTCAAATGAAAAAGCGTCACGATTTTAAGGCTATGGATAGGTTATTAAAACAAGCCTATATATACAGTACTTACACCGACACACACAGCCCATCACTCTCACCATCACTCAAAACAGGAAAACTCACCAAAATCAAAAGTAAAAAAGACAGAAGTGCCAATAAGAGAAATTAAATAATTTTTCACCTTGCAGAAGTTCCCTCGCTCACGTATCAGACATCATGGGATGTTTGATTGCATTCTTAATGGAAATCAATAGAAGGTTTTCAGCATTCTGCAAGTGACTTTTCTTCCAATCTACAAAATGTCATTACTTTTTGAGGCCTACAATTTCAGCAAGGCAAAAAAAAAAAAGTGCATCAAGCAACTGAAAATGTGGAGGAGCAGCGATGTTAGACAACACTCTCTCACTCTCTCTCTCTCTCACTCACATCATCCAGTCATTCGGGAGGGAACAAAGTTGGACAGAAAAGTAAAAGTAAAACAAACCAGTGTGAATTAAAGTAGTGAGAAGTCAGGCGACCCATGTAAATGGACAGAAATAAGATCAGACGCTCCTGTGGTGGTATATTGATTAGTTTGTGGGCCCATCAGGGGGTTTTGTTCAATCGATGAGTCTCTAACAGCCACCCTCTCCTCTAGCCCCAGGGGTTTATGGGAATGTTAAGATTGGCAGTTCTGCTAGGGACCTGGGTACCCCACAGATCCGATAACACCCCTGCTACGACGTACACACGCAGACCAAACAATCCACCCGAAAACAGCCTCACCTCCCGGGGAGTGTCACGGACTGGTTATTATCGCTGCAAGAGTCGGACACACTGCCCAGGAATGTTCTACAGAGGGTTTTTGGGGTGTGATCACAAGCAAAATCTCACACAAAATCTGTGACTGCAGAATTCTGTACAATGCACTGCAAATAGAGTCACACACATTTTTTCAGCAGACTTGATTCCGGAAGTATTTTTCTTAATAAGGTTTTAAAAAAAAGTCTTCGTTTAAAAGTAATAACCCATGAACCAATCCAACCAGCAATAAGGTGAATTACAACATTCCAAACATTGACTTGAACGTATATGAAAATCAGACAAAAAGACAGACTGTGTACTTAATGGCTGTAGTCAAGTCAAGTGCACCTTCATTTATACAGCGCTTTTGACAATATAGATTGTTTCAAAGCAGCTTTACAGTGATAATATGAAATTAAATTAACAGAGATTGTTTTGGCTTTACAGCAGCTCTAGAATAAAGCTCTAGAAAATTTGCAGTGCTTCATGGGAATGGCGGGTTCTTTTGGTGAGACGTACCTGTCACGATTCTCTGACTGCTGGAGATTTCTCTGCAGACTCATGGGTAATGTAGTTTTTTTTTCTTCAGAATTCCTCTGTTAAACATAAAATACTTTGAAATAATGCAGGATTCCTGGCTTTGACAAAAGCACACGCCATAGATTGACAACCTTGTAGCTCACAGTAGGTCTGTCTTTAAAGGTTTATAAGTTGTTATTCAAAATCAATTACCATTATGGAGAAAATTATTCAATTCATATATTTGTATAGCGCATTTCACAATACACATCGTTTCAAAGCAGCTTTACAGAAAATGCACAAGTCCACATTACAATCTAGAGTGATCTGTGATCAGAGGTAACTGTCTAAGTTATGTATTTCAGAAATGTATACAAAATCACAGTTAGCTAAAAATGTATTAATTCAACAATGTAATAATTAAAGATAGAAACAATGAGCTCATTGAAGTAATGAATAGCTACTTGTTTGTTTAATGGGATTTTTACTTCTGGAACCCAGCTGTTGCAATGGAACCCCAAGTTTCCTCCAGTTTGTTTCAACACATTTTAGGGGCCATTTACACTACAGCGTTTTCAACTAAAAACAGAAAACATTTTATCCATAAATTCTGGCCATATTCATTCACACGACAATAGCATTTTGGGGGCCTTTCAGAGTGCAAGTTTCAGGTTTCAGAGTGCAAGTTTTTGAAAATGATAGCGTCATTGTCTCTGTATAAACAACAAAAATGTGAATGTGAATATGGTGAGGGCGTTATGCGCATGCATATTACATGTTCATTCTATAGGCACGTAGTTTTTATTTACAAAGTGACATCGCCAACTACTGGTCTGGCAGGCATAATACAGCGTTTTTAATTGTTTTCACAGATCCGTGTGAACGGTGATCATTTTAAATGTTGTCGTCTATACGTGAAAAATGCATACAGGCGATCATTGTCTTGTAAACGTTCCCTAAGTTAGAATATTTAAATCCATTCTGCTAAATTCTGCATATTTACTCCAAAAATTTCCATAGAAAATGTGAAAAAAGATGCACAGATTTGATCTGAACCTGCTTTATGAAACTTGATTCAAATATTTATAAATATTTATTCAACATCAATTAGTCAAACTGTTAATAAATCCCAAGGAACATCAAGCTTACAGCTGAAATGAACAATATAATACAAATCAGAGAGAAAGAACAAAGAGGTAGAATGAAACTTTTCCTTATGTTCCAGGAAGAGATAAACAGGAAAAGGGTAGGCAGACACAGAAAAGATGTGCCCCTGGGTCACTTGAATAATTAACCAACGATTAATTAAACCTGTTTACGAAGAGAGGACAGTGACAACAAGATGGAGTAAGAAAGGGAATGAGAAAGAGACCCAAACTTATCACAAATGGAAAAATCAGAAACCGCAAGGGACACACTTGTTTAAACTGACCTTTACTTCTCCTGTCGACTCCACAGGAAGTGTGTGTGTGACTCTGGACTCTCTGATTAACAACAACTGTCTCTTTAAAAGTTAAACAGAACATAATATCTCTAGACAAGGGACAGAATTCAATATGGGCAAAAAGTAACAAAAAGACACCAGTGTGGATGTTATTTATTAGATGAGTCAGCAAAACATACTCTTAGATTAGGTTTCTGCTCTAAATGTTGCCTGCCTTCTGGAAACACACACATACTGAAGCCTACAGGGGCCACATAGAAATGTAAACACATAGCTTACATTGAAACAGTATGTCAAAGAACTGGGTATTGTCACAGCAGGGGGGGTAAACAAAGGACAAGCTGACCAAATTAAAGATCCTTCGCAGCATGAGGATTTCACTCCCATGCATGAATGCTCTATTTCTCAAATGCCTTCAAACACTTCACTGCATGCTATATTCTGAAGAAAGAAATAATGTTTGTTTTCATAATCCTTAATCCAAATGTAATGACTTTCTCCTTCTCGAAAAGGACTTTTACTTTTTTTGTTGATGTAACCAAGGTTGCAAGCGTGGAGAAAAAAAATATTAACTAATAATATCAGCCTCAATGTTGAACATGAATGCCCATTTTTATAGACAAATCAATTTATCTAGTCTCATCCTCAATTATTTCCATCTGGATAGCCTACTGCTTCATGTCACATTACAGCAGTTAAAAGATTTGTTAATGCCATTTCAAGTTAAAGGTTCTTTAAAGGTATACTTCCTGTTCCACATAATAATAATTCAAACTCAGAAATAACAAAACAACAGCAAAAACACCAAAAAAAAAAAAAAGTGGCAATGCCATTTATAATGTTCTATTTAGGGCCCAAGCCCTGAAAGGGCGGAGGCCCTATTGTTTTCGTAAGGATTTTTTTTTTTTTTTTTTTTTTTTTTCTTCATTATTTTTTTTTTTTGCCTTTTTGCCACTTTTGGGGCCCTTAACATGCTCAAAAACTCTTGAAACTTTGCACACAGGTCAGAACCCGCGGCCATCAGGGCCGGACTGAAGCTGGTACCCGGGCGTGGCAGGGGGGCTCGACAGCGCCCCCTGGAATGGGGTCCGAAATCTTGGTCCATATATCAAACACGCTTGCATGTAATAATATGAAACTCAGTACACATATAGATCTCATCGGGCCGCACAACTTTCGTGCTCTAAGTTTTACAAAAGCCCAACAGGAAGTCGGTTATTATACGTTGTTTGGAAAACGCATACAATGGAATGTGAAATACTCCTCCTAGGGAATTCATCCGATCGCCACCAAACTCGGTGTGAATGAAGTCAAGACATTGAGGATGAATTCTTGCGAACAGATTTTTGATATCTCGAACGGTTTGGCCGTGGCGAGGAAACGAATTTATGGCGAATAATGGGACACAGGAAGTGTGTTATAACTTCTGCATACATTATCTGATCTTGCTGAAACTTTAGCAGTGTGTTCGTTGTAAGAGGCCGATCACATGGATGTGACCTTTGTGAGTCAAAGTTATAGCGCCACCAACTGGCAACAGGAAGTGTGTCACTTTCAAAATGCTTTGAAATCACTTTCTTATTTTTACCCGATTTGCTTAAAACTTTATGTGTATAATGTAGACACACGGCAGATGTAGACCTGTGAAAGGATTATTGATATCTTAGATACTGTTGCCGTGGCAACGTATCAAACTTTAATATTCTTTTCGGATGCTTTTGAGACTCTTCACATGCTTGAAAATGCATGAAACTCGACAGACACATCACATTTATTATACAGTAGACATGTGCAAAGTTTCAGAAATGGGCGTGGTGGAATGGCTCAGTAGCGCCACCTTTAGTCAAAAATGGGGGCTTAGTTTTTCCTAGAATCACAAAACTTGGTAGGTGTATTGTTCTCATCAAGCAGGACACCTTTCTAATTTACAGTCATTACCTCAGATCCACAGGAAGTCAGATATTTTGGTTTGAATGTGGATTTTCTGGAGAATTTTCTCTCTCTCTCTGTGTGTCTGTGTGTGTGTGTTTGGGGGGCGGGGGATTTGTCTATTCCATTTAATCTTTGTTCTTCAAGGTTTCAGGGGCTTTTGGGGCCCTTAATGTGCTCAAAAACTCTTGAAACTTTCCACACAGGTCAGAACCCACAGTCATCAGAGCCGGGCTGAAGCTGGTACCCGGGCGTGGCAGGGGGGCTCAACAGCGCCCCCTTGGACACGGTCTAAAAACTTGGTCCATATATCAAACACGCTTGCATGAATTAATATGAAACTCGGTACACATATAGATCTCATCGGGCCGAACAACTTCCGCACTCTAAGTTATTAGCTCCGCCCAACAGGAAGTCGGCTATTATGGGTTGTTTGAAAAACGCATGCTGTGGAATTTGATGTACTCATCCTAGAGAATTCATCCAATCGCCTCCAAACTCGGTCAGCATGAAGTCAAGACATTGAGGATGATAAATTCCGGATGGGTTTTTGATATCTCGAATGGTTTGGCCGTGGCGAGGAAACAATGGCGAGAAAAGAGAAACACGAAGTAATATAACTTCTGCGTACGTTAACTGATCTTGATGAAACTTCAGCAGTGTGTTCGTGGTAAGAGGCCGATCAGATGGATGTAACTATTGGGAGTCAAAGTTATAGCGCCACCAACTGGCATATATACATATACATATACATATATATATATATATATATAAATATAGCTGTGAGCAGCGATGGAGGGCCCAAGCCGGTGACACCACCACCCCAGTGGCTTTAGTTTAACTAAAGGCACCAGGGTGGCGGTGCCACCGGCTTGGGCCCGCAATCGCTGCTCGCAGCTATATTTAATATCTATTTTTTATCTTCTGAACTTTCTTTTCATCGAAGAATACTGAAAAACATCACGGTTAAAAAAAAAAACAACAAAAAAAAAAAACAGCACAACTGTTTTCAACATTGATAATAATAATAAATATTTTTTAGCAGCAAATCAGCATATTAGAATGATTTCTGATGGATCATGTGACACTGAAGACAGGAGAAAATTCAGCCACAGGTATAAATTCTATTTTGAATAACTTAATTCAATTCAAAGCCAGATAACAATGGTGTCATAAATTTAGCCACTTTAGATACAAATATGCTTGGGGGGGAAAGGTAAAAATGGCATATTTAAAAGAAATGCCGCCATATTGAGCATTATATTTTCTCCCTTTAATTTTTCGATGATCAGATCTACTGGTATACTAATTCTCTGGTATACTGCTGCTTGTCCAATGAGCATGCATGTGAACTTTAAATGTTTATAAAGAGGAAATTAATTTACATCAACGCCAGCAATGGCAGGATATTAATCGGTCACTTTCTGTAATCTCCCCGCAGCAGCACAGACACACAAGTCTAATCCATACAAACACAACACACACATACAGATCATAAATGAAAACACATCCTTCTAATGCTGTCTCTAGAAACCTCTGTCTTTCATTTTAACTATCTGCCTAACCTCTTCATCATCAACTCTTTCAAATTAATTGTTTTATCAGTCTTTCTGTTACCCTTGATATCCACTTATCTAGCCACCCCCCGCTTTTCCAGTCAATCTCTTACTTCATAGTGAGAGAAATGTGAGAATTTGCATAAGAGAAACCCCACCTGTCATCACAAATACAGTTAAAAACTTGACCTCTGACCTTAGTGGAATATCAACTCAGCTTTTCAGAAGTTGCAGATCTCTTGCATCACTGTGACAAAGTGCATTATTTCCACTGACATTTTAAAAGTGACATTTATGATACTCATCTGTTTTGATTTATGCAACCTTTTTGTCTGCCGCAAATGACCAACTAAAAGAAAAGCCAAGCCTGGGCGCGCATGTGTGAGAATGTGTGCGTGTGTGTGCTTCAGAAAACACAAATTATGAAGTTTATGATCTGACAGACTACTGAACAACTGGTGTGATTGTCACAGTTGGCTGAACCTGCTCATTGTCTCATTCACAGGCAGTTTCTGCAGGCTGAACAGAAGCCCAGACTCATTCATATAACAGCTGTGATGTCTCCCTTTAAAAACTCAAGCCTCAGCCGTGTGCCTTTAGAACAGAGGTCACCAATTAGCGCACCGCGTGCCTGTCCAGATTGCTTCCATCCAGCCTGTGAAACACTTCTCATAAATTAACATAAATAGTGCTTTTTCTCAATGAGGAACATTGAAGGCATCTTTACGCTTCAAAAGTGACACAGGAGCAGCATTATCTATACCATGATAAGGCAGGAAATGTATACTACAAAATTCACAATTGCAGGAAAGCTACTTAGCACAATTTATTACACAGCTCAAAAATTCTAAATTGTCAGTTGTGGCAAAGGTTTTTGCACAATGACCAAACTCTGTATTTGAGCATTGCTCCTGACAAACAATTTTCTTACACTGTGCTAGTTTTCTCATAGCACTCCGCTGTCCTTTTCTTTAACATAATCAAATTATTTCAGCTCATATCAATTGTTCATTTATTCAGTAAGCAGCCTTGTAATAAGTGGGATAATGTACAGTTATATAGTAATTATAACTAAATAAACATTTTCAGGTCCCTCCTGTAAGCGCTGGGGATTATTATGCGATAATGACATGCTGATTGTACATTATACCTTACGTGTCTTGCACTTGATTCTCATGCACAGCCAACAGACTTAAACTGACTGTTCTGATAATGACAACATTTAAGTTTTGATGCAGGATTTCATTTACACCAAACCAAATAGAAAACAAACCAGATGGTGCCATTTCATAATATACTGTCAAATCATGATACAATCATCAGTAACAAATTAGTTACAAATGCAAGTCAAGCTAAATTTGAAGCCACAAACCCTTGAACTAAAAAAAAAAAAAAAACAATCCTTGAGATCATCTCATTTTCTGAAAGTGAAATCTCTCCTGCAATGACTATTTGTGAAATGCACCTTGTGTATTTCATTTCATGACCATTTAACATATTGGCTCCAGTCTAAGTGATAAGTACTTTTCGGACCTTTGCTGGAAAGGAAATTTAGAGACTGGACCTCTTACCGCCTGGTTTAGGATGTGGTGGGCTGACGGTTCATGAGCTGAAAGAGTATATCTTTCCATAAACCCCTTCAAACACACAAGCTTTCACAAACATGGCGCCCACATGCATTTCCCTAAAGGAATTAAAGCATGTTGAAGATTGCGGTCATCTATCATCACGCCCTCGTATCACACAAAGATTCAAAAAATTTCCCAATCAAACCAAATTAACCTCGAATTAGTGCAGTGTTGGGAGCAGTGTTAACGAGCAGAAGCTGCTAATTGGCTGTGATTGCAGCAGGCTGGAGTGATTGCAGTCCCATTAAAAAGTCATAAAGTTCTACGAGCAGAAATGTCCCATTGGTATATCTGACCTTCTTATCACCGCACCATTCATCGAGACTGAGGAGGAGAAAATGAGAGAAAACAGAAACAGAGAATGAAAAGAATAATTTTGACAAAAGAAAATCATGAAGAAGAGCTGGAGACAGTCCATGACAGAGCAATTACTCTATGACTATAGTTCTGTTTACACAATGCCTTACAGAAACTGCTAGAATACTTACTAAATGAACCAGAAACTGAAGTCAAGCCCCAAGCTAAGATTGGTGAAAATAGCCCCCTTGAGATATTGTGAATTATCTGCTAAACTGTAACACATTTAGTATGATATAGCATAGTTAGAGAGTATAAGATCCTAAGAGTTAAGCATGTACAGGATTATAAGAATCAAGTTTTTATAGCAGAAAATTGCTAAATGAAATCATGAAAAGGGGGTAAAATGACACTCTACCTGGGACAAGAAGCTTTTCTGGGTATATTGACTTACATTTATTGTAAATTAAATGATCACAGAGTTTTGATGTATTCTGCATTACTGAAACCTGGCTTAAACCAAGTGATTATTTCGGCCTTAATGAGTCTACTCTACCAGGCTACTGTTATAAGCATGAGCTTCATCTGATTGGTCGTGGCGGCAGTGTTGCAACAATCTGTAGAGATATTCTTAATGTTACTCAGAAAAGAGGACACAGGTTTAATTCATTTGAAGTGTATACTGTAGAACTCCAGGGTCCTATGTTGATTTCCTAAAAGAGTTTGCGGATTTTCTCTCAGAACTTGTCAAGAAAACTATCCTCAGACCCATTCATCGTTTTAATAATACACTGAATTTAGTTATATTAGTTATATCTTACTGATATAGATAACCTACCGCAAAGTGATGATGTCACTGATCACTGGCTTGTAATGTGCATACTGCGTACTGCTGATATTTGCCATATTGCTCCACGTTATTGACCAGGAAGAACAATTAACCCAACCACTCAAGATGGATTCACAAACAACCTACCTGATGTGTATCAACTGCTCAGTGTTCCTATAAACACAAAGGAAGTTGATTAAATGACTAGCAGTATGGGCACTATCTTCTGTAGGACAACAGAAACTGTTGAACCCATCAGATTAAAAAAGGTTAGAGAGAAAAGTAATGCACCATGGTACGAAAGTATTATTTGTGCTCTCAAGTAAGAAACTTATAACCTAGAACACAAATGGAAATGAAAACTCATTAAGAGGTCTTTAGAATTGCGTGGAAAGACAGCACTTCCTGTTATAAAAAGGCTCTAAAAGCAGCCAGGGTCAAGCATCTCCGCAAACTCATCAAAAAAAAAAAAAAAAAAAAAAATCCAAGGTTTTTATTTAGTACAGTGGCTAGATTAGGTTCTAGGTTTTTATTTAACACCGTGGCTAGACTAACAAATAAACAGACGTCACCCGAACAAAATATCCCGTTACAGTTTAGTAGTAATGATTTCATGAACTTCTTCACTGAGAAAATAGAAAACATCAGAACCACAATTGTAAACGTTCAATCCTCAATCGCACCTTATAATTCAGCCTCAATTTTCCCCCCGCAAGAACAATTACAGTGCTTTACAACTATAGAACAAAAAGAGTTAAATAAACTTATCACTTCATCTAAAACAACAACATGTTTATTAGATCCTATACCAACTAAACTACTGAAGGAAGTGTTACCTGTAGTGGAAGAGCCTCTCCTCAATATTATTAACTCATCTTTATCTTTAGGTCATGTTCCAAGAACATTTAAACTGGCAGTGATAAAACCTCTCATTAAGAAACCACAATCAGACCCGCATAATCTAGCAAATTATAGACCCATTTCAAATCTACCTTTTATGTCTAAAATACTAGAAAAAGTTGTGTCCACTCAACTGGGCTCTTTCTTGCAAGAAAATGATATCTATGAAAAGTTTCAGTCAGGATTCAGGCCGCACCATAGCACTGAAACTGCGCTCGTTAAAATCGCCTCGGTTACGACTGTAACCTCGGTTCCCTGAAGAGGGAACGAGCGTTGCGTCGAGAATGACGCTATGGGGAACGCTTTGCGTGATGACGTCTTGAAGCACATGTAAAATCAGTCCAATGGTGTGGCGGAACGTCAGAGGCGGGTGACGTCACGTACCAGGAAACTATAAAAGCCGGCCCGAAACAGAAAACGAAAGCTTCGTAAAAGTCTGAAATCGAGCTGACAGGCATGAAGGAGATATGGCAAGGCGACGCAACGCTCGTTCCCTCTTCAGGGAACCGAGGTTACAGTCGTAACCGAGGCGTTCCCTTTCAAGGGAACTCCCGTTGCGTCGAGAATGACGCTATGGGGAACGTCTATACCAGCGCCTCCATAGCTACGAATGTCTGTCCTGTGTGTAATCTGGAGAGCAGCACTAGGAAGACAAAACATGAGACCCTGGAGCAGAGTCTAGATCCAGAGAGTAAAACCTGACGAAAGTGTGCGGTGAGGACCAGCCTGCCGCATCACAGACGTCCTGTAAAGAAACTCCTGAAATAAGGGCCTTAGAGGCCGCCATACTCCTCGTCGAGTGCGACCGGACAGCCAAAGGAGAAGGCTGCCCAGCCGCCTCATAAGCAAGTGAGATAGCCTCGACCACCCACTTGCTCATCCTTTGCTTAGACACTGGACCTCCTTTGTTAGGGGACCCAAAGCACACAAATAATTGATCACTTTTACGCCACAGGGCAGCTCTGTGGACATACGCGTCTAACGCCCGCACAGGGCAAAGCAAATTATTAGCCTCCTGGTCAGCATTTTGAAAGGGAGGAGGACAGAAGGCCTGCAGGACAATAGGTCTGACCACATTAGTGGGGACCTTGGGGATATAACCCGGTCTCGGATGTAGAAAAGCTTTCACCATACCCGGAGCAAACTCTAAGCATGACGGAGCAACCGACAATGCTTGAAGATCCCCAATTCTCTTGAGAGAAGAGATAGCCAGAAGAAAAAGAGCTTTCAAAGTTAGAAACTTCTCAGGAACCTCCTCAATGGGCTCAAAGGGGGCCAGGGACAGGCCTTGAAGTGCAATGGACAAGTCCCATGGTGGCACCCTAGAGCGAACTGCAGGCCTCAGCCTCCAAGTGCCACGAAGGAAACGAGATACCAAGGGGTCTTTCCCCACAGACATTCCACCCAAAGGAATGTGGTAAGCACCTATGGCCGCCACATAAACCTTTAAGGTGGACGGGGTCAGACCTGCAGTGAACCGGTCCTGCAGGAACTCCAGCACTGTACCAATTGGGCAGTTGACTGGATCCAACCGACGGTCACTACACCAAGAAGTGAAGACTCTCCACTTCAGGGCATAAAGTTTCCTCGTGGAGGGAGCTCTGGACTGTAGAATGGTCTCCACAACCTCAGTTGAGAGACCTGACTCTATGAGCTGGGCCCCCTCAGAGGCCAAGCCCACAGGTTCCACAGTTCTGGGCGGGGGTGAAATATCGAGCCCTCCGCCTGGGACAGAAGGTCCCTCCTGACGGGTAGCTCCAGAGGAGGCCCGTCGAGGAGCGACACAAGATCGGGAAACCATACTCTGCCCGGCCAGCGCGGGGCTATAAGAAGCAGGCAAACCCGGTCCCTGCGAACTCTCTCCAGAACTCCCGGGAGCAGAGCAACTGGGGGAAAAGCGTACAGACGTAGCCTCGGCCACGTCTGCACCATAGCATCCAGTCCCAGAGGAGCTGGATGCGTGAGGGAGAACCAAAGTGGACAGTGAGACGTCTCTCGAGACGCAAACAGATCCACTTGAGCTTGGCCAAACTCCCTCCATATCAGCTCCACCACCTCGGGGTGGAGCCTCCATTCCCCGGGCCTCGGCCCCTGCCTCGACAGAGTGTCTGCTCCTATATTCTGGACCCCGGGGATGTAAGCTGCCCTGAGTGACAGTAACTTCCCCTGGGACCACAAGAGGATATGGCGTGCCAAGTTGGATAACGGGCGCGAGCGCAAACCCCCTTGGTGGTTGATATAGGCGACTACCGACGTGTTGTCCGTGTGTACTAACACATGGTGTCCCCTGAGATCTGTGATAAAGCTCCTCAGAGCCCGGAAGACAGCTAACATCTCTAGGCGATTGATATGCCAGGAACGATGATGGTCTTCCCACAGACCTTGAGATGAGCGACCCTCCAGGATCGCTCCCCAACCCGTGAGGGAAGCATCCGTCGTTAGCAGTTTGCGACGACAAGGAGCTCCCAACACTGGGCCCTGGGACAGGAACCAAGGTTTCTTCCACATAACCAGGGCACGTAAGCATCGCCGCGTGACCCTGATTGTGCGAAATGGGTTGCCCCTCGGGGAAAACCCCCTGGTCCTGAGCCACCACTGCAGGGGCCTCATGTGCAGTAGTCCAAAAGGTATCACGTTGGAAGCTGCTGCCATGAGACCCAACAGTCTCTGGAACTGTTTGACAGTGAGTAGCTGGCCTAGCTTTACACTTTTCACAGCTGCAAGGATGGACTCTATACGTGGCGGTGACAGGCGCGCCTGCATCGACACTGAGTCCCAAACCACGCCTAAAAAAGTGGTCCTCTGGAGAGGAGAAAACACACTCTTCTTGGCGTTCAGCCGTAACCCCAGCTCTTTCATGTGGGCGAGAACAACATCTCGATGTTGAACCGCCAACTGATGCGACTGAGCTAAGATCAACCAATCGTCGATGTAGTTCATGATGCGAATACCCTGGAGGCGCAGCGGCGCCAGAGCTGCATCCATGCATTTGGTGAAAGTGCGGGGTGATAAAGCTAGGCCGAATGGAACAACACGATATTGGTATGCTTTGCCCCCGAAAGCAAACCTCAGGAACTTCCAATGACACGGACGGATGGAAATATGGAAATATGCGTCCTTGAGGTCTATCGTGACAAACCAGTCCTCGGACCTGATCTGTGGCACGATCTGTCTCAATGTTAACATTTTGAACTTGAGCTGCATGACTGACTCGTTCAGAACTCGAAGATCTAAAATGGGACGCAATCCCCCGTCCTTCTTTGGAACTATGAAGTACCGGCTGTAAAACCCGGTTTCCCTGTCGGAGGGAGGTACATATTCTATGGCCCCTTTCTCTAACAGAGTGTTTACTTCCTGTTCCATAACCAGAACCTGCTCGGGGCCCACCACTGTGGGCAGGACCCCCATAAACCGAGGTGGGCGTTTCTTGAATTGTATCTGATACCCTTTTTCTACGGTCTGCAGGACCCAACGAGAAACATTTGACAGTAGCTTCCACGCTGTCAAAGATTCTACTAGAGGTACCAGCCTCTCGAGACTGGTTTCTGGATTTTGTTGTTGTTGAGTAGTCAATTCGTCGCCCTGTAACGGCGCACCGGCAGGGAACGACCGAACAGACTGCTCTAACGCCCTCCTCGGAGGGGGCGGGCATCCCGAGGCCACTACGTTTCCGGGTGGTCCTTGAGATATGTGCTCGCCGGAGACCGCTGCGCCCTGTAACACCTGAGGCGGCAGGGTTGGCAGAACGGTCCCCTGAGGGTACCGAAGAGAGACGGGCACCGTAAAAAGAGGTGTTAACCGCTCTGCTTCGGGGGGGACTACCCTCATTTGTCCTGAGCCCTCGGACGTCAGGATTTCTTCCCAGCAGCCTTCTTGGCAGTAATAACGGTCCGCAGATCCGCTCTACCCCTCGAAGACTGCTGGGTTTGAGCGCGCCCTCCGTGTCCCCGAGATTTTTGTGGGGGAGCACGGGAGGACACACTCTGCTTTTGAGTGGCACGATGATCAGCGCTCTTTTTAGAGGAGTGAGGCTGCTCCCGCTCAGCAGCCTCAATGAAAGAGCGGCGGGGGAGAAGTTTCTGGAGTGCAGCAGCCTGTTTTGAAGCTTCTTGCGATTTAGCTACCGCACTGTTCACTGCATCTCCAAATAGCCCAACAGTAGAAACCGGAGCATCTAAAAGAACATGTTTTTCTCTATCTTTGATGTCACTCAGATTGAGCCACAGATGCCTCTCAGTGGCCACCAGGGCTGCCATAGACCGCCCGATTGATTTAGCGGTCTCCTTGGTGGCCCTGAGAGACAAATCTGTGGCTCTACGCAGTTCGGCTACTGTGTCGGGACCAATACCCCCGCCCTCCTCTAAATCACCCAGTAATTCTGCCTGATATGCTTGCATAAGGGACATCGTATGCAGACACGCTGCAGCTTGACCAGCGGCTGCATACGATTTATGAATCAGGGAGGAAGTGAATTTAACTGGTTTGGTGGGGAGTGTAGGAGCCTTCAGGGAAGATGCCGTTGCTGGAGAGAGATAGCTCGCAAGCGTCTCTTCCACCTTCGGCATCTCCCCATAACCATACTCTTTATATTTGTAGATGGAAGAGTAATGTGATGTTTGAGGTGTGTATACTCTGTATGACATAGGTTTTCCCCACGATCTCGACACCTCGGTGTGGAGATCGGGGAAAAACGGAAGACTCCTACGCTGAGGCTGTGTACGAGATGGCAGGAAGCGTTCGTCGAGCTTGCTTTTCGAACGAACGTCCTGCCTATCCTCTGGCCATTTAAGAGAAAGTCTGTCTACTGCTCTTGTAACTACATCGAGCAGTTCTTCGAATGCATGAGACTGAGGTGGCGAATCCTCAGACTCAGCTTCAATACTCACAACATCCAACTCCTCAGAGCTGGATAGTTGCAGTATTGGTGCCTCTATCGGGGGGGAAGAAACCGCAGCGCGTGCTTCCACACCCTGATGAGAGGCACTGGATCTGTCAGTAAGAGGCTGAGATAAGGCAGAGCCCGTCTCAACATCCACTGACAGATCCATTTGCGAACCCCAGGTCTGAGATCGCCGCCGAGCCTCAGCCGCGGCGGGACCCGAGCCCTGGGGAACGTGGTCGGGATTGAACCGAGCCAAACGGGATCGGAGCGTCCGCAATGGAAGCGCACAGCAATGCACACAGTCACCACCCTCGAGTGCTGACTGGGCATGCTCCTCTCCCAAACAAACAACACAAAGAGTGTGTGTGTCACCTCCCGTTAAATAACGCGGGCAGGGATGGACACACACTCGATACTGCTGCTTGCTCGCCATATCTGAATAAATATATATATATAGACAGACAACACCAAATAACAAGGACAGAATTCAACACAGAGCGCGACTGAAGACTCAGAAAGCTTTCGTTTTCTGTTTCGGGCCGGCTTTTATAGTTTCCTGGTACGTGACGTCACCCGCCTCTGACGTTCCGCCACACCATTGGACTGATTTTACATGTGCTTCAAGACGTCATCACGCAAAGCGTTCCCCATAGCGTCATTCTCGACGCAACGGGAGTTCCCTTGAAAGGGAACACAAATGATTTACTCTTAGATTCTGACCAAGGCTGCATCTCAATACTAGTTTTACTTGATCTAAGTGCTGCGTTCGATACTATAGATCATACAATACTCTTAGATCGACTACAAAATTATACTGGTGTTCAAGGACAAGCATTAAGCTGGTTTAGATCATACTTATCAGACCGCTACCATTTTGTCTATTTAAATGGAGAAAAATCGATCATAATTCCAGTAAACTATGGAGTGCCGCAGGGATCTGTGTTGGGCCCTCTGTTATTCTCAATATATATGCTGCCACTTGGAAATATTATAAGGAAACATGGAATTAGTTTCCATTGTTATGCTGATGACACTCAAATATATATTTCATCACGGCCGGATGAAAACGCTAAATTATCCAAATTGACAGAGTGTGTTAAAGATATAAAAGATTGGATGACGCGTAATTTTCTTTTATTAAATCCAGACAAGACAGAGGTAATACTTATCGGTTCAAAAAACCGCCCACAGAACCTCTCACAATACAACTTTGACATCGTAGGATGTCCTGTTACTTTATCCTCTACAGTAAAAGACCTGGGTGTTATACTCGATTGTAACCTGTCTTTTGAAAATCATATTTCGTATGTTACAAAAACAGCCTTTTTCCACCTTAGAAACATTGCTAAGCTACGTAATATGCTATCAGTTTCTGATGCAGAAAGGTTAGTTCATGCATTCATGACCTCGAGACTAGATTACTGTAATGCTTTATTAGCCGGTTGTCCTGCATCCTCAATAAACAAGCTACAGTTAGTCCAAAATGCAGCCGCTAGAGTTCTTACTAGATCAAGAAAATATGATCATATAACACCGATTTTATCATCACTACATTGGCTACCTATAAAGTTCCGTATTAATTATAAGGTATTGCTACTGACTTATAAAGCCCTAAGCGGCTTAGCTCCAGTCTATTTAGCGGATCTTCTATCACCCTATAATCCATCGCGCTCTTTAAGATCAATAAATTCAAGGCTTTTGGTCATACCTAGGATATACAGATCAACCAAAGGAGGGAGAGCATTTTCACATTTGGCTCCAAAACTCTGGAATAGCCTTCCTGATACTGTTCGTTGCTCGGACTCACTCTCCCAGTTTAAAACTAGATTAAAGACGCATCTTTTCAGCCAGGCATTCATATAATATTGTTAATCTCACAGTTTCAAACTACAATCCGGCCTCTAGTTCATAAATGCCAGAGGAGAACTGGCCCCTGACTGAGCCTGGGTTCTCCCAAGGTTTTTTTTTTCTCCATTAGGTCACCTGATGGAGTTTTAGGACACCATTAGGCCGCTTGATGGAGTTTTTTCGGTTCCTTGCCACTGTTGCCTTTGGCTTGCTCAGTTGGGGATATTTTGGGGATATTTAATTTTATTCTATCAATCAATAAATTCCACTAGAAACAAACTTTGTTGTATTATTTTATTTTAATACTGTGAAGCTGCTTTGATACAATCTGTATTGTGAAAAGCGCTATACAAATATACTTGATTTGATTTGATTTGATTTAGATTAACAAATAAACAAACTTATTCAGTATTCAGGGACTGGCATTAGGGTGGTTTAAATCATACCTATCTGTTTGTTACAATTTTCTAATCTAAGTTTAAGTCAGTAAATTATGGAGTGCCACAAGGGTCTGTTTTAGGCCCTCTATTATTTTCAATAGCATGCTGCCTCTTGGATTCAATAGCATGCTGCTTCTTGGTAGAAAACATGGAATTAGTTTCCACTGTTATGCTGATGAACCTGTTATATATTTCATCATGACCAGATGAAATTTCTAAATTATCCAAGTTAATAGAGTTTGTTAAAGATATAAAATAATAGATGACATGTCATTTTCTTCTATTAAATTTGGATAAGACTGAGGTGTTACTTACTAGACCAAAAACCTGAACACAGAATCTCTTATACAATTTGCATCTAGAAGGATGTACTGTTACTTCATCCTTCAGCTTGTCTTTTGATAATTATTTTTCAAAATGTTACAAAACAAGCCTTTTACCACCTCTCAAACATCACTAAGCTACAGAACATGCCATCTGTTTCTGATGCAGAAATGTTAGTTCATGCATTCATGAGCTCTAGACTGGACAACTGTAATGCATTACTAGCTGGTTGTCCTGCATACTCAAACAAACCACAGTTAGTCCAAAATTCAGCTTCTACAGATCTTACTAGGTCAAGAAAATATGACACCAATTTTATCATCTCTGGTTACCTTTTAAGTTCAGTATCGATTACAGAGTATTGCTAAAGCCCTAAATGGTTTAGCTCCGGTGTATTTAACTGATCTTCTATCACCCTACAATCCATCCATCCAACCCAAGCTCTTTAAGGTCACAAAACTTTGTACTTCTGGTAGTACCTAGGATATCTAAGTCCACTAAAGGAGGGAGAGCGTTTTCACATTTGGCTCCTAAACTCTGGAATAGCCTTCCTGATAATGGTGGAGGCTCAGACATACTTTCACAGTTTAAATCTAGATTATAGACACATCTCTTTTGCCAAATACTCACATAATGCATCTCATTACCTTGTAGTCCAATTATATCAAATGAAATGAAGATTAAATCTTTTGCTGGAAAATACAACCCCTGCGAGGACTTCAGAACATACACAACTACCAAATTTTCTACATATTGTAATCATGATCACAACTTGTAATAATTGCTTTAATGAGATCATTATTTCTGCCTAAATGAATACATGATATTAGCTAACTGCATAATTTGTATTATCGTAGAACTGTACACTTTAACATTGTCATCTCTGATAACAGATTACTCTAAATTATAATGTAGAAACATGAATTTTCTGTAAAGCTGCTTTAAAACGATATGTATTATGAGAAGCGCAATACAAATAAATGTATATCGAACTTCTTCCAACTGTCATCTTACTTTTGGAGAATATGTCAAATATATTTATCTGATATATGTATCTGATATCTGTTACATTAGTACTTTTTTGAAAATGTACAATGCAAAGATGCATTAAATTGCTAGTAAATAATGTTACAAATGATTTCTATTTCAAAGAAATGCTGTTCTTTCTAATCAAAGAATCCTGAAAAAAGATGGTTTCCACTGTTCAACATTATGAAATGTTTCTTGAGCATCAAATCAGCATATTAGAATGCTTTCTGAAAGATCATGTGACACTGAAGACTGAAGTAATGATGCAGAAAATTCAGTTTTTCCATCAGAGGAATAAATTACATTTTAAAATTGTAATTTATTCCTCAAAGGTTTTAATGGTAGTGTAAACGTATGAAAACACAAGCAGAAGCATGACACTGGAGGCAGTATTCTCCAACATAAAACCAATTTACAGATCACTATTACTGTATAATGAAACAAAGAAACTTTAACATTAAAGGTGCAGTATTTTTATCCACAAAAAAAAAAAAGAAAAAGAAAAAGAAAAAGAAAAAGAAAAAGAAAAAGAAAAAGAAAAAGAAAAAGAAAAAAGAAAACGAAGAAACCGGCAAGTAGCTGGAGGTGAGTACACATAAGAATTAAGTATTTCAAAATAGTATTTTCAAAAACAGGATACATCTACTTCAATCCAGGCTTCAGACTTGAAAGCAAAGAGACTCCACAAACAAAAAGCAGATAAGCATTTCAAGGAGAACTCAGAGTCAATATGGAAATTTAACTTTAAAAACTAATACAGATCTTTCAAAAGCAGGTAAACTTAATATTCAGGTAAATCCTTTTCACAGGAGAGACACTCATCTTGAACATCAAGAGCAGATCATAGACAAACAGGTGATTAGAAGAACAGGTAAGTTCTTTCCATTAAAAGCAAGCTGCCTTGCTGCTGATCGATTGCTCCTGTCTGCCTTGCAGCTGGTTTGCGTCTGTAAGCTCCGTATAGCTTTCTCTTTTGAATCTCTATTTACTATCATTCCTTTTTGTTTAAATTGATAAATATAACTTACTCATCAACATATTTAGATAGTCTAATTTTGCCTTAATCACATTAATCTGACATCACTAGCTTTTATCTAAATCGTTATCGCTAGCACAACACGCTAGTATCTCGCTAGCCTGTTAACCTGCTATCTGTGCTAGCCGTCTTTTTTTTCTCTCCCGCGTGCTTGCGCTTTTTACGAGTCTATCAAACAACTGTGATAAGTAGGATTAGTCAGCAAACACGGTTAGTAATGTCTTCTCCTGTTACTGTCACTTGCACTTCGTGTCACATGTATAGCATAGCCTTCTCTGTCAGCACAGGCTTTTCATGTGATAAATGCAGGGAGATAGTCAGGCTGACAGAGAAGATTTCAGACCTAGAGACACGCATCCAAACTTTAATCGAGGATAGTAAGAATGTAAGGGCTTTAGATACTGCTTTAGATGCGACTAGCTTAGTGAACTCTGTACATTGTTCGGTTCCGGCTGTAGAGCCGATGCAGCAGGGCAAGTGGGTGACCGTGAGACGCTGTAGTCATGGGACAAAACACCGATCTTCCATTCCGATTACCATAACAAATAGATTCTCCCCACTCAGTGAAACACCCACTGAGAATCCTGTTGAATGTGCCCTAGTTATTGGTGATTCTATTACACGGAAAATAGAGACCAGCCACCATAGTCACATGTTTGCCAGGAGCCAGAGGGCCTGACATCAAAGCAAATTTAAAAGTGCTGGCTAATGCTAATCGTAAATTCTCTAAGATTATTATTCACGTCGGCACTAATGATGTTCGACTCCGCCAGTCGGAGATCACCAAAATTAACGTTAAAGAGGTGTATGAACTCGCAAGTACGATGTCAGGCACTGTACTTTGCTCTGGCCCCCTTCCTGTTCGCCGGAGTGATGAGATACTTAGTAGACTGTCCTCACTCAATGGCTGGCTGTCTAAGTGGTGTCCGCAAAATAATATAGAATTCATAGACAATTGGAAAAGTTTTTGGGGCAGACCTGACCTGTTGAAAAGAGATGGTATTCATCCCTCCTGGGATGGTACTGCTCTTCTCTCTAGTAATATGGCACATAGTCTTAGAGCTCAAACATAAATTGGGGCTCAGGTCAGGAAGCAGACAGACTGGCTAAACCGACCTTCTGCTAGCTGTCTCAGGTTACTGAGGTCAGATAAATCCCATCACATAGAGACTCTTTCACCTAGATATCATCATATAGAGACTGTGTCTGTTCCCCAAATTAGGAAATACAAAAAAACTCCCAAACACATTTAAGGGTAAAAATTTAATTGATGTTCAACAAATAAAAAACAGATATAATACAAATGAACAAATGATAAAGCTTGGGTTGCTGAATATTGGATCCCTTACTTCAAAAGCACTTATTGATAATGATATGATCACAGATTATAAGCTAGATGTGCTGTGTTTGACAGAAACCTGGCTAAAACCAGACGATTACATTCCTTTAAACGAGGCCACCCCCCAAGATTATTGTTATTAACTTGAGCCTCGTCTGAAAGGCAAAGGGGGAGGTGTTGCTGTAATTTATAGTAATATCTTCAGAATTACTGAGAAGTCTTGTTTCAAATATAATTCTTTTTAAGTGTTGGTGCTTAATGTAACACTATCTAATGTTAATGATAAATCACATTTGAGATTTGTGCTGGCTACTGTATACAGGCCACCAGGGCACCATACAGACTTTATCAAAGAATTTGCTAATTTTCTATCAGAGTTAGTACTGGCTGCAGATAAAGTCCTAATTGTTGGTGATTTTAATATACATGTAACGAAAAAGATGCATTGGGATTGGCATTTAAAGACATTCTGAACTATTGCAGTTAGCAGTTGTGTCAGCACCTACTCATTGTCGTAATCATACTCTAGATCTAATATTATCACATGGAATCAATGTTGATGCTGTTAAAATTCTGCAGCAGAGTGATGACATCTCAGATCATTTCTAGTCTTGTGTATACTTCATTTAGCCAAGGCTGCAAAGCCGACTCCGTGTTACAAATATCTTAGACCTATCACTTCTGCTACTAAAGATTGCTTTATTAATAACATTCCTGATCAGTTTCCTCTCCTCAGCATCCCATATAGCTTAGAAGAACTCGATATTGCGACAAACTTTTGACTCTCTTTTCCAGCACTTTAGACACAGTTGCTCCTTTGCGCTTAAAGAAGAATAAATAGTCCAACGCCGTGGTACAACGAGCCTCTCAGGCCCTTAAGAGAGCAGCCAGAAAAATGGAGTGCAACTGGAAGAAAAGAGTTTTTTTGCATTTCATGGAAAGAGAGCACAATTGCATACAGAGAAGCCTTAAAAATGGCTAAATCTGCTTATTTTTCAACCCTATTAGAAGAAAATAAACAAAACCCAAGGTATTTATTTAAAACTAAATTAACTAAATTAATAAAACATAAAGCTTCAACCCCAGACATTTCCAAGCAGCCCTGACAAACATTTTCTGCTTCTGTGTAATTGTATCCCGTGTCTGTACTTTTCAGAACACATCTGATTGGCTGAATCTAATAGGCTTAGCACTGTAACCTACAGCATTAAATACGTCTGGCGAGATTATGATGGATGAAACCGAGTGACTGTCACTGGATCTCTGGGGAGGGAGACTGAAGTTTGGTGAATCATTTGTGGTCTGTAAAAGAGGTCCTGTGGGGCCCTGATTGGGGGGGGGGGGGGGGGGGGGGGGGTATAACATACATGTGCAAATAAAAAAAACAAGGTGTATGCGGTCAAAGAGTGTGTGTGTTGTATAGATCTCATGTTCTTGGGCTGTGTGTGTGGCGATTACATCAGCGGATGGTGTAAGGCTGTTTACAGAAGGTCACAGATGAGAGCAAGGCAATTTGAGGCTGGAAATGAGTGATGTCCTCTCTCATTTAGACAGCACATCAACCAAAGCGTCTCACACGCTGGCCCTTCTTACACATTACACATGCAATAGCCGAATCAAGAATATCTAATGCTCAGGGACAAAAAGCTGGAGAGATGGAGAGACTAAATGTAACAACTACACTATATGGCCAAAAGTATGAGGACATGCTTGTAATTAATGAGTTTGGCTACATTCATTATTAGCAGGTTCAGAAATTTCAAGCTTACAGCAATCTCAGAAATGATCATGGAGCTAATTTCTCTTCCAGCATGACAATGCCACTGCGCACAAAGATATACCCATAAAAAAAAAAAATTCTCTAATGAGAAAGAAGTGGACTGGCCTGGACAAAGCCCAGACCAAAACCCCATCTGACAACTTTGTGAAGAATAGGAATACTGACCCTCCAAAAATAGGACAACTCATCTGTGTTTCCACACCAAATGCTCTCTAGAATGAGAATGTCTCTCCCTCTGACAAGCAATAGTAGATGGTAAAGCATGATTCACAAAGCTAAAAACAATTCATCATTTAAAACAGAGAGACAAGTAATTTGATTGTAAATACAGCATAAAGGAAATAAATGGGTCTGGGATCAAACCAATGAAATCAAACCAATTTTTTTTCATCCTTCAGGGAAGACATGTGCTGAAATACTCCTCAAATTCTAGCGATTAAAAGATTAATAATAATCATCATCACACATTGACTCCTGAAGCCAATACAGGGAATGCAATCAAAAGTACCTCTTAAAATAAAGCAGAGGAGAGTGTAACAAAAAAGATTACAACTCTAGTATTTGCAGTAAATGTGTTGCTGGGATTGGGTTTTATATTTTCAGAATGAAGTGTTTTTACTGCAGCACCACAGTTACACTATTACCCCTTTTCCACCAAGGCAGTGCTGGTGCCGGTTCGGAGCCGGTGCCTACTCACGAACCAGTTCTTTGTGTTTCGACAGCCAAAGAACCGGCTCTCAGCCAGGAAAATTGGTTCCAAAGCGGCACCAAATCTTTGCTGGACTAGAACCGTTCTTTTACCACGTCATGCTTACATCGGGGGCTGGGGGCGGGGTTATTGTCGAACTTCTTCTCGAGCGTAACCTCCGTCGATAGTAATCCAGACGAGCAGCACAAATGTGTTCGAAACGTCTTCTTCTGACCCCAATATAGGATCGCAAAGCCAGGAGAAACATTTGCAGAAAGACGATGTAGTCCAACATTGTAATTGTTATGCTTGAAGTTGGGAAAGCTAAGACATATGGCAACGTACACAGTGACGTAACGACGTCGTTCGCTGGGCTCTCCAGTCAGTGGAAAAACAAACAGGTTCTGAGAAGGTTCGCAAGTTGAACCAACTTTGAACCAGCACCAGTTCCGAACCAGTTCTTTTTTGGTGGAAAAGGGGTATATGAGAAAGGTGTGAATGTATTTGCCCATAGGTGGAGGAGAGAGAAGAGAAGAAAAGGAAAGCATTTACTCTGAATTCATCATGGAAAAAGAAGAACCTATTAAAAAAAGAAGCCAATTATTCACATTATCACCTTAAATACATCACATGACACGTCATATACATATTATCATGTTTATATATATATATATATATATAGCAGCAGTCTAAGCAGAGATGTCCAGACTTCCCTCTCCCCAGACACTTCCTCCAGCTCTTCCGGGGGGACACCGAGGCGTTCCCAGGCCAGCCGGGAGACATAATCCGTCCAGCGTGACCTAGGTCTTCCCTGGGGTCTACTCCCAGTGGGACGCACCCAGAACACCTCCCCGGGAAGGCATCCAGGAAGCATCCGGAACAGATGTCCTCCAACCCTCCACCAACCTGAAGCGGGCAAGCCACCCTTTTCCGACTGAGGACCATGGCCTCGGACTTGGAGGTGCTGATTCTCATCCCAGCCGCTTCAATGCAAACCGTCCCAGTTCACGCTGAAGGTCCTGGTCTGATTAGGCCAACATGACAACATCATCTGCAAAAAAGCAGAAATGAAATCATGTGGTCCCCAAACCGGACACCCTCCGACCCCTGGCTGCGCCTAGAAGTTCTGTCCATAAAAATTATGAACAGAACCAGTGAGAAAGGGCAGCCCTGCCAGAGTCCAGCATGCACCGTGAACAAGTCCGACTTACTGCCGGCAATGCGAACCAAGCTCCTACTCTGGCTGTACAGGGACCGGACAGCCCATAACAGACCCCATACTCCCAGAGCACCCTCCACAGGATGCTGCAAGGGACACAGTCGAATACCTTCTCCAAATCCACAAAGCACATGTGGATTGGTTGGACAAACTCCCTTGAACCCTCCAGCACCTATAGGGTATAGAGCTGGTCCAGTGTTTCACGACCGGGACAAAAACCGCACTGTTCCTCTTGAATCTGATGTTCTAGTATCGGCCGAATTTTCCTCTCCAGTACCCTGGCATAGACTTTCCCAGGGAGGCTGAGAAGTGTGATCCCTCTGTAGTTGGAACACACCCTCCGGTCGCCTTTCTTAAAAAGAGGGACCACCAACCCGGGTCTACCAGTCCAGAGGTACTGTCCCCAACCGGCACGCGATGCTGCTCAGAAGCCCATTATATACACTGTATACACACATATTCATATATATATATATATATATATATATATATATATATATAGTATATATATATTATTGTCACGGTTAAACTTAGTTTTTATGGATTTTCAGTTTGTATTCATTAGTTCCTGTTTTCGTTTTATTTAGTTTTCCCGCTACTCTTTATTTGCTTTGGCTACAGATACGATTAGTTATTTCACTAATAGGGTGAATACACAGACACACACAGAGACAGATGTAGCCAAAAGTGATGTGTGAAGGGGATATTTGTTTTGTTTTTATGATGCTACAAGTTTAATTAAGTGATCAAAATATGAGGAAAATATTTCATATTAATGAAATTAAACTTATTACAGTTTAATTTAAGAGTTACAAATTAAAGGTATTTCAAATTAAAGGTATTTCTGACCAAATTATTTGGCAAAAAGGCAAACTATAGCTACAGGTTTTATTTTATTATGCAATAATAATAATAATAATAATAATAATCCATAGAAAAACAAAAAGCTTTCAAGAAAAATCATTAAGTGTCTACAATATAATCAGTTATTAATATTTCGTTGGTTATCTCTTGTTTTTGCATGTGTTCATAATTTCTTTGTATGACAGCCTGGCCAAAATTATGTTCGCACAAATAAAACAATTGACTCCAAGTAATATGATTGCAAATGCAAAATCTTTATTATTTTTTTAAATAAAAGGGTGAAGGTGTAGAGAATGAAAATTAATTGCATTCATAGCCCATATTTTATACCCCAAACATGCTATCTTTTTTTAAGGAGGACGTTTACGTTTCGTTTTTAACCAGTAAAAATGCAAAAGTTGTGAAGTTATTAAAATGGCCTTGATTCCCTTTAGAGAACAGAACATGAAGGTTAAAAGAGGATGAGAAAAAGAGAGATGCATGTTGATGGATTAGTAACAAGTCCTCGTCCCACCATGTACAAGAGCAGCCTGCAGAGTCTCACAATGACGCTCATATATAGGAAGAGTCAGAGTGTGTGCGTGTGTTTGATGGTGTGTGAATGCCATGGCACCCTTTTGTCATCAAAAGCATCCACACACACATTCAGCTCTCTGCATTACGCCTCTTAACCACCTGCACCGCTTGTTTGTGTGTGTGTGTGTTTGTGTGTGTGAGAGAGAGAGAGAGAGAGAGAGAGAGAGAGAGAGAGAGAGAGAGAGAGAGAGTTTGTGTAGACAAGAGAAGAGCAGCCAGCTGGTCAGAGATCTACGGTAAGAGTCCAGATCCAGTGATCAATCCAGCCTCATCATTCAGCAACAAAGCCCACCTGTCTCCCTCAGTATCACACACACAATCCACAAACTGCACCTGTCTCTCTCTTTTTCTATTAGACCAGCACACATTGTTTCCCACCTCTGAGTCATTCTAATATTCAAGAACACATATAAAAACCATCTGAAGACATCCACCCCTGATGCTTGGACGCACAATTATACTCACACACCCCCTCATATTCTCTATATTAACTGTGCGCTCGTTCTAATCTTATTGTCTCGTAGGGTACAGACACGCCTGATTCCTGCAGGTTCATTAGAAATCCTCTTTTTATTAAACACACACATAAAAATGTATTCTCATATGTTGGAAACAAACAAACACACACAGAGAGTGAAGCATCAACACTAGTTAATATTATATACAGCCCAGTTGCAAAATGGATTTCAGAATGGGAGTGATAAAGTTTAAGTTTTAGATTTTGTGTGTGAAGACAGATAGAACGACAGAATGATAGACAGAACAATAGATAGATAGATAGATAGATAGATAGATAGATAGATAGATAGATAGATAGATAGATAGATAGATAGATAGATAGATAGATAGATAGATAGATAGATAGATAGATAGATAGATAGATAGATAGATAGATAGATAGATAGATAGAGCTTATAACAGTTTTATAAGTTTTGGTGTTTTTGAGAGCTGAAATGTGTGTGCAGTGTGATCTGCTCTCCTGCTGCTAATGTCACATGTAGACTGACTCATAAATGTCTTTAAACACTCATTAGACAACAGCACTAATATAATCAGCCAAATAGGGACTAATACACACTGCACACACAGCACACTAGGGGGCTGTCACACCAAGAACTGGTGCTAAACTTTTTGAGGACTAGATAATGCTGATTGGCTCAGGGACCCAGCATGCACTAATCACAGAAACAAAATGGCAAAGACGTGAATTAACAGATCTCAGCATATCACATTTGCGTTATTTTGGACTTTGGGACATTAAGCGAATGAATCATCACAACATCTAAAGTCTAAAAGTGGACTAAATGTAATAATGTAAAAGTAATGACACCATACCAGACATAGACACAATGAAAGACCAATTAAACCGGCAAGTAAAACATACATATTTTACATTTTACAGCACCAATTAAAGCACCAAGAAAAGATAAGGACTAAAACTAAAAATAACATCTAACATGGCTCGATGAACAGTCTCATCAAAGTTGCGTATATTGTGAAAACATCGATAAACTTACACCAGCTTTATATTTTTTATTTGTACCCCATGAATAGCTCAGAAACATAAGATCTTTGTCTTCAGAAATAATACATTTATGGGTGATTTAATATGCGCTGATACATTTCGATTCAAAATCTTATTGCCTATCACTTAGCCCGAATGAAAGCGGCAAATATTTGCAGTATGCTATGTTATGCAAGTGTGTGTCGAGACACACAAAGATTTTATTTAGAGCACATAATGAGAAAATTATTCCCGCCCATGTAAGGACAAATATTCATAATTACACTTTCCAAAAGAGAATATAAAACGGGGGAGGAGACGCCCAGAGAAATTAGATTTGAGGAAAGAAAACAAGGATGAGGAGGGTAGAAAAGAGAGAGAGAGAATGTGTTTCTGAAATAAAATAAAATCAGATTTCATATAATGGGAACACTGTGTGCGTGGCCAGTCAAATCTCCCATTATCGCTCACAGCTTTTCGATGGTTATCTCAGTGGGGGGCTACAGACCCCAGAACAGCTTACACCTCACACAGACCAATCTCTTCTCAGCTGGAGCTCGCTCACACACACGTCTTTGAAACTAGTAAAAAAATAAAATAAAAAAATAAAAAAAATTAAAACATGCGTCTATCCCTTTAATATCATTCAGCACTCTAATAGTTCTTATTAGAACCCAGCCAGAGAGAGGAAATGAGGTAAGACATCCCACCAGGACTGTGAATTAGAACTCTCCATCTCTTTCATTCACCCACTCTTCTTCTATTGTTTCCTTCCATCTGTCCGTCTCTCATTCTGTCTTTTCTTTCCCATTTCACTCTCTTTTTCGCTATTGGATGTGATATACATTTTTTGAAAATTAAAAAAAAAAAAATTGAATTTGCTCCTGTAAGTCTCTGGGGAAGAGAACGAGATAAAAGCCGGAAGAAAATAATGCATACAGGTGCATGGAGAACAAAGGGATCAAAAGATAAGATGTCAGTGTGGGTGGTGTGTGTGTGTGCGAGAGGAGGGAGTTTTTGTGTTGATGTGACAGGCAAAAGAACACTGTATGTGTGTACAAATGTCACATAAGAATGAGGTCGAGACTGTTTACAAGAGCCACATTGTGAACGTCATTACAGAGCGAAAGAGAGGGAGGGGAGTCAATAAATAGGAATTAAAAGAAAAGAAGCACTACGAACTGCTACTGAGCTGATGAACGCCATTAGAATGTTCATATGTGAGGCTGAAATTTTAAAGAAGTCAACATGAAATCAAAATTGCCCCATATTTGAATGGTCTGGTCTGAATGGGCACGATTCATTAGTATTCCACTTTTTTTTAAAAAAAAAAAAACATTTTAAAAGTTGTTTTCTTCCGGTCACAAATTTCAGCCCCTCTGCTCCAATCATCTGCCTTCATTATGATATTGTAGGGTCATTTTTTTCTCCACCGAATCAATTAAATTAGTAATGTCTCTAACAAAGCCAATTATACAGAGACATTATTCATTAAAAAATAAAGCCATATGTCTCAACATCATCGCTTCAAATGGCAGCTGATTAAATTTGAAAAAGTTAAATTCACATTACACGACCGATCATATATTCATTATTACTAGACCTTCTTACTCTCGCTGACTAATATTCACATCTCTTTAAGTCAGCATGAAATAAAAAATCCCCTTATGTTTTATCATTGACATAAAAGTATGATTTTCTTTTTTGAAACAAAGTGTGTTCTAAAAAGCGCTATACCAATAAATTTGACGACCTGTAACAGAATATTATAAACATAAATATATATTAAATATTCTGTTTCACCTATATATATATATATATATATATATAGGTATATATATATATATATATATATATGTATATATGTATATGTGTGTGCTGTATAATGTATATGTGTATATGTATGTATATGTATATGTGTGTGCTGTATAATGAAAGTAAAATTGGTTGTGAATAATAATGTTACTGTTGACAAATAACAACATAAGACAGTGTTTACCTTTCATAATGAAGATAATATAGGGCAGGATTTTTGTAACATCTGCTCCCTCCAACCAACAGAGGGAGCCCTCACCTGAATACTGACATCACTCCATTTCTTCTACAGTCACTTCCTGTTTGGTTGATATAAAGAGCCATGCTTTCCACTAACACTTTGTGAAGTATTGCCAGTTTTACCTGCCTTACTGAGCGTTCTATCCATTGCCATTGTTTTTGCCTCTTGTTATGACCATTTGCCTGCCTTTTGGATATCACTTCTTTGGATTTCTGTTTTTGCCTTGGTTGCTTATTTGGACTGTCTATTTTTGTTCAGGTTTTATACGCCCCTCTACCTCTCCAGGAGCTGCAGGGTTCTTCTTTGTAGAGAAAAAAGATGGCGGACTTAGACCATGCATAGATTATCGAGGTCTCAATGCAATCACAGTAAAGAACAGCTATCCACTTCCTCTTGTTCCTTCAGCAATGGAACAACTCTGAGAGGCACGTTTCTTCACCAAACTAGATCTTCGAAGTGCCTACAACCTTATTCGAATCAGAGAAGGTGATGAATGGAAGACTGCCTTCGTCACCACTAGGGGGCACTATGAATATCAAGTTATCATTTGGTCTAGTCAATGCGCCCTCTGTCTTCCAGCCTTTATTAATGAAATCTTCAGAGACCTTCTAAATCATTTTGTCATTGCTTACATTGACGACATCCTAATCTGTTCCCAAACAAGGGAGGAGCATATTCAACATGTCAAGACAGTCCTAACTCGGCTCCAACAGAACCAGCTCTACATCAAAGCTGAAAAATGTGAGTTTCATAACACTAGTACTAGTTTCTTAGGTTACATCATCAGTCATTACTTTGTGGAGATGGATCTATCCAAGGTCAAAGCAGTTACTGAATGGCCACAACCTACCACTATCAAAGAATTTCAGCGATTTCTTGGCTTTGCAAATTTCTACAGAAGATTTATTAGGAATTACAGCATCATCGCAGCACCTCTAACATCATTACTCAAGGACAAACCCAAGAAACTTCAATGGAACGAATCTGCTAACACTGCTTTTAATACCCTCAAGACATGCATCACTACTCATCCTCAAGCATCCTGATCCAAGTTTACCCTTCATCATTGAAGTAGATGCTTCCGATAATGGGATTGGGGCTGTTCTCTCTCAAAGGCATGGCATACCAGGACGAAAGTTCCCATGTGCCTTCTATTCTAGAAAACTCACTGCTGCTGAAAGAAATTACGATGTGGGTAACAAGGAACTACTCTCTATGAAAGCTGCAATGGAGGAATGGAGACACTGGTTAGAGGGAGCAGAACATCCATTTCAAGTTATCACAGACCATAAGAACTTGGAATACATCAAGAGTGCTAAGAGACTCAATCCACGACAAGCCCGTTGGTCTCTGTTCTTTTCCAGATTCCGATTCACAGTTACATACCGCCCTGGAAGCAAGAACAGTAAAGCAGACGTTCTGTCTAGAACAGGGATGGGCAACTTCAGTCCTGGAGGGCCACTGTCCTACAGAGTTTAGCTCCAACCCTAATCAAGCACACCTGAACAAGCTAATCAAGGTCCTCAGGATTACTAGAAAATTACAGGCAGGTGATTTTTTTTTTTTTTTTTCAGGGTTGGAGCTAAACTCTGTAGGACAGTGGCCCTCCAGGACTGAAGTTGCCCATCCCTGGTCTAGAAGGTATGAACCTATGTGTAGCCAAGTCAACAGGGGGCGCTGCTGGGCATATTTGTAAAAGGTACGCTGGGCCTTTTAAATACAGCACTTCCTTTGAAGGCTTGTAGTGCCTGAATTGTTTGGCGTGCAGGTGGTGGTTAGTCGCTGGAAGAACAAGTTCTGGTAGGTCTCTTTTAATGAAAAGTGACACTGAGTAGATTTTTTAGTGTTTGACCATGTTGAGCTGATACTTTGATGCAAACAGCACAGGATATTCACAGCTGTAATCATTTTGGCTGTTTTCTTTCTCAGTTGATTGTAGATGTATGCTGAAAACTCCTACTGCTAATTAATTTGGACTGGAAGAGCAGTAGCTGCTGAATGTTTGGTACGAACTATTGCACGTGAGTTTACAATGTATTAAAATCGAATGAAATGATTAGCTGCAAACTTTTTGTATGTATCAAGACAAAATGATTCTTTTTTTTTTTTAGAGAAGTGTACTTTAAAAGCCTTCACATGTTAATGAGTTGGAAGAGCAGTAGTTGCTGAATGTTTGGTACGAAATATTGCACGTGAGTTTACAATGTATTAAAATCGAATGAAATGATTAGCTGCAAACTTTTTGTATGTATCAAGACAAAATGATTCTTTTTTTTTTTTAGAGAAGTGTACTTTAAAAGCCTTCACATGTTAATGAGTTGGAAGAGCAGTAGTTGCTGAATGTTTGGTACGAAATATTGCACGTGAGTTTACAATGTATTAAAATCGAATGAAATGTGTAGCTGCAAACCTTGTGTATGTATCAAGACAAATGATTCTCTTTTTTAGAGAAGTGTACTTTAAAGGCCCTCACATGTTGAGTCGGATGAGCAGTGGATGTTGAAACAGCGGTTCAGACACCTGTGGCACACAAAGGTATTCCTTTTCTGTAATGCTGGGATAGTTAGGATATTTTAAAATGTTTTTATTGTAGTGTATGTGGATGAGGCTTTGTATTTTAAATTGTAATATGATTTGATGTTAAGTAGTTTGTGTATTTTCAGTGTTTATGTATAACAATCAGTTTTTTTTTTATGTGATCATTTCATGGGTTGACTTATTGTGTATTTTTGGTTTTTATTGTCGTTCTTTTCTAGAGTCTCGTGCTGTTGATCACTGTTTTCCCTACCTTTTATTTTCGTTGGTTTATTTAATATTTTTTTGGTTTTGTGAAATATCACCCATTTAGTTTTGTATTTTCTTTGTATTGTTTGGTTGGCCCAGTATTAGTCGATTTGTGTTGTATTTACATGGTTTATTGTGTTTCGCCGCTAGGGCGTTCTAGCTTGGAGTAACCAAGAGGGGACATATTCACTTCCACTTATATGAGTGCGGTGTGGAAATGGTGTGTGGTTGAGTTTGTGTATTATTGTGGTGTATAGGACATTGTCTTTCCTTTTGGGGTTGATGTGTATTTTTAGATTGATGTGTTTCTTTTTAAGTGTTATGTCACACACTCTAGTTACTACTACTTCTGTAACATCAGTCGCCTGTTTTTTTTGAGTGAAACCAAATGAGACCAGGGGCCTGTACCATGAAGCCGGTTTAGGTGGCTAGCCAGCTATGTTTCAGTTTAGTTTCCGCCAACCCTGGGTTTTAGGTACTATGAAAGTAGCTCGGCTTTAATCGGTGTTCGTTGCCATGGTATCTTACGCTGCACGGCTAACCTGCTCCGGGGCAGGTTATGTTCTGGATTCGAGATCTCAGACTGAAGTTTGACCAATCAGCTGAGAGCAAAGAAACATATAGGTGACGTAACTTATTCACCTTTTCTTCCAAATCCGGTGAACATCTCAGCGCAAATTGTTAGACGAGTACTTCGTAAAGAAATAATTTTTAGCATGACAAAATCCCCTTGCCTTTCCTGATAATTATTTGTATGAAAGATACAGATTTTCCGCGGAAGCAATGTCTTATCTTTACGAACTTCTTGAGCCGCACATAAAGAATTTAACACGTCGAATTCATGCACTTACTGTACCGCAAATATTGCGTTGCGTTTTTTTTTTTTTTGCAAGTGGTACATTCTTGCACGGTGGGTGACGCACAGAAGCTAGGGGAAAACATATGTTTGTCGAACCATTCGCAAGGTGGTCCTCGCTCTGCAGGAGTACATTAATAGTTTCATTAATAGTGTTTCCCGGACATTTATCGACCATGTCCATAAAAGAGGACTTTTATAAAATTGCCGGTAAGATATATTGATAGGGTGACATCACATGAACACTTTTTTTTTTTTTTTTTTTTTTTTTTTTTTTTTTAAAGAAGCAAATTTCACAAATGTAGGCTACTATACAATACATGTTAAGAATTATTTTAAATATTTTTTATTATTATTCTGTTAATCTTATGATAGGATTCCCTAGAGTCATTGCAACATGCAGTCTATTGCTCCAATCTCCACTGCTAGGGGAACATGAGGCAGATTATGTTAATAGGAAGTCCTATCACAGCCTTAATGTTCAAGTAGAGATGATGTGAATATGTGAGATGATTATTTTCTGAGAGATGAATCTTTAAATTAATAGTAGCCTAACATTAACAGATATAACAATGATCTACTAAACATTTCATCTGCAGACGACTTGTGGTCATGAATGTATGATCACAAGTTTGGATGCCAAATTGCCTGGCTCCAGTGCTTGTCTCACAAATTTTCCGTGAGTCTTTGTTGTGTCAGCGCTTTGAGGAAAGCAAGTTAAATTTGGTACAGTACAAAACACTGTTCATTTAAACTGAGATAGAAAAACCTACACAATAACCCCCTATCATGACCCTCAGACAGGGCCACAGCACCACTTCAGTGTGGCCCTCAGTAAAACCAGAGTGAAGATAGAGATGACCTTTGGCATCCTAAAGGCACATTTCAACTGTGTTCGGCGCTTCAGAGTCACCAGAGCGGGCATCACAGATAGTGGCTGTATGTGCCATTCTGCACAATATAGCCACCAGTAGAAAGGAGCGAGAAACAACACAAAACCAGCTTCTCCCCGATGAAACTGACCCGATCACACTTGACCACCCAGCTGGTGCAGATGTAGATGCAATCACCATACAATATTACACTTAATAAAAGCACATTGAAACTGCAGATATGTCTCAAACTGTTTTATTGGTTTTGTGGGATGGGAGGGAGAAAGAGAGCAAGAGAAAGTTGCATTAATAAATATTCATACTAAAGTGTTACTTGGTTAAATAAGTTATACTATATATACTATATAACTATATACATACTGAGATCAGTTTTATCCAGCTGTTTGATTTTGTTTGGAGCCTCCTCAGCTCACAGTCAGCTCCTTTAGTGTGCAGTCTAGTTCAAGACTCCTTTAGTGTGCAGTCTAGTTCAAGACTCCTTTTGTACAGGGCCCTGACTGAGTCTGTTTCCACCTGAAACATAATTCCACCACAAACATGATCATTACAAGTTTTCTGGAGGCTCATCAAATCACAAAAAGTTCCTTGACTTCCTACAAACACAGGACTGACTGTAATTTATGTCAAGGGTTTTAAATCCTTACACATTTCTTCTGAAGCCCATTGAGGTAGAGGCCTCAGTTTCTGGGTCAGGTTGTGAAAAATCCTACAAAAGAGATGTGTAAGGGCCAGTCTCTTTTTTTATGCCACACATTCAAATGTTTGCCATAATAAAAAGCCCAGTGCATTCACATCAGCAACTGTCTGAGAACACACAGACAGAGTGTCTTCATCATTTGCTTCACCCTAATAGTGTGTGTGTGTGAATGTGTGCTAGCTTCAACAGGGACACTGTATTTCCCTCTACTGCAGAACATACAGTCAGCCATATTTAAAACTTAAAAGTAGTAATGTATTGCACACGTACCCAGTGTTACTTGCTTAGAGGAGCCAGCACCAGGGTCAGATTGTACAGCACCTGTAATCCCATCCATAATCGGCCGTCCCTTATTGCCTACTCAGAGCCAACTCCTCCGCCACAGTGTATTCTGGTTTTCTGAATTTAACTCTTTATTTCTGTTTGCTGCAAACAAGTGTGATAAAATGTTCACAAAAGTAATAAAAGGTTGTGGTAAATACTCTTTGAATTAACTCCTTGAAATAACCTTTGAATTATATTTTTATATTTTGTCTTTATCTGCTGCCAAGAACATTTGGAGTTGGGGTTGCATCTAAAAATCAATGAATATTAATCTTTCTTAGTACATACATGCACATTTTTTATATATTATAAAAATAAGCTATAGGCTATATTACACATATAGGCATACATATATACATACATAATTTTACATAAATATAGAACGTATTTGTTTAACTTACACATTAACAATCAGCAATCTTTCTCCAACAGTCTTCTCTTGCTTTGGCAGCAGAGAACGTATTGTTTCGAGCTTGAAATACATATTTAAATTCATCGTAATTATGAATGATTATCTCTTGCTCCTCCGCAGAAAAATATATCGCTCTCGCTCTACCCGCGATTGGTTGTTCAGTGTCGACGTCACTCTTTTATGTGCACGCGCGCGTTGAGTAATCATAGCTTGAGGATCAAAGCCTGAGTTGACAAAGAAAGTTGATGAGCTGCATCATGGTACCAATAAAGCCTGATTGCATCGGTTTGGTTTTGTCAACTCAAAACTAATCCTGTAACCCCGAGTTTGTTCAGCTACCTTCATGGTACAGGCCCCAGAACGTATGTATTTAAATAAAAAGGTTTTGTTTATAGTAGTTCTGCCTTTGAGTTTATTCATTGAATTGAATAGCCGTGCGGGGAAACCTTTAAGTGATTTGGGGATCTCCTACTCAAGTAAAATTGGAGTGGCGTAGTCAAGAGCAGTTTAAAGCAAATAAACATTACTTAGCCCCATTACATATGTCTTTTCAAAATAACCAAGATTCCATTCTCCCTTCATCAGTGGTTGTAGCCCCCATTCGCTGGGACATCATGGATGAGATCCAACGGGCACAGCAAACAGATCCTTCCCCACCTTCTTGCCTACCAACCAAGCAGTACGTCCCACGCATCCTTCGACAACGTGTGATCCAATGGGTACATTCTTCCCTCAGCGCTGGACATCCAGGTATTCAACAAACTATAGCCTTAATGCGCAACTCATTCTGGTGGTCAGACTTAAAGGGATACTTCAGGATTTAGCATTAAGCTTTGTATTAGTAGAAAACCTGTAGTATTTTCGAATTACCGTGCTTTCCACACTCATATTCCCCTGAGAGGAGAGATTTATGTATTTTTTGTCTGGAAAAAAATCCTCCGATGACGCAAAAATCGTCATTTTGCGTCATCGGAGGATTTTCTGGCCAGAGGCTAAAGACTACAGCCAGTAGATGGCGTTGTTCCGCATGTTTTCAGCCCGCCCATAGAGGGTGGGATCTCACTCACAGAATGTACACAGTGTCAGCCGTCTTTCTTGGGAAGCTAAGCTAGCAGGCTCTTGTTCTGTGGAGAAAGCTGAATAGTAGGAGAAAGCTGAGTAAGTAGGGGTTACCATCCTCTTTTTCCCGGACTTGTCCGGCGAGCGAGACTGTTAAAAATGTCCGGGATTCGGCTTTTGCGTTCTGCGGTCGCCATTCATTGTTTACATGCACACCTTTTGTTTCAATCTAACTGAATTCATTCCGATTGGTGAATCTGAATGTAGGGTTTACATGAACGCTAAACAAGTGTTAGGTTGATGTGCGTTTTACCATTTCTAAGAAAATTCCCGCTCCTCCGTGAGAGATGCGAGCGAGACCGGCGCGTCTCAGTAATGACGCCACCGGCCTCGCGCTGTTCTCCCGCGGCCGTCAGCCTCGTCCTGCTCACCACAGTAAACATAATGAATGGCGACTGTAGACCGCAAAAGCCGAATCCCGGACATTTTGGCCGATATCTAAATCCCTGGCAAACTCATCACGTAGGCTAGCATTGTTGTTTTCAACTGAGCACTCTTACCGGTAGGCGTGGCCTCCTAAGGCAGCGAAGCAAGTGCATTCTGGGAGTTGTTGTCTTTCATCCACATAAGCCAAAAATACATTTTCTGGCTTTTCTCAGTCTAGAAAGCTCCAAATTCAAAAATTTCTTCACATTTCTTCTACTTAAATGACCTATTTTAAATACACATTCATCTTCCCAGAGGTGAAGTATCCCTTTAATTAAAGATGTTACTTCATATGTCAAGTCTTGTCCTGTATGTGCTCAGTCTAAGACCCCCAAGGAACTACCTGCTGGACTACTGGAGCCCCTACCCATTCCTCAGAGGCCCTGGTCCCATCTATCAGTAGACTTTACCCCAGATCTACCCAATTATAACAATTTCACCACTTTTCTGGTAATCATTGACCATTTTTCTAAAGCTTGTCGTCTTGTCCCACTGAAGGGTCTTCCCACTGCCATGGAAACAGCCACTGCCTTGTTCCATCATGTGTTCCAGATATATGGATTACCAGAGGACATTGTCACGGACCGGGGTCCACAATTCACGTCGAGGGTATGCAGGAATTTTGTAAACTGTTGGACATTAATGTTAGTTTAACCTCAGGCTACCACCCACAGGCGAATGTGCAAGTGGAGAGATTGAACCAGGAGATCGGATGTTACCTTAGGTCATACTGTAGTCGAGAACAATAGAGATGGAATGAATTTCTTCCATGGGCTGAATATGTCCAAAATTCACTTCTATCCATTGCCATTGTTTTTGCCTTTTGTTATGACCATTTGCCTGCCTTTTGGATATCACGTCTTTGGATTACTGTTTTTGCCTTGGTTGCTTAATTGGACTGTCTATTTTTGTTCACTGAACCCAGCCTGTATCTTTGACCATTGCTTTGACTGTCGATTTGGATTTTCTGCTTCAATAAAACTTCTGCATATCGTTGCTGTTGGGCGGAAACCTCATGTCCAAATTTTGTCAATTTCATATTTTTTCACAAATCGATGCTATTGGTCAGTCCCCACGTGGTTCTGTTATTTTTACAAATTATTCACCAATCTAAAGTGTTGAAAATAGCTTGAGAGCAAATCTCTTAACTCCACTGGACCTTCAACTGTCAGAGAATCCTTGTAATTCCACCTCTTCTTCACTCCGCGGCGGGAGCCTACGTGGCATTTTGTCTCCTCAGGATTGAAAGTCGCAACGATTAAGAAATCCTCGTCGAGCAACGCGTAAAGCAAGCCTTAACTCTGATTTTATCCGTGTTAAACTATGATATCAGTTATTGATGTATTTTAAATGTCTACTTATTACTAGGCTTATTATTACTAGGCTGCTTATACGTGTGCATTGAAGTTTTAAAATGTATCTAATATAATACTTGAATTGAATTAAATGTTTTGGATACCAGCATTAAATTATTGTTTTTATTATTATTTTACTGACTTAAAGTTGGCACTGTGCATGTAATATACCCCAAGTAGCCTAACTTAGCAGGTTTTATTTATGGGAGAAAAAAGGTCTGTCTGCCAAGTAAGCCTATCTTTGGATAACTCTGTCTTGTTTTTTAGACAATAACGAGTGAAAATAGTTAGGTTAGATACATTTGAGTAGGCCTGTTTTGTTAAAAATCGATTGCTGTAATGCTTCGGTGCAGAAGGAAGCCCGTGAGCCACGAAGGTAAGTTTGCGTGCAGATTAGGCTAATTTAGGCCTACAGCCTAGTCACCTCATTGTTTTTTGTTCTGCTTCACTTATAGCTCTTAAACCTTTAAAATGGAGTTTAGGAAGATGTATGTAACCACAGTCATTAGCTTTGGTTTACTCTTGTCAAAAGGCTCAACGCGACCGCCGACTTTGTTTGCGTGCATATTAATTTCCGCCTATTTTAGACAGCCTAATATTTTGGTATTGCATCACTCATATCTCTTAAACATTTAAAATGGAGTTTAGGAAGATGTATGTAACCACAATCATTAGATTTGAATAGCTCTTAAAGCCTTATCTCTTGTCAAAAGGCTTAACGCGACCGCAGACTTTGATGAACACTGCTGGCAGCAGCGACGTCTGTGTCTGTACCATTATCAATGACAGCGTAACCTCGTATCTCCCTGCTCCCAAGTCATAAATCTCATATCTCAGATTAAACATGATTTTGGGGAAATGTTGTGTTAATGTTGGTATACAACAGTATATGATAGCAATATAAGGTATAATACCAACTTTAACGATACAATGTTTAATAGCCTAACTCAAAAAATATGCCGTTTTTTTAATTTCCTGAAAAATAATGGTTTTGGAGATACGAGGATTCTGCCCGACAGCGACGATATGGATTCTCAACAAATGCCAAGCCATTATAATTTTATCCATCTGGTTAATTTTATACAATCACAAAAGGCAAACATAAGAGTTTTCCTCACCTATAAAAGTCTTGGTATCATTTTTGCACCACTAACATCAGGAATTGCAAAAAATTTAAAAACTGTTTTCAAACAGGTTTCCTGAATGAATCCCCCAAAATGCCACCAGTCAGGCAAGCAAATTAACAAATTAAACTTTCTAGGGAAATCAAATACAAATGGTTTACTTATAATTGCCTTTGCATACTCAGCTAGGATTCGAGCGTTTCAACATCCAAAACATTACATACTTCAACTAATTTTCATGTAACTCGCTACTCACAAAATATTAGATGTTGCCAAACAAATTACATCAGCCTCATAGCAGCAGTGATTAAAATAGAAATATATACACACACACATACATACATACACACACACACACACACAAACACACAGACACACAGACAGAGTGTTGTGGTCCAGCACCACTGGGCCGTGATGGGACGGTCTATGATCTCTGGACTCAATCCCGGGTTAGAGGACGTCTCCTGATCCATTCCACCATCTGCTGCTGGCCAGACAGCGCACCATCGGGAGAGAGAGAGAGGGAGCGGGACAGAGAGAGTGAGGTCGAAAGGCTGGAGACAGTAAAACAGGAGGGAGGACAGAACGGGCCTGGGCAGGGCATGTGTGATCAGTAGGGACATGGGGTCGTCTGTTACCTGTCCACCTCCAACCTCACACCATCTGCTTGTGGGAGCGCAGGAGCAAGGAAAAGAGGAAAGAAAAAAAAGAGGGATGGTGTGATTTGTAGGTGTTTGTATGTAAAGTGTACACAAACCTTTTTTGTGGACTGGCAGCAACTAAAATGTGAGAAACTTTGTCTGAGAAAGTCCTTTTAAAAGTAAACGTTTATATATATATATATATATATATATATATATATATATACACATATATACACACACAATCATTTGCAAACTATTAGTTTATAGTTGATTCAGTTTATATATTGTAGTCTCGTTGTTAATATATTGATTGCCTATATACAAATATAAGTTCTTCCTTCATTGTCACTGTACAAATTATTAGTGTTTAATTAGCTCATGTGTTAAGAGTAAAAAAAGTGATTTTTTTAGTTTATTTTTTGTATCCTAAACTAACCACAACTAATGTATTTTAGCAACGTGATCTCATAAGTATTTGTATGTATGTATGTACGTACATTTATACATATTGTGGGGGCCTTTTGCCCCCATAACATAAGGTTTACCAGGTACACAAGCACACAGATGTATATACATATATAGAAAAATAAATCATGGGTCTTGTAATTTTCATTAAAAAAAATGGTAACACTTTACAATAAGGTTCCTTTATTAAACATTAGTTAATGCATTAACTAACATGAACTAACAATGAGCAATACATTTATTACTGTTTTTGTTAATCTTTGTTAATGTTAGTTAATAAAAATAAAGCTGTTCATGTTAGTTCACAGTGCATTAACTAATGTTAACAAGATTTTAATAAAGTATTAGTAAATGTTGAAATTAACATTAACAAAGATGAACAAATGCTGTATAAGTGCAGTTCATTATTAGTAAATGTTAACTAATGTAGTTAACTAATGAACCTTATTGTAAAGTGTTACCAAAAAAATGAAGGTGGTAATTAAACATATTGTGTGTATTTTATTGAGAAAATTGTGGTTCAGTGTTGTATAGAAAATATTGAGAACATTTCACTAACAAAACCAAGACATACATTTTCCTAATTTTTTAAAGGGGTGGTATAATGCCCTTTTCACAAGATGTAAAATAAGTCTTTGATGTCCCCAGAGTGTGTATGTGAAGTTTTAACTCAAAATAACCCACAGATATTTTTATATAGCATGTTAAAATTGTCACTTTTTGAGGGTTAGCAAAAACGCACAGTTTTTATGTCTGTCCCTTTAAATGCAAATGAGCTGCTGCTTCCGTCACAGGGGGCGGACCTTCAACAGCTTGTGTCCTTTTACCTCACACACACATGCACTGAAAATGTCAACAACTTTTAGCCTTTTATGTTCAAACCGGAGTCAGACAGTGTTAGAGAGACTCAAGAAGAAGTGACAACATGTAGAAATCAACAGGACATTTCTGAATGGTTAGTTGAAGAATTTATGCAGCTGATATGGAGTTAACTATCTTCTAGTCATTGATTAGCATATTCTGTAATGATAATCTATAAACCGCGTTCCCGGGGGGTGGGTTTTATGTAAATTTTAGGGTTGGTGATGTCACTAACCCGGGAGGAATGTCGTGTAGTCCCTACCAGCCGTTTGTTGTAGTCCTCAAAAAACAATTTCTTTAAAAGCAAACATCTTCCTTTGCTTTGAACTTTGAGCGTTGTAACTTTGCAGATGTTGTTTATGCTCAGGGTAAGGGGTAGAGTTAGGGCATAGAATGTATGTTTGTACAGTATAAAAATCATGTCTATGAAAAGTCCCCATAAAACATGAAAACCCAATGCGTGTGGGTGTGTTTAATATATTTGTAACATTTTGGGTCTTAATATCAATGCAATTAGTTGTTTACAAAGCATCAAAAACTATTTTTATGAGCTAATTAAACAATAATAATTTTGTTAATTACGGCGACATTGAATAAAGAACTTACTATTTGTATAGGCTAATAATATGGCAGTGTGTTTGGCCATTTGATATTTATTTATATATAATGTAAGGTGATTGGCACTTTTTATGGCTGAATTTAATTAAATTCAATTAAAAAGTTAGGTTATGTAACTTACTTATCATCAAACTTTGGATATCAAATAGTAAAATGTTTGAAGTTTAACTAATTATAAATACCATTAAATCAATGAATCTAATAATTTCATGGGTTCAATATTTTGTAAACATTTGTCTTTAAAGCTGTTCATGCGTGAAATGGTTTGCATTTTAGATGCTGCCAATCTGTTTCAGTGTCTATCCAAACGTACAAAAATGAATGTGTGCTAGAACTACTTTACATACAAATACCTATGAATGCTAATGACATCCAGTTATATATGGATAGGAAGAGCAGGAGGTGGAAGACAACAGAGATGGAAACAAGACACAGTAGACAGAAAGAGACATGCATGCACACAGCTGGGAAGCAATGCGAACAAGCAAAGAGTAAATAAAATTGAGATGGAGAGGGTGGTACTGTGCGTGTGTGTGTGTTCGTGTGTGTAATTGGAGAGGGTGCGGTACATTCGAGAAAGTCAGAGCGCATATGCTGACGGGTGAGTTTTGGAGGGGAAAATTGAGTTTGAAACAAGGGGGAAATAAAAAATGGAGCGATGTAGAGATAGATAGAGGAATAGAGGGATGGAGATGTATAGGCCAGTTAACTCAGGACGAAAAACAGAGCGGCCACTTCACCGGAATATTACTTCCCAGAATCTGTCTCTGTAAATCCCTTTGCAAATGAAAAGCAGCCTTTGCATACATAAGTCATCTTGCCATGTCTGTCCTCCAGCCCCTCCCCTCAATCACTCAGATACTGTAGAAGACACAAAAGAACAACAAATAACAGCAGGCCAGTCTTTCGCGTCAATATAATCAGAAATAAACAAAATATCATTAAGTTCAAATAAAATGTTTAGAAATGAAGAATCTGATTTTGCTTCTATGGAAAAACTCTCTCATTTCATCTCCATCAAATAAAAAAAGATTACAAAAATGTATTTACATTATGATCATGCCTATTTATAATGTCTAAATAATCATTTTATATAGTCAAAATATGAATAGGTAAATTTAGATTATAAAACGGTTAGTTCCCATCCTTGATTCTGATTGGTCAATAGCTGTGTTTTATTCACGATAAAACACAGCTATGACCGCTTCACCCAACGGTTCTATGTATCACTACACAACACCCCTAGCAACCACTCTTAGTGTTGTGTTCTTCTGTGCATATTGGCCAGTAGGTGGCGATAGAGGTTCGTGATATGTGATATTGAGAACAGAAAAGAAGAGAGTCTGAGTTATTGCATCAGCTGCTATCTGCGCTGTTCTATTTTGCTACTTCTATTGTTCATTAAAGAATTCCTTAATTAAGAATGCCTTTCATTCCTTCTTACTAAGGATATAACAAATTGGCGACGATGTACTTTTCTTTTTGGAGATGGCAGCTGTTTCTACTTTTTCCACGCCATTTTTGCCATGTCCTGGTGAACCAACTATTCCTTTCGACACATGGCACGTTGCTTGTTGTTGGTGCTTCTGGAGATGCATGGCCGGTCGAGTGCAAACGAGCACTACTGCTACATTGTCTGGGGACTGAAGGAAAAAAATTATTCTATTCCTTGCCGAATCAAGGTGATACGATGGAAGATGCGATTGCGGCTTTGAAAGCACATTTTACCCCTCGACGGAACATAGTGGCTGAGCGCCATGCTTTCAGGAAACATGTTCAGGCACCAGGAGAAACTATAATTCAGTACGTAGCTGCTCTACGGGACTTAGCGGTTACTTGTGACTTTGCAGCTACTTTGGACGACATGTTGCGTGATCAGCTGGTGGAGAATGTGTCCAGTCATCGGATTCGTGAGATTGCTTTTGGAATCTGAATTGACTCTGGAAAAAGCCATTACTATAGCCACTCAAACAGAAGCTGCTGGTGAACAAGCCAAATTATCATCGAATACTCGTTCAGTTCCTGTGCAAGTGATACATGCAAAACCTCCACCTGCAGCTGGACGTTTCTGTCGTAGACCACCTTTAAAGACACCGTCTAAAATGCGTTCTTCAAAGCCTTCCTCAACTATTGCACCTGCTTCGTCCTCCCGTGAATGCTATCGTTGTGGATCTAAGAAACACCTCGCGAATGATCGTAGTTGTCCTGCTGCATCGGCACAGTGTAATAACTGTCAAAAGATGGGACATTATTCGCGGGTGTGTCGTTCAGGACAAGCTTGCTCAGTGCATGAAATTGACTTGCCTGAAGTTCAGATCCTTTATATGCATGACTCACTAACTGATAAAATTCGGTGCACTGCTCTCATTGCGATCGCAACTACGTCTGTGCCTATCGAGCTTACTGTGGATTCTGGGTCATCTGTTTCTATACTGCCTAAAATTGTGTATGATACACACTTCCAGAAAGATGCTCTGCTGCCTCCTTCATTGAAACTGGTGACGTATTCTCGTGCTCCGATTCCTGTACTTGGCTGCTTACCTGCCACTGTCTCTATGGATGACGTCACCTGCTCCACGTCATTCTTTGTGGTGGAATCTGGCACAGCTCTGCTTGGGATGGATCTTATTAATGGCTTACATCTTCGTTTTGAAGGCAATTCAATTTTGCCAGCGCAGTCATCAACACCTGTGCTGCGATTGTCTGCATTGACGCCTTCAGCTGCTTTGGGATGTGCAAAAGGCTTTGTCCACAGAGTAAAGACTTCTCCAGCTGTTGCTCCTGTGCGCCAGAAACTCCGCCGCTTACCGTTGTCTGTTAGAGCCGCAGTCAGTGAGGAAATTCATCACCTTCTCGAGTCTGACATTATAGAGAGAGTAGACGCTTCGCCGTGGGTCTCCCCGATAGTAGTAGTACAGAAAAAGTTGGGTGCCATTCGAATGTGAGTGGATCTGAGAGAACCCAACAAGGCTGTAATTACGGATAGCTACCCACTACCACACATTGAGGAACTGTTATCTTTGTTAAGGGGAGCGACTGTATTTTCCACTATCGATTTGGAGAGTGCTTATTTTCAGTTGCCCTTACATGAGGAGAGCCGCGATCTGACCGCCTTCATTACTCACGAAGGACTTTTCAGATTTTGCCGCGTACCGTACGGACTTGCTTCGGCACCTTCTGCTTTTCAGAGAATGTTGGTAACAGTTTTGCAGGGACTTCCGAATGTTGCCAATTACCTTGATGATATCATTCTCTGGGGACGTACGCAAACTGAACATGATCACACGCTCAAAGCCGTTGTTCAGCACTTACAGGATGCTGGACTGAAACTGAATCAATCAAAATGTCAGTTCAACAAAACCAGTCTGCGTTTTCTGGGCCATCTGGTGAATGCGCAAGGAATTCAACCTGATGAGGATCACCTTTCTGCCATTCTTCATGCACCCGCTCCAAAAGATGCACCTCAACTCCGCTCTTTCATCGGTCTACTATCGTGGTACAATAAGTTTATTCCTAACTTTGCCACGGTAGTTGAACCTCTGCGTGCGTGCATCAGGCAGGGCTCAGATTTCGTCTGGTCGGAGGAAGCTCAGCAATGCTTTGATGCTAGGGCTGGGACGGTATGGATTTTTTCTTACCGCGGTTGAAAAGCAAGAAATTCCTGCGGTATAGCGGTAAACCGCTTTAAATCAATTGGAACACAGTCTCTGTCTCGCATGCGCACTCTTGCTCACTCGCTCTAGATTCCGGGAGATTTTAACTAATTTGCGGGCATCATGGAGCCGCTATTAATATGCGGGAGACTCCCGGAACTTCTGGGAGACTTGGGATGTCTGTAGGTACTCTTGCATATAGGCCTAATAGTCAATACGAATGGAATGTTATTATGTGTTATGGAACATTGCTCCCCAACTCGCGAAAGGTCGGATGTGCTCCATCTTTTGATGGATTCAAGGTTTTCTAAACAAAACTTATGTAAGACACAATGTCATTAGACACAATCCATGTCATTAGAATCAATGTAATTAGACACAACGTGCACACATGTGCAGGCCAATGCTTTTTTTTGTTTTTTTTGTGATGACGGTGACGAGCTCAGACCCGCGGTAGGCATCATGTGACCGCGGTATTGCGGTAACCGCCCCAGCCCTATTTGATGCTGTAAAAAAGTTGCTCATTGACAGTCCTGCACTTTCATTGTTCGACCCCGATTTGCCTACGGTGGCATCTACAGATGCCTCTGATTATGGTCTGGGCGCTGTTCTTGCTCAAGTTCACGAGAATAAGACCGAGCGCGTCGTCGCTTTTGCATCCCGGACATTGTCGCCTGCTGAATGCAAGTACTCGACCATTGAAAAGGAAGCACTTGCGTGTGTCTGGGCAGTTGAAAAGTGGCGAACCTACTTGTGGGGTCGTAAATTCCTCCTGCGGACGGACCACCAGGCATTAACTGTGCTCCTCTCATCCAAAGGTACTGACCGCGCCGGAATGCGCATTGCGCGCTGGGCAGCACGGTTACTGTGCTTTAACTATGATGTGATTTACCGGCCTGGGGCTCAAAATTGCACTGCCGACTGTCTTTCTCGTCTGCCTTTGGCTGCTTCGGATGAAGACTGCATGGACGCTGAACCTGAGTTTGTGGCGTTTATGTCTCCTGCAATGTCAGCTCTGTCACCTGCTGAGTTCGCTTCTGCCTCCGCGACGTGCTCTGAACTGAGTGCATTACGCACACAAATAGCTTGCGGTTGGCCTTCCTCTTCAACTTCTGTGGATAATATTCTACGTCCATACTTCAAACTACGTGACAAACTGAGTGTGCAGCACGATTATGTGTTCAGAGGATCACGTCTGGTTGTGCCTGTCGCGCTAAGGAACATGTTGGTGAAGTTAGCTCATGAAGGCCACCAGGGAATTGTGCGCACAAAACAACGCCTTCGTGAACTGTACTGGTGGCCAGGCATAGATTGTCTGGTTAAAGAGCACATACAGACCTGTCAAATGTGTCTGTCCTCTGACAAAACTGCCAACACCTCTGCTGCGCCGCTGCAGCCAGTGCCTTTTCCATCTGTACCGTGGGACAAGGTAGCTGTAGATGTGGTGGGTCCATTTGAAACCGCTGTGTGGGACTGTCGTTATGCGCTGACATTAATTATCACAGTGGCCTGAAGTTGCTTTCACCGCTTCCATCACTACTCAAAATGTTATCGCCTTCTTGTCATCTGTGTTTAGTAGATACGGCAATCCATGTTCTATCGTGTCTGATAATGGAACCCAATTCACGTCAGCACATACGTACTTCTGTCTACCATCCAGCCGCGAATTTCCCCAAGTGTATTGTGCTATACCGCATTCTGCCACAGGACTATCCCCGTTTGAGTTGCTTCATGGCAGAAGAATGCAAACGCGTCTTAATGTTCTTCCTCTTCTCACCACACGTCAGGATGCTCCTGCGCTTCTTCAGCGAGTTTCTTTGAAACAACAGAAAATGAAAGCATACACTGACTCCAGACGTGTGGCTCGCACTCCTGATTTCAAAGTGGGAGATTGGGTGCGTGTGCGCATTCCAACTCACGTTCCGAAAGCGCATCCAAGATTTACCAACCCACGTCAAATTGTGCGTAAACTAGCTGCGTGTACTTACCTGTTATCAGACGGGAAGAACTGGCATGCTTCTCACCTGGCTCGTTCTGTTGCACCTGTTCCAGAGACTACTGATATGAATGCTGTGGACTTGTCATTTCAGTTTCGTCCTCCTCCTCCTCCGGCGCCTCAAGCTCCTCAAGCTCCTGAAGCTCTTCAAAGGGTTTCTTCCCGTGTGAGACGTCCTCCTCGTTGGCTGGAAGACTGTGTTACTTAGTCGCTTGCATTGCGTGAATATAAAGGATGAGTAATTCATTAAGTCACCTTGTTGTTGATTTTAATATGAATACTACATTCTTGTGATTATCGTGAAACTTATTTTGTTCTTTAGTCTGATTGACTTAAGTAATTATGTTACATAACCAAGTGAATGCTTTGGTAATTTTGTAACTTTGTTATTGTGTTTCCTTTTGTTCTTAAAGGGACACTCCACCCATTTGCACTAAGCTTTGCATTGTTAGAAACCCAGTCATACTATTGAATGGTCGTGCAACACTCTCTCATTTTCCCCTGAGACGGGAGAAATCCGTTATTTACCTCTTACACTTCCTCCCACAATGACGCAAAAATCGTCATTTTGCGTCATTGTCGGAGGAAGTGTAAGAGGGGGGGATTTCTGTTGAGACTACAGACACTCGTTCCTCATCTTTCCCAGGGGGCGGGACCCACTCACGCTACAGACCTATTACAGATCAGTGGGTGGGACTTTACTCTCTGAAACTGAAAGCAATATCCTCCATCTTGTTTGAAGCTAAGCTAACAGGCGCTGTGGAGACAGATGTAAAGTTATGACAATAGCGGAGGAGAGTACTCAATATGATATAGAAGAAGAGGATTTCGGAAGTCTGATGCTTGAAACAGGTGTTTGTGGCTACCTTTACAAGCCGCATTATAGCGAAGAGCAGCCGAGGCAGAAGACCTGCCTGCCGCGGACGAGGAGCCCGGACTGGCTCGAGTTAGGGCGGACTGGTGGCGCCGGTGATCTCACTATGCAATTACGAACACAGAGATAGTGTTGTCTGCGGCAAAGAATTCCACCAATGACAATTTCTCCTGGACGAAATCTCTGAATCAGACGAGGACACGGACGTTTGTGTTGTGAACTATCCTAGTTTCGCGCCGCATATGTTCTGACTGAACATCCAGGTACCATGCAATAATTCACCTTTTCGAAAGAAATACAAACGAGGAGTAATGCACTAATGAGTTCGCCAACTAACTAGACATTTTGTGTGAAATGAATTTCAAGCTCTGGTGGTAGCTAGCCTTGTAGACGGAAGAGTGATTTCTCTTATAGGCAGATATGCGCTGTTCTGGATTAGTGGGAGTGGCTTGCGGAGCTGTGCAATGTGGTGCATTGTGGGAGTTGTTGTCTTTCATACAAATGCGTCCTGAAGTTATTTTTTGTCTTTCCTCGGTCACGAAGGCACCAAATTCAAAATGTATTTTACATTTCGACTACATATATGACCCACTTTCAATAAAAAACAATGTTCCTATGGGTGGAATGCCCCTTTAAATATCTGGGTAGACAGTTTGCTTTTAGTGATGGGGGAATATGTTGTGTTCTTCTGTGCATATTGGCCAGTAGGTGGCGATAGAGGTTCGTGATATGTGATATTGAGAACAGAAAAGAAGAGAGTCTGAGTTATTGCATCAGCTGCTATCTGTTCTATTTTGCTACTTCTATTGTTCATTAAAGAATTCCTTAATTAAGAATGCCTTTCATTCCTTCTTACTAAGGATATAACACTTAGCAACTTAAACACATGTTTGATCTCATTGATATTGTTCATTAAAGCTAGAGTAGAGTATTGTGAGTGATCGAGTAAGCGAGTGTACCTGCATTTACACTAGACATAGCATTTTCTTCAGGTCAGTCCTATATTCATAATGAAAAAAATCTGTTTGAATGTCTGCTGACATCTTGTCCTTTTAACAGTTAAGGGGTTTTCCCGTGCCCTAGTCATTTGTCTGTTGTCTTCCTTCTCCGTGATCACACATTTGAGTCCTTTCGATGTAAAAGTCTTCACTACTGACTGACTCACTCATTAAGACAGTCTTTGCTGCCGTATATTGGCAAAATAATGTATGTAACTTCTGTTGCTGTTTACGGTCAGGGACTATTTTTTTCCAGCGGAAGGAATGCGTTTAGTGATTTTACTTCATGAAAATTGCATAGATGCATATAATAAAATTGCATAGATGCTTTAATATTTGTATTGTGTGGTAACGGGTAATATCGTTTTAAAAGCAATAAGGTACTCGAGGCTAGTGCTGTATCGTGAATAAGTCACGGCTGAAGGGGTTGCAGGTACTCCGCTTTGCGTCATGCCTAACAACGCCCTTCAGCTGTGACTTATTCACAATACAGCACAGCCTCTCATACCTTATTGCTTGCATAACTTACATTTTAAACACTACATAGGCAGCAGATTTGTCTATTATTAAAAAAAGTATAACATACAAAGCCAATTCAGGGTCAACTGTTATGTATCATTGCACACACACACAGACTAAACTATTGTATTAAATTTATATTTATGAGATTTCTTAATAGACCCTGACCTCATTCGAAATCTCTGAATTGAACACAGAGCCATTATTGCAAAACAACTCCAGACATCTCCAAACTACAGAAGAGACATATTCATATCCTGAGCATATTCAGGATTCAAGGGATTTATTGAGACGGGAAGAGGTCAGAAAATACATCAACAAAAGGAGGCGATTCATTTATCAGAATGAGCAGTGATGTTGTGCAACAGAAAGAGTTGTGTAGACAACAGTCAATACACCTCTGAAACAGCCCGGAGAGGAGCAAACAGTTGCTCTCAGCTCATCCTTCAGCTCCAGCGCTTCTTTTCTTTCACCTCGTTTTCTGCTTCTTAACTGAACATGATTTGAAGAGAGACAGTGAAAGAAGAGAGACAGATGGAGAAATGAAACAGGCAGACAGATAGATAAATAAAGCAATCAATGGCTGCAACCAGATTTCTGAGAAGGCAGGTTCAGAAAAACCCTTGAGTGACTGCAAAAGACCCACAGCAAGCCTTGGTGACAACAGGAACTGAGGTTTCAGCTTGCAAAGTAAGGTGCGTACCAAACACGTCAGAACTCCAAGATGAAGACGTACACCACTACTTCTTAAGAATGCACAGACAATAGTAAGTGATTCAAGCCATGTTTTATTTCCAATGTATCAACTTCTGCCATCAGGGAAGCGATATAGAGTATAGTCATCGTTATGAATTCTTTTTAATGTTTACTCTTTTTTTTTCTTCCCCTTTAATGTTGTTGTCGCGTGTTGTGTGTGTATGTTGTGTATGTTGTGTACTACTGCAGCTTTGAGTCCAAGACAAATTTCCTGAAAAAAAGGAGACTAAAGTATACTCTAATCTACTCTACTCCTGACCCAAAAGCACAAGAAAAGTCGGCTCCAATTTGCTCAAAATCATATAAATTATCCACAGAAGTTTTGGGATTCTGTTCTGTGGAGCGATGAAAGAAAACTGTAACTTTTCGGCCCTATGTCTCAGAGGTATGTCTGGAGGAAGAAGAATGAAGCATATGCTGAAAAGAACGCTCTGTCTACAGTTAAGCATGGTGGTGATCGGTGATGCTCTGCGGCTGCTTTGCATCCTCTGGCACTGGAAACCTGCAGCGTGTGGAAGGCAAGATGGATTTATTGAAGTATCAGGAAATCCTAGGAGAAAATATGCCGTCAGTGAGGAAGCTGAAGTTTGGGCGTCATTGAACCTTCCAACAGGACAATGATCCCAAGCATACCTTAAACTCCACCAAGGCACGGAAGATTCTACAGTGGCCATCATCACAGTCACCTGGCTTGAACCCCATAGAAAATCTCTGGTGGGATTTGAAGGTGGCGTTTACAACACGCAAACCCAAGAATATTACTGAACTGGAGGCCATTGCTCATGAGGAATGGGCTAAGATTCCTCAGAAACACTGCCAGAAACTGGTGTCTGGTTATACATCTTGTTTGCAGCAGGTCAGAACAGCAAAAGGGTTTTCTACTAAGTACTAAAGATGCTTCCCATGAAAGGATTGAATAATTTAGAGACAGCAGAAATCATTAAAAGTAGCATTTTCAGCTCAATTTGGGGAAACAACTTGAAACATTTGTTGTGTTGAGCTATTTTCAATTACTTTTGTTTGATTTGTTCATTGAAAACAGCTGAAAGTCTGTAAATGTTGCCAATATACCTGATTTGCAATGGGGGTTGAACAATTTCGATTAAAACTGTATGCCGTTTAATGTTTGATGATTGCGTAATTTTACGTCCATAAGAAATGCTTCTATTCATTGTTTCGGCTTCTTCGCCTGTACAGGTGTTTTGATCCAGAGATTCTGTACTCTTTCAGAAGATGCGTAATAGCGCCCCCTACCACGTGATGCCAAACCCCCTCATGGAAGAAGAAAGCCGTCATGTTTACAAGGATCAAATAAACGTTGGATGTTCAAAAGTATGTGAAGTATGTAAAGTTTGTGGCATAGTCTCTTAAAATACATCCTAAGAGTTTTACACAACGGTCTGTCCTCTCTTCCTCTCTTATTGTAGGTACATCAACGTTACATTTTGACTCACCTAAACATGATGCGGAACAAAGCGAACTGGGATTGGTTGCAGATGGCCTATGGGTGGTCCTTGGCAAATGAAAGATGCTATGGAGTCCAGACCTTCTGTTGTCAGTCTGAAGCTCTGGCTACGCGAGACTACCTACCGTATAACAGGGAAAACATGGATTCCGTCAGTGAAAATTACATCAGTGGCAGGGAAAGAGTTAAAAATAGGAGAACGGTTCCATAAATAGACTTAAATAAATACAAACTCCAAAGCACACATAAGCTGTCTGTCACCCCAGCTCACTAGAAACCCCTGCCTCCCCCCTGCAGTTATTATTATATTAGCAGTTATTAGCTACTTGGAGGGAAAAGTGTGAGTGGAGAGGAGGGGGTGTAGCGAGTCATGGAGTGATGGTAATAAATCATGTTTTCATCTCTTGTTTTTTTTTATTCATCTGAATCAACCCACCTCCCCTAAACATAAATCTGCATTGGCAAGAGAGAAAATAAAACAAACACACAACTGCTAACAGCCAAAAAGCCTAAAGCAGACTGAGTGATTCAGCGCCAGTTTTGTTGTTTGCATTACATGTTCATCAAATATGTAAAGTGATTAAAATGGTGGTGTTAGTGTAATATGATAATTGGTGATGTTGTGACAGAGCAGGGTCTAAAAGTCTAAAGGCCCGTTCACTATAAGGATAATGAAAAAAAATTGTGCAAACTCCACTATTGTTGCAAATGATTGTCATGTTGGCCGGTATATTTGTCCCATACTATACAACTACTAGCATTACAGCATTAATATCAACCGTCATAGATAACACTTTACAGAGTAAATTAGACATGGATGTCATTACTGTAGTAATTTTAGTAATGTCGTATGTCATAACTAAAATTATTACAGTAATGACATCAGTGTGTAATTTCAAGAATAATTCTGTACAAACACACTACCATGAACCCAGTAATATAAAGTGTGACCTCATATATTACGAGAATTAAAGTAATAGGCTATTCCAGCCTCGACACGTTGTTGTTAGCATAATTGACGAGATATTTTATGGTTAGCGTGAGGTGATGTGTTATTTGTCCTGGTGTCAGTGGCGTAAAGGCATTTCTTCCTGATAAGCCCAACAGCACAAGGTTAAGCAGTGGAGAGGGCACCGCTCTAATTCCCCGCTCGGCAGGGAAGATTGACAGCCCGTTTCACTCCATGTCCTCGGCAGTGTTTTTGGGCAGAGCGTACAGGCAGACATACACAGTGATTTGTGTTCCCACTCACGCCGCTAGTCCTGTTTACAACCACTGACTCTCCCCCCAAGCTTGCTAAATAGCATCGCTATGTGTGCGTGTGTGTGTGTGTGTTTAGCGGAGAAAGGAGGACATTAATTTGCTTTATCATCTCACCCCGCCTCAGTCTCCACTCTCAGCCTGCCCTCGTTCCTTAATAAACGGCTTGTGTTGAAGAATTGAATTTAAACCAGGGCCATCCAGCATATTTCTGTGCGAAGAGGAGGAGAGAGGGAGAGAAAGAGGGGGAGAGAGGCACATCAATAAAGTCGACAGCATTTAAGAGGCAGACAACCTTTACAAAAGAGCGTGCCCGCTTAACGGCCTGACATTGGCGCTCGTAAAGCAGCGTGGCAAGCGAGCACCGCGGCAAGCGAGCACCGCCACAAGGCAACGGCCCATGAGACGCTGCCGTTTAAAGTCATAACACACATCTGAAGCAAGAGTGGAATGACAAGACACAAGCGGAAAGGCGTCGCATGACTGCCCAATGTGTCTGGACATAAAAAACACCTGCTAGAGCTTCAACACCACATGACCTGAGAATGTGGAACATACAAATGAATAGTTACTTTAAATACCAGTCCTGTACAAGGAGAGACCAGGGAGTGTTGTAACATCATCAGTTTAACCAGTTGGAAATGGGCTAAAAATATTGTACATGTCCACCACCCTTCCTGAAGTGACAGTAGAAGTTGGAGAAAAAGGTATTAAAGACAAACTTCATGTGTTTATCACTTGATTTGTTAATGGATGTTAAATTAGAGAGTTGGTAACATTTCGATCAGCAGGTTGATTCGATATACATGTATAAAATCTACGTGTTAAACAAGTTAGACATGTTGAAGGAAAATCTCACTGTCCAAAAACCAAGTGAGTTTCCTACATAGGCAGCATTATAAGGTATCACAAGCAACTCCAAATATACTACAATTCTTAACAAATTAAGTCAGCATAGTAGCATCCTAAATTGAGAATGCAATCCCAGAATGCATTGAAACAAGCTGAGTGAAAAAAAATCTGAGATGCAGAGTGAGAAATATTTATTAAATTATATAGATAATATAATCATCATCATTATTAATCGAAGTTTATTAATATACTAGTTGTTCATTGCTAATTCATGTTTGCTTGTAATATATTAATGTTAATTTTGTAATGTTAAAAATATATTAATATGCACTACGGTTAAAAAGTTTGGGGTCAGTAAGTGTTTTCGTTTTTTGATCGAAATTAATATTTTTAATCAGAAAGGATGCATTAATATGATAAATAAAGAATGATTTCTGAGGGACCATGTGACACTGAAGACTGGAGTAATGATGCTGAAAATTCAGCTTTGTATCACTGGAATAAATTATATATTAAAATATATTAAAATAGAAAACAGTTATTTTAAATTGTAATGAAATTTCACCATTACTGCTTGTGTTTGTATTGTATTTCTGCATAAAAGACATAATTTCTAAAATATTGAAACATCTGACCCCACGCTGTTGAATAGATGTGTATTTTAAAAATTAACATTAATCAAGAGTAACAAATGCTGTAAAATTGTAATTCATTGTTAGGTCGTGTTAGCTATTTTATTAACTAATGTTAAAATACCAATTCGGTCACTTTAGAGGGACCTTTCTAGTCAGGTTGCTGCCTTAGAAGGCAGTTTCATGTTTAGTCAGCGGCAAGAAAGCTCACAAGGTTTTGAAACAGAACTAATTTGTTACAACTCTCCGTTCTTCCCCTTCTGAATACGAATGCCTGTTAAAGAGGAAAAGCATGTAGGGGAAATGAGAAAGAGAGGGAATGGAGAGGAGACCAACGGCAGCATTCCCGCACAACCATCAGAAGCCCAATTTATCTGCGAATTCCCACAGACAACAGATGGCATATTAGAGAGAGAGTCTGTATTTACCTCTCAGCCTTGCTTTTATTTACACCCATTTGAACGCACAATTACATGTGTATCTGCTCAGGAGGGGTTCCATGCGCCCCCCTCCCAGAGCTCTCACTCTCTCTCTCTCATTCTTAAAAGGAACTAAGTGAAGAAGGGAATCCAATAGGAATCGGCTAGCGCGTCTCCTCTCATTCCACATGCAGATTTATGCAAATCCATGCGCAAGCAGACGCTGACCTCAGATCGCCAGACGCAAATGCTGTAAATATCTTTTTTTTTTCTCTCATTTTTAAAATCAGTCTTCTGCCTCAGCACCTGCCGAAGTTAAAGAGAGGACACTGAAGAAAAAAAAAACATTCAGAAGATTTTCTCATTAATATGCAAATGAAAGCAATCAGATTCGTGGGTTGGATTGAATTAATCTCTGCCACCCTCTTCGCTTGTGCTGTAATCACAAATTACAGACAGGCATCTGACAGACAGCTAAGGCCTCGGATGCCGGCAGACGGGCCTTTTACCTCAAGGGGAATAGTCGAATCAACTCCAATGGTCAGCTGGAAAAAAGCGCGCCGGCACTTACACGATTGGTTCCGCCGGGACTCTGTTTTATTTTCGACTTCAATCTTATTCACCGTAGTCTAATCATGAAGTACCTGCAGTCAGGCGGCAGCGTTTTAATACACTTACAGCACAACACAGAGCTGGAATCACAAACGTCACAGTAAATTGGATTAGAAAGTTAGCAGACAGACAGAGAGTCCTTCAACAAGGTCTTCATTTTCTTTTGAAATTCGTCATGCTAGACTAAACTCACTTTCGCTTACCTGAAGTGCACCGTGCACAAAAAGTAACAACACTTCGGATGAAGTTTAATGACATGACAAGCCTCCAAGTATTGACTTGGACAACATGCCTAAATCCATGTAAACCAAAACATTCCCTACATAACTATCTACATTTTTACCTTGTTTAGAGGAGAATATGACACATGGGCCCATAAAAAAAGCAGTTTGCACGCTGAGTCTGAAGAAAGATACGGGACCCGCAGCGAGCCGAGTCTTCAGTCACTGCCGACGCACACCTGTCGTGCCAGCGTGAGCGACGCAGCGGCCCTAGCTTCGTTAGGGTGACAGAGAGAGGTGGCGAGCAGGCGTAATGGCATCATTTTCAACCGAAAACAAAGAGACAGACAGCACTCTCATCTAACGAGGAACCCTTCAGAGCTCTCCGCCGGGCTGCTGCAAGGTCACCTCGCCGGATACAAAGCTCGCTGGGATGAGACACGGGCAAATGCATTAAAAAGGAAATGAGGAAAAGAGAGCAAACATGTAAGATGTAGGCATTAAAGAGGAAGATTTCATTACCAGACGCTATCAGTTCCCAGCTAGAGAACTTTAAATCAGTCTCTCAGGGTTCACTGGTGAGTAGAGTCGTACAGAAGTCTAGACAAAGATGTGGAGAAAAGGTCATGCTTATCATGATTTTATACAAACTTATTATATTAAAGCCATGGTGTGTGTTAAAGAGTTATTCCAATAAAGTGAACATGGTGTGTGCAGTGACATTTTATTATGTATTATGTAATATATCACACAGTTAGCTATGTTGCATAACTTGTGACTGACATATTCTAGAAAGCAGAAGCTCCAAATAGTAAAAGAGAACATTCATTTTATGAATTTTGGTCAATACAACTAAAACCATAGAAGTAAAACTAAAACTAGCCGAATATAAGCTGACTTATATAATATACTGAATGGATTTCATGACACAAAATGTACAGAAATGAAAACACAGCACTTCATTCTTCAGAAAGAACTTTTTTTATTTTGCACAAAATCATGAATTAGATGCATTTTATCCATGAATCAGGTGGACAAAATGCATAATCTCCACCAGCTTTTTAAATACATTTTTACAGTACATATAATACACACACATACAACAATACAATACAATACATAGAAAATTGCATCACTCATTTATTACTAAATTTCTTGTGAATCAGAAAGCAGATAATGTCATTGTACTAAAATGATTTTGTGACATGCTGAGTCATTGAAACGAATGCACGTAAAGCATTTTGGTGGGGGAAAAAAAGAAGCATTTTGTGATTCAGAAAACCCCTTTTGTGGGCAAAATACATGTCTCGTTCAAAAGTTGACAGTCTTCTGTTACCCACAAAATAAAAAATGCATTAACACTTATGTGCACAAAATGTCCCAGATTTCCAAAAAGTTCCCTCCATTTTTGGATTCTGCCATGAATTGCTAACCAATGCAACCAGCTTTTGTATTTCTATGAAATGCATTAAAGTGTATGCATCTAGTCAACGGAATTAGTAAGATTACACTTTGCACCCCCATAAATCAATATAAAAGGAAAATGTGATTCACATATGGAAACTGAAAACATTTACTCACCCTCATGTTGTTCCAACTCCTGACAGTACAAGTCACCATTCACGTATGTTGTATGGAAAAGAGCTGCTAAGACATTCGGCCTAATAAAGAAAGAAGAAAAAATGAGGGCGAGAAATTGATGACGCCTTTCATTTTTGGATGAACTTATCTTTTATTTCCTCCCATGGAGAGAATGAAGCGCATTCAAAAACCATCAACGTCCACAGCTAATTGTCTCTCTTTCTGCATTCATGGCATAGGCCCACTGTTTGGACTGTTGCAGCCTGTTACGAGATTACTAAGGCCCAAAACCCTCTGATTTACTGCTGGCTTCTTTCTTCTCTGCTTTTGTCATCTGTTCCTCCTGCTCCTCTCTTCCTCTGGACCAACAGTGTAAAACGTTCTCCTGCCTCAAGCACAGATAAACACGAATAGTCGCCTCAAGCGCGTGTGTGTCAAGCAGTGAGGCTGCAGGCCTGCATTTTTAAAACACTTGTCATTGTTCGACTACTGTCACACTGCCATTTTCAGCCCTCGTCACCTGCCAACATGGTTAAGCCAGGCTTAAGGAAGATATGGTTAACAGACATTGAGTATTATCAGCTTAGAGGAACACTGGCTGAGGTTTCTTGTAGGATGATACCCTTACTGCTCAAACATTTATTTTCTTTTAGCCTCTTTGTAACACAACATATTCTTCCACAGCTCATCTCTAAACTCTCTGTCCACCCCCTTTTTTCTCTTTCCTATTCTTTTCCCACTCTCAATACCTCTTTTTTTAAATTGCTCGCATCTCTGAAGCCCCTCCGAAAGTAATCTGCTGCTTGCTCCCGATATTATATCATAATTAGCAGGGGTCCAGGCTGGCACGCTGCTCGCTAACAGATGGCACGCTAATTCTATTAGCATGTGAGGGACTGGCCGAGCAGCTTTTAGCCCTGGACGCTACAGCATCGACCTTCAACCACAGGGAAACACGGCGACTGGCCAGCACTGTCACCATGGGCAACACAGTCTGATCCTGCAGCAGCACGCGTTCTCTCTTTTTCTTTGCGTCACATACATTCTCTCTCTTCACAGTGCCAATCCCGAGTTTAATAGCCCTGCATGGTATCCAAAACCATTCATACGTAAGGTGTTGTTTATAAGAGAATTTTGCACTTACGTGAATAGGGTCCTCCAACCTTATAGCGTCAAGCTGAGCGATGTAACTTCAGACAGCTGTGGCTTCAGACACACACTCTTCAGGAGGTTGGTGAGTGTCGGCACAGCGATAAATACCCCTATTTTTCTGGTCCTTTAGCCACTTTTATCGATAGGAAAAGTTTAGAGAGGAACGGAAATTATAGGGAAATCATGGCAGAAAGGGACGGGGAGGTGAAGGAACCGCATTTTAGCTCAATCCTCAAATTGGCTTATAGTGACTGTATAGTGGACTTCAACCATGTTGAGTGGAATACCAAATCACAGGGAGACTATACTGTATTTTTAGTAAGGGTAGAAAACAGTAGCCTACATTCATATCTCACTTCACAAGAAGTAAAGTGGGAAATATACCTACCAGTCATTCATCACGCCAAGAATTTGGGGTAAAACAAATATGATGGTGGAAGAAAACAAGATGTTACATTAACGATATATTCAAAATAAAATACAATTTATTAAACACAGGAGCAATTACTATATTTAAGGGTATGACAGATTGTTCATTTCATAGTAATAATAAATAACCATTCACACTACTGTAGGGCTGAGCAAATATGGGCAGAACTCTTTACTGCCCTAGTACTTCAAAAAGCCTTTTAAAGGTATACATGTGAATTAAACGTGACACAATGGCCTTCATCATCACAGTATGCTAATGCCTATCTAGTGCAGGGATTTCATCAATATGCTGATTGAAGACTGTTGGGACACTCCAGGCACAGGATGGTTCTGTTGGGAGAGACAGAGTCATTTACACCTCAATGACACGTCTGTACCATTTGCTTCACAGGACATATGCTTTCAACTACATACTGTTTATTTAGTGTGTTCTAATATGTAGCCTAACTATGCCATGTTTGGTCTCATCTGACAGCCTATAAACTGAAATAAATGGTGGTGAAATTAATAGAGATATTAAAGTATCCTAATGTACAATCTAGGTACTATTACTTAAACATACATTGAGGAGAATATGTTAATGTTCTTCTCCCCCTCTTGATCACCACACATTTGCCTCATCTTTTGGGTTCCTGTCGGTCGGTTTGGTGTTGGTATTCCACTCATGTTTAACAATGCTCAGGGTATAAGAAGGAAAGGTAACTGTTGATCTTGGAGAAAGGCTTTAACCCCGCCACTCCCGCACACCGGTGCGTAACCTCATACTACAAGAAAGGCTTTTACGGCCTCTTCTGCACGACAGTGCATTATTTGTTACAACTGAGTTTCTATACAGTATGTTGTTCCATTCTACTGTCTGTATATTTAAACATGTAACTTAATAAATAACTTTGCCTGCTTTAAAGGCTCTGAGAATCTTTCCTTTTATCACTGATTATGTTGAAAGATAAAGTGATTATAACTTTCGTTATCTAAACATTCAGGTTAAATCCTACGTTTTCCTATCAGTTCTAAGAAAGACATTTACCTTTAAAGAATAAGAGGTTAAAGAATAACAACAACTTTAATGGAGTCAGATTAATTATATTGGAGTCAGATAAATATTATACACGTCATCCTTCAACTGCCTTTTGTTCCGATTATTGGTTCAAAATAGCAGCGCAAGTTTCCAGCCTTACACTACTTTTCAAAAGTTTGGGGTCAGTAAGATTTTTACTTTTTATATACTATTACTCTTTATATATGTATTTTACTATTTAAAATTAATACTTCTATTTCAAATAAATTATCTAAATTTAAAATAGTAGTATACACATGGATTATATTATAAACTCTAAAACTGCACACAAGTGTTTGGTGTTGCAGAACTTTGTAAAGTGAACTTCCACAGATATCCCATGCTGAGTGTGTAGGAAGCAACTAAGAGAATGTTAGGTTCTTGTGAATTAGAAAGCAGATAATGTATCAATATTGACAATGTAATGGGGTCATCAGTGCATTCACACGAATTTGTCACTCAATAACACCATAAACAGTATTTCAAACGCATTGAGCTGTATTCTCAACAGGGTTCAAAAAACAGAACAGCGGTGTAAAGCCACGAGTAAACAAGACAAAGCTTAAGACAACTATCCTTTTGGTGTAATGGAGCACCTCAGTAACTGCGTCAGAGACTGTTTAGGTCTCAATTCACCATTAAGTTTTCCATGGTCACGAATTGAAAAAGGATTCAGTGGACAGAGTCAAAACATATATCTTAACTCCTCAATTGATTGAGTCTATGCCTATTTGACATTAGCAGTTTACAGAAATGCTACAAAGAAGTAAAAAATCTAGTTTCTCTTAAACATTCAATTTTTTATTTTATTTTTTTTATAAGGTAGACTTGAATCCTGAAGCAGAAAGGAAGAGTATCAGAGAGGGTAACATTTCAGTGATAAAATTGAAATGAATATGAGCCAAGAGAAATGGAATTGTGCTCTCTCCGAGGACTAGCTGACACTAAAGCTTCAACTTGATCTGCCAAGCAGAGGAAGTTATTTAAACGAAAGCTAACAACATCCACAGCAAATGCTCAGCTTACGCTGAACAGGCCATTTGCAATGACATGGTAAGTGGTAATAGTTCTTGAAATTTAGACTTCTAACATTGGCTGGGTTACCACTCAGTTATGTTTTAATAGAGCTATAGACTTAAGTCAGGGGTAGCGCCATATTTAGAAGTACAGTAGGCTATATTCAATGGATTGTACTGTTGTTTAGCATACCAATCATTTAGCTGGTGAAACATCTTTCCAAAAAATGTTCACTACACTTTTGAAAGTTGTGGGTTTTTAAAATACATTTTTATACAGCGGACCTTTATACAGCGGCAAGCCTATAGCCTTTTTTTAAAAATCTGTGTAAACTTAAATATGGCATCTACACTGACTAAAGAGTCCAACCATAGTAATTATATATATATATATATATATATATATATATATATATTTACTAGAATGCAAAATGTTGTATGTGCATGTCATTAAAACAAAAGAGGGATGACCCAAATACTAAGACATTCTGAGATTGACTTTTTGATTGAAACTTTTCGTGGACTTTTGAACATCACTGTACATAATTGTGCAATGAAAAATTTATAAAATGCGAGGAAATGTGTTTATATCTAGTATCAAAGAAATAACAACTATTACGTATGTGCTTGAAGCATAATACCTTATTCAAAAAGGCAAATCATTTAAAACAATTACTGAACTCTATTGAATTACAGAAAAGAAAATATGTATCTAGCAAACACAAATAAAGCAATCTTTTTATAAGACATATCTACCTTCCCACATCTGTTTGTATCTGAAGATGTCACTGAAAGAGGTACTGTGACATGTACAAACAATCGCTTCACTGCACACTCCTTATAATGAAACATTTAACATATTACTGTTGTAAGTCTGGCAATGTATTATTTTCCAGTTGTTACAGGATGGAAAAAAAATGTCCTTGAGTATCTGAAAGGCAGTCTCACTTTCATAGATTTACAGTGCAAACAGCTGCTTATGCTAGTGCCTCAGCATAACCCCAGCACGGCCCTGAAGGACTCCATCACTTTCCATTTTCTTTTCACTTTCACCTTCTCCCTCCCTCCCTCCCTCCCTCTCTTTTTTTCTATTTTCCTCCTTCCTCTTTTGTCGCACTATTTCTAGATAAAGAATAAACCATTTTCCTATGCAGTACTTATATATGCAACTGAAAATAGCATAGAATACTGAACATCCGGGTTTGCAAAACTACAGTACATATTTTCCAAATGAAACAGTCAGTGGGTTCCCTGAATGACTAGTTTACTAATTTGACTTAATGAAGTTCTGTAAAAACACAGAAAATTAACAAGCAGTTTTCTGCCTCTCACTCGCCTTTTCCCACCATTTTTCTTGATTCTTTGTCTTTCCTGAGCTGTAATACGTCTATCCTTTCTCATAAAGTTCTACATCTATCCTTGAGGATTTATATCCCTCTTTTTCTCCACTTATTTTCTCCTCCACCAGATCACAATCCAATTCTCTCTATCCTCTGGACTCCATTCGTGGTTGAGTCTGACTCCCTCGACCCAGACCTCCGTCTGTCTATTTCCCTCTCTCTCATTTTCTCATCTAATCATCCCTCTCTCTTCCTCTATATTTACATAGTGGGGTGAACGGGGTGTAGGCTCTTACAAAATGCTTCTCCCTGTAATATCCTTTTTTTCAGACTTTTTTCTCCTCCCATCCGTGTCCTGCGGTTGGTAGCGCAGAGCAAACACAGCCTGTTATTATGGCACGCTAGGTGGGCAAATATCATCAGCCCACTGCCATGGCTATTTTTACACATCAATATTAACACAGACCACAGAGAGTAGCAAAGCACTCTGGGAAAATTAGACCCCCAGCAGAGGTCTAGCCATGGGGGGAGTTGTAATTGTGGATGCATACTTATAAAAACAGATCCTGCATACAACCAATGCCCATGTGAAAACAGCTTCACCCTCTGAAACACCATTAAAGTGCATCGCCATGTCAACCAGTGTCATATTACTATGGTAAGTGAAGCTTTAGTACAAACATGTCACTTACACAAAGCAAAAGAAATGGAGATGTGCATTTTCAACAGCCTTTGTCCTTGTTAGGTGTGTGTCCTGATGTAAAATCCTTATGTCTCATTAGTAAAATTGAGTTTAACATAGACAGTATGGAATAGAGTGCCGAAGTTATGACGTCACTTTGTAGGCCAAAACGCGGAAGTGAGTTAGCATTTTAGCACTACCGGTTCCCTCGCCCTAAAGTCTATGGGTTTTTTGAATGGGTTTTTGCTAAATCGCCTGAAATAAGGTCTGTGGTTAACAAAGCCTCTAAATATTTTCAATGTTTTGATCTATGACATAAAACACACCAGTTATAACCTGCTTGTGATTTTTTTAAACTTTATTGTGTCTTAAAAACGGTGGTTGCTAACAAGTTGCTAAAAGGGACTACATCCTTTGGCGGGGACTTTAGACGTCATCATGACAAACATGAAATCTCTCACGAGCCCGCGTTTCAGCTTCACGGTCTTAGAAGTTTACCTTTCAGTTAATATACATAACGTTATTTTTGTTTTGTCCTGAGATGCAACCACAAGTCATCGAATGAAATCTCGTTTGACCATTTTCCGTCCGATGTTACCCAGCGGAGACTCGGCTCGTGCCAGATGGAGTTAAAAAGGCTAGCAGTAGCAAGAATAAGCGTTTTTCATAACCAAATCAACAGCTAAAATACCTTTTGTCTTTCTCTTAAAATATCTAAAAGCTTGTTTACTTTGCCACTGTTTAATAGATTAGATCCGCTGCAGTTTTATTAAAGGCTAACGTTACGTTGAGAAATGTGTTTAATTAAAATATTCAAAATAATACCTGGTTTATTGACTTTTATTGTAACTTGTTTGGATATAATTATAGAAAGGGTGGGTCCTGCACCCTGATATTTGTGAACTTGGCTTTTACCCACTTATAATAATATGATTGTATTTGTAAACAGCATTACCGGTAGTTAAGGCATTAGGTAACAATGATATTAATCTTTGTTATTTTAGTAGTAAATGTTAACTATATTTAATGTGCTATATAAACGTGGACAATTCCCAGAGAACACGCTGATATGTATAGCCTTAATGCACTGTAAGTTGCCTGTCTGACACACAAATTAAATGTTAAACTATTGTATACTACTTGTATACTATTGTAACTACACTCCAGTCAGCTCACAGTAATGTGAATGTGAGATAAAATTTACTACACTGGCTCTCACATTGGGGCTTGTGGATTACCAGGTAAAAATATATAGAAAATGTTAACAAAATTAGTATATGTGGTTTATTTAGGGAACATATATGGTTTAATTATAATATATTATAATAAGCATTTGCTATTGGACAATTCTCTTTAAATTCAACATATAATTATATACATAGTTCCCACATGACGTCACAACATACGGGCATTTGCCGGCGCCATTTCTGAGGGCAGAACACAACATTCTTACAATGCAGAACATGAGAAGAAGAAGCTGAAACGGAAATTTTGTGATTAAAAAGTGAAAATGGTCATCTCCTGCTGGGTCAATGGATGTTCCAATCGTGCCGGAGGTTCAGTTAAATTTAGTTTTTTAGCATTTGCCGACCCGGCGCCATTTCTGTGGGCAGAACAATAGTAGAAGAAGCTGAAGCGAGTTAATTTCGTGATAAAAAGTGAAAATGGTGATCTCCTGCTGGGTCAATGGATGTTTAAATCGTGTCGGAGGTTCAGTTAAATTTGGATTTTACAGTATACCCGTCATTAGACTTCATGAATGTGAGAAGACTTAACGTTAAGCTTTTGTCAGAACATCGACGGAGGTTATGGCTGGCGAGGATAAACAGGAAAGAAACTCCCTCAAAACACGCAAGAATTTGTTGTTTTTTATTGCAAGTGTACACAAATATAAGTTAACACTTTGCAGTTTGAATTATGTCCTGTATGAACAAAATGACGAGATATTAAAAACATACAAAAACAACATTGTTTCCACTGTTCGATCGCGCCCGCGACTCTCTCACTCTCTCACACACACACACACACATTCCAGCACGGCAATCTCAGATTATGTCCCTAAAGAACCCGCGTATAAAGTAGTTCTGCATTACATTAATTAATTTGCACGCGAGTTTTATTTATTTTCATACCGTGTATATTCATATTCATGCACATATTTCCAGGCTCGGAATTGCTCACATGTGTTAAAACTCCTAGCCAATACCAGATAATGATACACATGATAATACTGTATCTGCTGCATAATCAGTGCTCAGTGCTTCCTTTGTTAGCGCATACGGATCCACACCATTTATGACTGAAATTTTCGCATTGTACCTCTCTCTGTCTTGTGTTAATAGAGTCTCTTTATAATCTCTGTCACTTTGTCTCTTCATGATTTTCGTAACATTATAAATGGAAAGAAATATTCGAAATTTCCTTGTAAAACTCAGACAGTATGGTAAAACATTGTAAACACAGCAGCTTTTGCCCTCAAAGATGGCGTCTCCGGGGAGGTCACGTGACATTAATTGGCCTGTGGGAACTATGTATACAACTATTATATTAAATGTTTGGAATTTAACTGTGTTATGCTTGTTCAGAGATTATTTGTATAGTTATCTTAAATACATAGAACACTATTATAACTCCTCTATCTCTCCCTAGTTTTACTTACCGAGACTCGATTAACCTTGTCCCTCATGCTGGCTCTTACAATACCGGCAAGTAAACCAGAATCTAAACTGCACTGTTCATGTCCAGATTTATAGTGGTTCTCTCCTCGATCTATGGTTTTTCTATCGTCTAAGAAAAAGGACTGGAAATTGATACGGCCATAACGTTAGTGCTTCTGAGAAAGCGCGTTTTTTCCTGGCGAATTAGCAAATGGTATGCAAACATACAATCAAACATAATACAGTGAAAGATAATCTTTAAAGTTTATTTGGGGCACAATGATCAGGCATAATAATCTTAATCACAAAGAAAATAATATGAAGGTTTATATAAACTAACAAAATAATAAACGAATAAATAAAACATTAACAAAAGATTAAAAAAAAACTCAGAGAGGCACGCATAAACAAAATTAGTTTCTAACATTTTTGGAAAAAACGAATGGGCAATATTTCTCATGAAAAAGTGGATAAATGTTCATACCATAGACTGTAAAAATAGGTTCATAAACAGCGCAGATCATAATGAGCGAGCGTGTTTTTTAAATAAAGTTTGAGAAAGCTTGATGATGACGTTGATCCGCGACCATGGTGTGCTGGTGTGCTGTAGTCCGTTTATAGCCTACTGTTAGCATTTTATATCTGACGGCTTTATTTAGGCTTCAAAATGTATAAATTTTGGATTAGCTTGTAAAGATTATCTTGATAGACAAAACGTGTTAGGGTCACAACTCTTTGTTGAACACAGATCTTATTTTTTGCGATTTTCCAAAAGTCTATGGGGAAAATGCATTGCTTTTCGATCGAGGGAACCCATGCGCCGCTAACTTCCGGGTTGTCCTACAAAATGACGTCATAACTTCGGCACTCTATAGGAGCAAACTTTACTTCACTTTACCAGAAACAAGACCTAGCTGGCTTCATTTGAGGGGTCTATGTAAATTTGTACCATCTTTTACTTGTTTACTTTAAAGAGTGATTCATTCCTACATTTGCAACAAGTAACACTGTAAATCACAGTAAACACACCCATGCCATACCAAACCGGAGGAGACCGGCGAAACGAGAATAAATAACTTGTAAAAAGTTCACAGCACACCTGGAACTCTGCTGAGTAAGCGATCTGAGTCCTCTCAGCGGCATTAAACCCTGGACCATTACAAGCTTGTTTCCTTTCACATCGAAAACTCTTTCAGCCAGAGCCCATTGGCTGGCTGCTTGGACTGGGAAAGAGCAATCTTATTACAGAGAAGCCAAATCTCAGCGCAGAAAAGCTCTACTGTATGCAATCGGCTGTAGATCCATTCGGCCTGGAGCAGTCAGTCATAGGATTAGTGTTGTTATTCTCATCTTTGGAAGTTGAAAAAAAAAAAAGAGAGAGAGAGAGAGACTTGCTCTATTCTCTGCTCCAATCACAATCAGAGGCATTTTATGTTTCTGCTGTAAACAATTGTTAGATACACAGTTGTCTCTTATGCTCACCACAGCAGTAAAAAAAAAATACAGTAAAAACAGTAATATTGTGAAGTATTATTACAATTTAAAATAACCATTTTCTATTTTTTATTATTTTAAAATATTATTTATTCATTGTTAATTTCTTTCCGTGATTATATGAGAAATTATACATTTCAGTAAGATGTACTGTATCTAACAATATATCGTGTCACAATATATCGAAATACAAAAATGCAACAATATGTATCGTGGATGGTGACAATATGTATCGTGGATAGTTCACCCAAAATAAAAATTACCCTGAGAGAAAGAATTGAAGTTTTCAGAGTCAGTACTACATTAAACTACAATATATTATGTTGAATATAATGTATAATAATGGGGGAATATTAGTGGGTCCTGATAATGCTTATGTTATAAGTCTTATGTTACCAGTAAAAAGTGCGGCCTACATTATTTTAAATATATCCAGTGACAGAGTGCAAGCATATTCATCTAAAATAATTCTGTATTTTCAGGTTCAGAATTATGAATATATTTATTCTGGTGTCACCATTGTACAAGCCTATTCATTTACACCATATCAAATTTAGCATTTAATCAACAGTAAATTTTTTCTTAACCTTTTATTATATGTCTTGGAGTATCGCAATAATATCGTATCGTGATATGTATCGAATCGTGAAATTAGGGTATTGTTACACCCCTAGTATCTTTCAATGTACCTTCAAAGATTTATTCATGTTTTTTTGTGATATAACTAGCAGTAAAGATTAAAGAAGAAGGGATGATCGGTTCACTTGCGCTCCGTGCTTTCACTTCACATCTGTCACGTCACATTGAAGATCGTCAAAAGCGTAAAAATAGGCTATTGTTTGGATTTTGTAATTTTTTTAAATAAACAATTTAAAGGCTTAGAGACCGTATTTTCTATTAAAAAAATTGAAAAAAAATTCTAGATGTCGATTCAAATGCTATAGAAAGGGTTCAAGGAGAATGAATAACACAATAGATACACATACACTAATATACACAAAAACACACATACCCATGTCCCACCACTAGTTCAGCTCCTTTGGGAAAAAGAAAAGAACAGTAAATGAAGGACATTTTACAGAACTCACAACCTTTCCAGGCATGAGCTGTGTTCAGCATCCTAAACCTAAAATGTCCCTTACACGCAACTTTATTCGCTCATCAAAATGCCCCAGAATCACATGGAGGCCTACATGGGATCCAATTCATCAATTTAATGTCACACAACAAAATGTGAGTGAAAAGAGTTGGTTTATAGTGGAAGCATATTAGAATGCTAATCACAACTATAAAAATCCAAAAAAAATTAGCGACTGGTGAGGAGCATATTTTTTTGGTCCAGGGGGTAAAAAACTAGTCTGGCTATCACCAGACAAAGCTCAATCTTTTAAGATTGAACATTAAATCAAATCGCCGGCAGACCTGGCTGAATTTACCCAGTCTAGGAAAAAACCCTCATAAAGGAGAAAAAAGACCCTGCAATTCAAACCCAGAGGGGTAAATATTGGCCCTTAATAAAGGTAATTTCTGACACCGGAGTGCACACATCTGCACAAAGTGCTTACGCTACATATAAACCATTAGGCCAAACCCAACATATTTCATTAAACCGTTAAAATTGTGCTTTATTTTTGTGCAGCATCAGGAGAGATTAAAGACGGCTACGTCTCTGCAGTGTGTTAAACAACGCTGGCTCTGCAGAACAAGCTCAAAATCAAACCCAATCAACTCAACTGCACTGCAGGGACGGCTAGCCTTTTCCACTTCCTGCAGTTCCGCAAACCGATGCAGAAACATCAGAACCCCCCGTAGACTCCCCAGGTATCAGAGACTCATGCTTGATCCAGAATGCACTAAATCAAAGCTAAATTAAAGCCAACTGTCCTCTGAAACTTTAGACTGGGCTCGAAGAAATCTAAATATAAAATGATCCACATGCTATTCATAAGCTCCGGTGTTGTGATCTTTTTTAGTGGCCTATTTGTTCATAAAGTTTCTAGCAAACATAGGCATACACAAACCCATGTGCAAAACTTTAGAGAGAAAGCATTTTTAGTCCTTTTTTCTTTTTCTTTTTTTTAAGTGCACTGATTTAATTCAAGGAATTCACATACTGACTGACTATCGGTGTTAGGTAAGTTACTCTAAAAAAGTGATTAATTAATAGCTACTTATTACATCTTCAACAGTGTAATTAAGATTACTGTACTAATTACTCTCTCTGAAAAGAATTGCATTACTTACTACTTTCTAATTCCCATATCAACCTCGACTAGTTGAACGATGCAAGGATAGACATGAAACTGCTCTTTTAATTCTTTCAAACAAATAATTTAAAATTGCATAAATTGTTCTTGAACTGCCCAAAGTATTATGGATTTTTGAAAATGACCTTTCATGTAGTGTGTAACATAGCTCTAAGTGAATGAAAACATCCTGCAAAGTTTTACATCTGAAAGTGCAACGTATATAAAGTTATTGTCTTTCAAAAGTAAGAGTCGACTCCGAGTCAATTAAATTAATCGTTTTTCAAACGAGTCATAAGTTGCGACGTCAAGACGAAACATTAGAATATTGCCCGCCCACTTATTGCGTGCGCAGACACCAGGGAAAACTTGAACCTCAAACACTGCAGCTGATTCCTGTGGATACTGGATAGCATCATGTCGAGAAGACACTGTGCTCTAATGTGAAGGTAACGCCAGTTTTTTTTCACTGCCCAAAGACGTGCATGTGAAGAATCAGTGGTTAAAGTTAATCTTTACCATGATATCACAGCAGTATAATCCTAAACTTTTGCTGTGTTCCCTTTATGATAGTTCGTAGATTGTGTTCACTTAACGGTTGGCTGTCTCGGTGGTGTCCGCAAAATAATATAGAATTCATAGACAATTGGAAAAGTTTTTGGGGCAAACCTGACCTGTTGAAAAGAGATGGTATTCATCCCTCCTGGGATGGTGCCGCTCTTCTCTCTAGTAATTTGGCTCATAGTCTTAGAGATAAAAAACGACAAATTGGGCCTCAGGTCAGGAAGCAGACAGACTGGCTAAACCGACCGTCTGCTAGCGGCCTCGCGTCACCAAGGTCAGATAAATCCCATCACATAGAGCCTCTTTCACCTAGATATCATCATATAGAGACTGTGTCTGTTCCCCGAATTAGGAAATCCAAAAAACGTCCAAACCCATCTAAGGGTAAAAATTTAATTGATGTTCAACAAATAAAAAACAGCTGTAATACAGATGAGCAAATGCTAAAGCTTGGGTTGCTGAATATTCAATCCCTTACTCCAAAAGCACTCATTGTTAATGATATGATTTCAGATAATCATATATGATTATATATGATATGATTTTCAATAATTTATAGTAATATTTTCAAAACCACTAAGAAATCAAGTTTTAAATATACTTCTTTTGAAGTGTTGGTGCTTAATGTAAAAATGTATAGTGTAAACAATAAATCACGTTTGAGATTTGTGCTGGCTACTGTATACAGGCCACCAGGGCACCATAAAGATTTTATCAAAGAATTTGCGGACTTTCTATCAGAATTAATATTGACTGCAGATAAAGTACTAATTGTTGGTGATTTTAATATACACATCGATAATGAAAAAGATGCATTGGGATTGGCATTTAAAGACATGGAGTTAAACTCAAATGGAGTTAGACAACACGTGTCAGGACCTACTCATTGTCGTAATCATACTCTAGATAGGGGTGTGACGGTTAGTATATAACCGTGAGACCGACGGTTATAGTTGAACACCGTCATTACAACTCTATAACCGCCAAAACCGTGTTATTAAAATATTTTTTACAAACATTTTTTATCATAGAGAATGTTTAAATACTAATTAAAAACAATTGTTAACAGTCTGTGTTATTAATGGTCTACGTCGTTTCCAACTGTATTTGATTCTTTGCCAAGTACCCCCTGACCGACCGACCGCCAATCATTTGAGATAGAAATAAAAGCTATGATATAGTGATGTGCCATCATTATGAGATTTATTAAACAAATGAAAAACATTTGCAATAATAAACATTAGCAATGAACATTTGCAATCGGGAGACATGGTTTTTACCACTTAATGAAGTTTTGTTTTGTAAATCGTCAGACATGATTTTTACCACTTCATTAAGTTTTGCTTTGTAGAAAACCTTTCTTTAAAGCGAATTTCGTTTTGTACAAATTGTATCTTAATTTTAATAAATGTTTCATAAACCAATTGCATGTATTTAATAAATAAAAAGGAGACAAATATAGGAGACAATATAATAACCGTGACATTGAGGCGACGGCGCGCCGCGTTCACTTGCATTGCATTGTGAAGTAGAGCGCATTTCATCGTAAATGAATGAAACTCAGCGTATGCCTATGGCTCATATATTAGCATTAAATATCTTTGCTGCATCCTTTCTAGAACAGACAAGGGCTTTCTTGCGGCTCGCATCAGCAGAGCATTGCATCGTCCATAGACCGCAACACGGATGGCGGGCGGGTGCGGCTTTGAAATCTGGTTAAAAAACGTTGGTGCGGATGATGAGTTTTGTGACGCGGTTGCGGAAGAACTAATACCCCATCCGCGTATCTCTATTGATAACAACATTGAACACTACACAAATATTAATTTTATTCAAACTAAGTTGTCCTATAACAGACGAACGTCGCAACCCCCCCCCCAACCCCCCGACGGTTATGTTACGAACTGTCACATTTGACTCACGTCATAACCGTCATCACCAATTCTGAAACCGGCACACCCCTAACTCTAGATCTAATATTATTACATGGAATAGATGTTGATGCCGTTGAAATTCTGCAGCAGAGCGATGACATCTCAGATCATTATCTAGTCTTGTGTAAATTACATTTAGCCAAGGCTGCAAAGCCGACTCCGTGTTATAAATATGTTAGACCTATCACTTCTTCCACTAAAGATTGCTTTATCAATAATCTTCCTAATCAGGATTTAGACCGTACCGTAGTACCGAGACAGCTCTCATTAGAGTCACAAATGATTTGCTCTTATCATCCGTTCGTGGTTGTATCTCTCTATTAGTGTTACTTGATCTTAGTGCTGCATTTGACACCATTGACCACAACATTCTTTTAAATAGACTAGAAAACTATGTTGGCATTAGTGGAATTGCACTAGCATGGTTTAAATCATACTTATCTGACCGTTATCAGTTTGTAGCAGTAAATGAAGAGATGTCTTATCGATCACAAGTTCAGTATGGCGTACCACAAGGCTCAGTACTAGGACCATTGCTGTTCACTCTGTACATGCTACCATTAGGAGATATCACTAGGAAACATGGAATTAGCTTTCACTGTTATGCTGACGATACTCAGCTGTATATTTCTTCAAAACCTAACGAAACTTACCAATTCACAAAATTAACGGAATGCATAGCTGATATAAAAAATTGGATGACTCGTAATTTCCTACTTCTAAATTCTGAAAAAACAGAGATTCTAATTATTGGACAAAAAACGTCAAAAAAGCTCTGTTAAGTCTTCGTCGTCGGTTAGGAACCTGGGTGTGCTCTTTGATACCAACCTTTCATTTGAAAGTCACGTGTCTAGTATCTGTAAAACCGCATTTTTCCATCTTAAAAATATATCTAAATTACGCCATATGCTCTCATTGACAAATGTAGAACAATTAGTTCATGCGTTTATGACCTCAAGGCTAGATTATTGTAATGCTCTACTGGGTGGTTGCCCTGCACGCTTAATAAACAAACTACAGCTGGTCCAAAACACAGCAGCTCGAGTTCTTACCAGAATCAGGAAGTATGACCATATTAGCCCAGTTCTGTCAACACTGCATTGGCTGCCTATTAAACATCGTATAAATTTTTAAATATTGCTGATTACTTACAAAGCACTAAATGGTTTAGCTCCGCAGTACTTAAGCGAGCTCTTAACGCATTATAGTCCTTCACGTCTATTGCGATCTCAAAATTCCGGGCTAGTTGATAATACCTAGAATATCAAAATCGACTGCTGGCGGTAGATCCTTTTCCTATTTAGCACCAAAACTTTGGAACAATCTTCCTAACATTGTCCGGGAAGCAGACACACTCTGTTAGTTCAAAGCAAGATTAAAGACACATCTCTTTGACCTAGCATTCACATAATACATTATAGACTTCTATAATTCAATGTTAGGCTGCATAGATTAGGTTAGCCGGAACCGGGAACACTTCCCATAAATCCTGATGTACTCGTTACATCATAAGAAGAATGGCATCTATGCTAATTTTAGTGTCTTTGTTTATCCCAAGGTTTTCCCGCAGCCTGCCGGATCCAGGCCGTATCAGGATCTGACGAAGGACCTTCGCCTGGACCTGATGACAACGCAGTGCTGAAGTGCCAACTAGTCTCTCCCTATGGAGGATCCCTTTACCACTCTACAGATAAAGCGTTTTTGGGAAATTCGTTTTGCGTACCTACCCCGAAGTGGCAAAATAAAATAAAATTCTGTATCAAAATTTATAAGGAAAGACCAGTACTTCGTTTAGGCTTGGTTTGTAGGGAATTACAAACCTGCGCACATATATTCAAATGCACATAACTATAGAACCAATTCTTAATGCGCATGTGAACGCCATCAGCGTTTATCACAGGTTCGCGTTTAAAGTCTGTGTAGAGAGAATGGTGCCGTCTTGGCGGCCCCTAATTTAATAACAAATAATCGTTGCGACGGAAGCGAATCAATCAAAACTAACCTTAGCTGGAAAATAACTTTATTAAAGAACCGCTATAAAGCCAAAACAATCTCTGTTACCTTAAATTATACGTTTATCTCTGTAAAGCTGCTTTGAAACAATCTACATTGTTAAAAGCACTTTATAAATGAGGATGACTTGACTTGACTTATTTTACTGAAGACTGATTCTCAAATCTCAGAGTTCAATGCAGGATTTACAAACCGCTTGCTCTTGAAAGATGGTGTTCAAAATACTTAGTTTTGAGTTTTGTAGGTCTCCTGCTAACTGGCTAACTCACGTTATCACTGTCTTACTGAAATAGCCTACTTCTGCTAATCAGTTGTGGGCCAGTATTACCTATAACTGTGTCTATTAATGCAGATTGTCTGTCGTTCTCACTACTTTGAGGAAATATTTGTTTTACCAACGTTTATGTTGCATCAGATCATCACTCTAGAGCTCAGCTAATGTATACATGCACTGTTATTGATACAGTTTCCACGTGTTCACCACGATATATTAGAAAAATACTCTAAATAAATTAGTACAAGTAAAATAATGGGTTTGTTGATGGACATGCACTTGTTAATGCTGATGGTAAGGAATTACAGTTGCAACATCTCATAATGTACCTCAAACTGAGTAGTGTATCACTGAGAAACGTCCTGCTCGAGCCGTCCTTGCGATGGAGGTTCGGGTTTAATGAATAGTTCTTCCAATGTTTCATCATTCGACTCGCGCTCGCATTGATATGGTAAAATTAACGTCATTGTTCGTTACTGTGTTTAGTTTACGGTGTAGGAAGCCTCAGGACAAGCAGAGCTGACGTTGTTATGGCAATGGGCGTTTTTGTTTTCAACGCGCTGTACATGGTAGGCCGAGCTCTCTGGCCAATCAGAGCCGAGTATATCCCGGAAAGGAGGGATTTAGAGAGATTTATTCATTTCACGAGTCGTGTGAGAGTCATTGAAATTGTGATGATGTGCAATGTATATTATGAGGAAATTAAACAGTTTTTTTTTTTACCTTTGATGCATGCAAACGTTGTAGGAGACTCCACAACAACATTAGGAAACTTTAAAATAGCATAATAGGGGCCCTTTAAAGGGAGAAGATTATATTAAAAACATACATTTTTATCATTAGACGTTAAAATCCACTATTGTTTTATAAAGAACTGTTCTATAGTCTATACAGTAGGCCTATAGTGCAATTGCATCAGAAGTAACTGTAATTAGATTACAGAAAAAAATCTTACTTTACTTTTTCCAGTGTTATTAACTAATACTAATTCCCTAACTAACTTTATCAGCTGGCTCATTCAGTCAGAAAGATAAGGAATGCATGCTCTCTCACACACACACACACACACACACACACACACACACACACACACACACACACACTTGACAACCCACAACCCTATCAAGCATGAGACAGAAAAATGGAGAATGGTACAAATAATAATAATAATAATAATAATAATAAATACACAAATGTACATTTATAAATGTTGTACATTTTCAAGTTAAATGCAATCTGGTGCAGTTTGAGAGCAAATACCTGAATGAGCCGTTCGCAGACAAGGAATCGCTGCCCAGGATCAAGCACTCAACACCAGGTACCACCAACGCAAGATCCTCAACTTGCAGATCGACAGTAGATGTAGAATGTGTGGAGTATCCGAGGAAACAGTCAGTCAAGTAATTTTCGGTTGCCCCACACTTTCTGGTAAGAGAGTCATTTTCAGACTATATAGAACGACATAAGGTTCCAGCTACATCCATGTTAAGACTGAGACAAATCAGACACAATTATTTGTTATATGTAACAAATCATCTTTAAAACTCACTCTGGGATCTGTGGTCCCATCCCCCCAACAAGGGCAAGAAGGGTCTTGGTTACCATGACTACGATCAGATAAGTTGGTTTTATTGCTGTTAAAAATGTGGTCACGTGGAAAAAGCAGAGGCCATAGAAAACACCCACAGCTCTTAAAACAGACATTTTTTGCATCAATTTATGGACGAACTGATCTGTAAATGAACACACACCCCAGGACACTGTGTGAATGATTTACTGTCTTGTGTACTATTATGTCTTTGATACTACAGAATGTATTTTGTGATACAACCAGCGGTCAATGTAACCCCACCAGTATCGTGTCTCCTATCTAATTAATTTTCATTTAATGACTCACACTTTAGTGTACATCACCTTCTCTTAGAATGCAGTGTGTGTTTGTTATATCTATCTGAGTATGAATGGACACAAACGGCCAGGCCTATGTCTAACCACACTTGAGATCCCAATAGAGGAATCTCCCGCTTGGAAATTCCCCCTTTCTTATTGGTTGAGCCAACCCTGAAAGGTGGGACCTTTCTCAGGCTTTAAATGGTCTCTACACAATCCCTTCCCTCTCTTCTTCTGGCCTTCACTGTTGCTTCTTCAGGTTGATGTCTGTGGGGACCCCCACCGGGGCTCATCACTGAATGGGCAACCATCAACTCTTCCGACTTCCTCACTCCTTGGTTGCCTGCGTGGCCTTTCCGGCCCAGGGTCGGCAGGTCACAATCTGCATGTGCTCAGCCATGTGCTCAAGGAGAGAGAGAAAACCTTCAACCAGAACAGAGTCAAACAAACCTCTCAAGTTCATCATATCTCCTTCATCCAACGGAGAAGAAAACGGTTGCAACTTCAACGTTTGACACTCACCGAACCATCAACATCCTTTTCCAAGAACTTCAAGAATAGTTTCCACTGCAAAGGCCATGCAAGTATACATTTAATGAGGTGCTCTGAAAATGATAAGCTGATGGTTCTTTTCATAGTTAAATGGATCTCTTCCATAGTTCCATTTCCTGCTTCCAGTTCCATTCTGTCACTCACCATTTTACCTATGCATGTATGTATGTGTGTTTAGATTAGTTATGTTTGTGAATTAGTTAATAAAACTTGTGCACTGCACAATATGTATTTGGTTCTGATTCTCTGCTTGCAACAAAGTTTACTTTACGATTTAGATTTTGACTACAGGCTCTTAGTAGTACTGTACAGTAAGAAAGACATTTCCCTCCCCCGGAAATGAATATTTCTTAGAATGAATAAACAATTAAGGCTGAGTGTTCATGGGACGAACAGGTGGGTTGATTGTAATATTAATTTTACTACATTAAGTTAATTCTATTAACTGATCCAAATATTCATAATCAATTATAACAAGTTACGACTGATTATTAATATTTCTTTGAGCTAACTCGTTACAATGATTTGCAAGGAACTTGGTGTTTAAGTGCCCAACAAGTGGTATGAGAATGTCCCACAACCAGTAGTGAACACCGACGGCTGTACCATCATGTGGGACAAGGGTATGTTTACCGACCTGGCCATCAGTACAAACCGCCCGGACATCATTGTCCACAACAAGAAGGACAAGCTGTGCCTGCTCATTGACATCGCCATCCCAGTGAACCACAACATAGTGGAGGTGGTGAATGACAAACTCACCAAGTACAAGAGCCTTGGAATCGACATCAGCAGATCCTGGAAAAACACAGATAGTGCCAGTAGTGATAGGAACCATGGGTTTATTAAGATTTGTTAAGAAATTAAGAGCTCCAACTCCTTTTATAGTATACAGAAATGTATTAAATGTGTCATAATGAGTATATTATTTTACTTTACACTATAAAAAAAATAAAAAAATAAAACAATTACTACTTAATTTCTTCACTTACACTTGACTTATATTTGATACATATCTAAAGGCTTTGTACTTCTAAAGCTATGTAACTTGCTGCTAAATTGCTGATGATGATGAGCATTAAAGATTCACAAAGACTTGGGCATTATTGCATGTGGACAGAGAAAATGTGCATCTTTCACATTTTGTGAAACGTCTGAGCATATTGGCTGTAAATTAATCAAATACATAACTATATATTTATAACTACATGTTGAAGATAATACTGTACCAGTGCTTGCAAAGCAGAAAACTTATATTAATATTTAGTTTGACCTCCTGTGGTTGACCACCGAACATTCTCGAGGTTAAGTGCCTTCTTTAACTGACCATCTGTTTTAAAGGCACACTGTGAAGGAATTGTGTTTTTGTCAAACAGCGACCCTAGAGTCGCTATGGAATACTTGCACTGTCGTAAATACCCCTCCACCCCCTCACCTCCCACCCTGTACACCGGTACCTGCATCGGGCATTGGAATAGGCACAGATAGACTCCGAAGACATGATTATTGCAATTTATCATAATAGTTTGCAAATTGTGCTCGTTTACACTATTTACAACCTCTACGTTAGGCTTATTTATGTCCTGATAATTATGTGAGATATTAAAAACTGTTCTCATGATAATCGCAAGAATCAACGTCAACAGCGTCGTCTGATATCCCTCAGGACTACGTGATAAATACACCTCACAACACCTGAGGTCAGCTGGCAAACTAGTTCGTGAGGCAAGCTAGGCAATAAAACATAAAGCAAAAAAACACGTAAGAGAAACGAGTGTTTTTTTAGCAAGTCTGTTAACAGCTCTGATAATCGAAAGCTAGCTAGACATGTGTGGAAATTATTGGACTGGTCTAATTATCAGCAATAAATGAATGAACAGCATATAAAAAAAACATACTACAAGCAAGCGCAACAACATACAACATAGAATGCAAACAAGTTTACAAATAAGAGATTTATTTACTGGCCACTTCATGCGTTTTCTCAGATCGGATAGCTATCTGATTTATCAAAACAATTCAATTTACACCTGGTCACATAAATGTGTTTTTGTTAAACGGATTTAAATCCGATCTTCAATTCCCGCGCTGTATGCAGATTTAATGGAGTGCACGTCACCGAAAGCAACAGATATGAACAGCATTTTATTGATCATCAGCTAAAATTTCAAAATCAAAGACCGCAATAAGAGAGAGCAGTAACAGCCCTGGTAAGATCATTTCATTTCTTTACTTTTAATGATGATGACTGTGTGTTAAGCGTCTGCGACTTACTTTCACTTTGATTTGCGATAGTTTGCACGTTGTCTTGATGAATAGCCTATGCTCAGTTGCTCATCTGCGGTGATGCGTGTTCCAGTAGCGTCGTCATATCTGTCTATAACATATAGCCTATAACACGCTCTCACACGTTTTTATTTTTAGCATTTTTGAGAGGAGTACAATTTACATGTGGTTTCAACAACCAGATGCATTTACACTTGTCCAGTTTCGTCTGGAATGCTGCACAGACCTCCTCCTGAAGTGGTTTGAGCGATCGGATTCAAATCCGTCTCGAATGCGTTTCGGAGGGCATTTACACCTGGTCTTTTCACGATCGGATAGGGGGGGGGGGGGTGGGGGGGGAGAGTGACGTATGCCGTAAAGCAGTCGAATTTTGTAGTTCTTTTTGTACTTGGGTTACTACCCGAACCCCGAAGTTACATAGTGCCAGTAAAAGCGATACAGACCCCGTCAGGCTATGGCAGACGTGTCATTCAACCTATTGTAAGTCGATGTACCATCACAAGGGTCTTGGAAATATATTATGAAGGTTGAAAAGTTTCACAGTGTGCCTTTAAAAAAAGTGTGTTAAAAAAAAGTTTTAGACCCAATTTTTACACCATTTCATGGAAAGAGCCTTTTAACATGGAGTTTGTCAGTGTGTGGTCTGGTCAGAGTTGTCAGTTGTCAAGACTCTCCGCTCATATCTCTAAGAGCTCTGATAAGCAATGCTCTGTGGCTCATTCTCTCATTAGCGTTTAGCGCTACAGCTTTGTTTAAATGATTTAAGCTGTTTGCTGTCATCCTTCACATACGCTGCTTAATTTCTGAATGTATGAGAGTCCTGGCCTCAAAGGGAAGACTATAAAACAAGATCTTACCATGTCCAGATGAACAGAAAAAGTAGAGGAGAAAGAAAAAGGAATGAAAAAATGAGAAAAGGATTAAAGAGGAAGCATAAACATGTTGGATGGGTAAAAAGAGAGATGTAGTACAGTGATAATAGCTCAAGTGACACATTCATGTTGGCCATGACCTTTCAAATGAGTGTGTGTGTGTAGCTTACTCTCTCTGAAGGACACTGGATCTAATGTATCTGTCTCATGTTTGAAAAACAATGAATGGGTTTCGTACCTCCTTCTTTCTTCCACCCCTCTGTTTATCCCTCTCATTTATTTCCCTGTTCTTTCTCTTTCTCTTCTTTTTTTGCAGTCCTTTTCCACACGCCCTTCTTCCCAGACCATCTACAGACAAGTCGCCGTGAGCGATTGCAAGTTGCCATGACGCTGTCTGTCTGAAGACTCCTCTGACAGCAAGCTTGTGTGGGATTCATCTGTCAATCAGCGACTTAACACACAAGAACACACGCGCTTAAAAAACAGTCAAGCAGGGATACATTAAACAGATCAGAATTTCAAAAATGCAGAAAGCAAACAGAAAGACGTCATTTGGATTTCTGTCTGTGAAAAGATGTGCACATGCACAGACAGCTTAATGAACAACTGCAGACAGATATGTGACAAATTGATCCTCTAAAAATGACCTCTGTGACAATACTGCAGATTTCAAGAACGATCCTGCTGCTCATGTGGGATATCAGTCACACACACACACACACACACGTTAGAAGAACTAAATAAAAGTAGCAACACTCTGGTACCTGAATTTATCAGTAGTTTTTGTTTTGTTTTTGTTTTTTCAATAAAGAGCTATTTTTCCAGCAGAGGAAAGAAACAGGACAGGACTTGATTTTATCTAATGAATTGATTGAGTTTGAGATCAGTAAGATTTTTTCTTACATTTTTTATTTATTTTATTTAGCACTTAAATTGATCAAAAGTAACGGTAAATATATTTATAATGTTACAAAAAAACAGTTTACAGTTTTTTTAAAACTTCATACTCAAAGAATCCTGAAAAAAAAATGTATTGTGATTTCCACAAAAATATTAATCATCAGATGTTTTCAACCTTGATAATAATAAGAAATGTTTCTTGAGCGGCAAATTATCATATTAGAATGATTTCTGAAGAATGACACTGAAGAATAAGAAGAAATAAAATCACAGGCGTTCACAGGAATACAGTAGAAATATATTCAGTCCGAAAATAGATGTTTTAAATTGAAAAAACAATTCGCAATATTACTGTTTTAATGTATTTTTTTAATCAAATAAATGGCCAAAATCGTACTAACCAAAAAAATTGAGAATATAATGCCCCATTAAATAACTGTAAAATTTAAAGAAAAGAAATTACTCCATAGTGTTCGAGTGAAGCCATGTACGTAGCCTACGTACAGTATACCTACTTGAATAGTGCATTTTATATTTATGTATATGTAAATATAAATAGTTTTACTTGGCTTTGACTACAATGTCGTTAGCTATCTATTAGTAGCTTATAAAGTAGCCTATCTAACGACTTTTTAAAAAGAGTAGCTTGACTGTATACATCATTTTAAATGACCAGCAGCTTGGGTCTGACACACACACCCACACCCAATAGAGTGAGGTGACTGTGCGCCACACAAACACCTTGTAGAGTTTGTTAGGAGCATGCATTAAAATACACTCAGACCTTGTGCAGTTTGTTAGAGCAGATTGTGAGACAGGCGCACACACATACACACACGCAAACAGGCAGGCAAGTGAAATCCCTGACTGCCTCCAGCCTTCACTTTGCATTTTGAGTGAAACTAAAGATTAAAGCCCTTCTCAATACAAAACCCCAACAGCAGCACAGCCAATTACACCTCCTAGACCTACCATAGAGAGAGGGGGAGAGAAAGAGAGCGCAAGGAAAAAGCAAAGAACTGGACTGAGAGAGGTACAGAAAAGAAGTGGGCAGACATGCAGAAAACAGAAGAAAGGCAAGAGAGGGCTGGTGAGGTTGAGGCCAAGACACACTGTTTCCTCCAAAGAAACAGTCGAAGAGGAGAGATGAACCATGCTGACAAAAAAAAAAAAAAAAAAAAATACTTTTATTTAGAACAAAGTCAAAACACTCTGAAGATTGTAAAACCCAGCAAAGGAGCCACTATTTTTTTGCTATCAGTGATTACACACTGTTTTTTTTGCTCCAGACCCTTCCAACACATTGAAAATGGAGGGAGACGAGGAACGGGAAAGATTAAACAAGTGCTGTGGTTCAGATACAGGCTCATTATGGAGGGAAAGTGTGTGTGATGAAGAATAAAATAAAGCCACCATTAGTGAAGTGTTTAAGTGAGCTTCCATAATGGTCGCAAGTATATTATACTGACCTAGTATCGTAATGGTTGAACATTCTAGATTTTTGGACATGTCTCAAAAATGCAGTGCTGCAATTTCTTTTTTTTCTTCTTTTTTTTGGCATTACAGAATTTATGGAACTTAAAATGGTCTTGAAATACCCTGTTTTAACTGTTAAGCCTCGATTATACTCCAGTTCATATGCGGACTACTATTATTTATATATATATATATATATATATATATATATATATATATATATATATATATATATATATGTTCCGAAGAAGATGCAGGAACAACCCATGTAATCATAATCGTATTAATATATTGCGCTTTTCACAATAGCCTACATATCGTTTCAAATCAGCTTTACAGAAAATACATGTAGGCCTATCTACATTACAATTTAGAGTTATCTGTTATCAGAGATGACATTGTCTAAGTTATGTATTGCGTACATATAAATATCATGCAATATATCTACCTATACATCTAATAGCCTATGTATCAAAATAACACGATCATTAACATTAAACAGCATATCAAAACTGCCCAATGTTACTGAATGAAATGTCGACCCAGGACGAGCTATAGGACTGTGCAAGCATTAATGGTGTTGATGGAATCAATCTACTCCAGGTTCTGATCATCATTCTGAATCCGAGTGTAGGTTTTAACAAAATTCGTGATTTTCTCAGCTTTTTGCTAAAAATTTTGCTTTGTCTTTTAATGAAACTTACCTACATTCAAGTGTTGATAAAAAAAAAGTTTCCCTGCAAAAATAAAACGGTTTTTTTTAAGCAGAGGCTCTGTTCTTTCTTTTGATATATTGCATGTTCAGATATTCATACAACAAAATATTCTGGGGGCCATGACATTTTTGTGAAAATGGTCAAAAAAGCTGGCGGTGGCTGGCAACTTTTTTTAGGCGGGAAAAGAGTTAATAACATTTCGGGGCTTTAAACAGTCATTCAATACTGTGTCTCAAAATCTAGTTAGCTTCCTGCCTGGCATTTTGGGCATCATCGGTTGGTGCTTAATTTGAGCTGGATCCAGGGACGGATTATGGCGATGATGTGCCCTGGGTACGGATGTCTCAAAGATGTCGATGTCTTCACCACATTTTTCGACATTTTTTTATTTATTTATTTTTTTAATTTTTGCTAAATCGTAAAATTTCACGAGTTGCCCAATTCGTATGAATTCATTCTGGACACAGTATGCAATACCTGCTCTTCCTCTCTCATCTCCATCTCCTCCTCTCTTTCTTCTCTCAGTCTTTGTGTTGACCTGTATATCTTCCCTTCCCAAAGCTGAGCTTTGATTGATACAGTCTTTGAAAACTGATTATTTTTGTCGGTCGCTTAAAACTTCTATCTTAAAACAGTTGTTTTGCCTCTTATCTCGCATTGTATGACCGTGAAGCGCGTCGCGCTGGAACTCGCGCTTCTGTGAACATAAAGCCCGCCTACTGTGTTTTAATTGGTCATCTGGTCACTCGGTCAGGTGTTTGAGATTGCTGAAGCAGCTCAGATGAGAAGATTGGTTATCGTTACCGTCGCGACTTTTAAAAAACCTGGAGATAGTTGGTCGATCGCTTTGAGCTTCTCTTGCTTCTTTGTCCTTTATTTTGTCCTTTATATATATATATAATTGAGAGAGAGAGAGAGAGAGAGAGAGAGAGAGAGAGAGAGAGAGAGAGAGAGAGATAATCCGACCTCAAATTACGACATTGAAAAAAATAGCCAAAACAAACAAATATGAATCTTCAATTATTTAAGCAGGTAGCCTAAAACTCCCATGGACATTTGCTGAAGACAGTCACAAAAAAAAGAAAAAAAAAGGACAGCAATAACAATACCTCCCCCTCCCAAATTCCACATCCCATCTATCCATCTTTCCTCGGCAGCATTATGCGTTTTGCTTCATTAGACTTGAATCTCATCTCCTGACTGCGTTCAGTGCCAGCCAGTGTGGCATCCGCTGAGGAGATCTGCACATCGGGTTCAATGGCACACTTAATACGTACTTAATACGCACGTCTGCATCAGCATCACTACACACACACACACACATATATATATTTGGCACAGCCATTAAACCCCCAAAACACAAGCTGTCAGTGAGGAAGAGAAATCAGACTGGAGCATTCATGCAGGTGAATGGTATATTTGTTTATATGTTTGTGGGATGAAGGAGGTAAATGTTGAAGAGATCAAATGAAATGTTTAGGTAATAAAAGGTATGGAAATAAATAGCAAAGTGTAAAATGTGTGTGAGAGGGAGCCAGTGTGAAACAGACATGAGGCCCCTGAGAGCGTAAAAGCGTCTGCTTTCATTACTTTTCAGAGGCTTTTAGTTTAATTGTATTCTTATGGTACGTCTCTGGTGAACGGAGGGGTTTGCTGAAGGATAAAAGTCTGTTTGCTCTCCATCTCCCACTGAGAATTGTGTGGGAAGAAAATTTGAAACAATTTTTTTTTTTAACCAAAACTCAGATAAACTACTCAAACAAATACATAAATTACCTCTCAAATATCAACACTTTAAATATTCATTAAAATATTAAACAGTACTCTAAAATCCAGTCAGCGCAAATGGCTACACTGTGTCAGTGGCTTTGGTTTTGGTTTTTCCTATTCAGTTTATCTAGAGGAATTTTAAAAAGCTTTCAATAAAAACAACCAAATTCAAAAGGATCATAACCTTTGATTTGAAGCAAAAAAGTATTTTAAAATTGGAGTGCGTTAAATGTAAAATATATGTTGTACATATTATCAATGATTTTGTAGTCTGATTCAAAAATACAGTTGATTCAGTGATGTTATTTGCAATGCAAACTACATTCATTCCCTTTTATCAGTCTAATATTTTTATTAAATTATTTCCTTGATTTAAACCGCACATCAAAATTGCTTATCACTTTTTTTTAACAAAGTTGAAATCATGAATATTAAAATTGCACATATTTAAATAATTGGAAGCTTATTGCTTTTTTTAAATTATAATCAAATTGCTCAGATTTCTTTGTGATAAATCAATTCATATGAAGAAAATGAATGCATTGCTTTAAATTTGTGGAACTTAACTCTTAAGAAACAAACAGCAAATCAAAGAAAATTTGTTCATAAGCAAACATTAACCTTTTGGTGATTTTCAGTGGTGTAAAGTATCTGAGTAAATGTAATCAGCTACTTTACTTAAGTATCTTTTTGGCTACTTTGTATATACTTGATATCCTTGATATACCTTTTATGCGCTTACGAAAATACTTGATTAGTTGGTGGAAGTAACTACACATGAACGAGCACATATAATTTTGAAAGAACAAAGTGTTTTTTTGCTAAGAATCAACTTAAAAAAATTACACAGTGTAGCTTTAATTAATAATGCAATTACTCATAACATTTTGCATGGCACCTAACTTTTTCTGCAGCAGTTTATTTCTGCTACAAAAGAAGTGATATCACCATCCACAGGACACTGAAGGTACTATATCTTGGGCGTTTTGCCCTTACTCACCCAAACTTGTCAACAAGGCTAGGCTACTTCATGCGAATGCAATCGCAGGTGTTTCTGTATGAGATGAGGACATGCAGCTGGTGATGAGGCCAAAACAAGCACGACCAGTGCAAGTAGGCTTTGACTATTTAATTTTACTTCACATTATTATTTTTTTCCCCTTTTACTAAAGAGGCTTTTTGGAAAGGTGTTGGTTTACTGATGCCCTCTTTGAGCACTTGAGCTTAACTAAGACTTGAGTGTTTGTAGACGTTTAAAAGGCTGTTCTGACGACCTTGATTTACTGCTATATTGAGGTGTTCAGTTTTTAGGTTCTTATAGGTTTTGAGGACTAGTGCTTTGAGCCTACATTCAGTAAAATACTTAAGTACTGTTAAAACCAGATACCCTAAGGCCTGGTTTCAGATTAAGCCAGGATTAGGTCTTAGTTCAATTAGGACATTTAAGTACCCTGGAAATCCAGAGTTCTCGCAAGAGCACAAGTTGAATTTGCTCAGCGAGTTACTCTGGCGTCGAGTAATGATGCTCATTAAAGGGTTAGTTCACTTTGAAATAAAATTTTGGTATGTTTTAGCTTACCTCAAGGGCATCCAAGATGTAGGTGTCTTTTTTTCCGCAGTAGTCAATTTTGATATTTTTAGGTCAAACTGTTCTTGTCTGTCAGTCATATAATGCAGGTCTATGGTCACTATCTCAAAGAGCATGCACAGAGTCCAAATTAAAACAATTCCCCGTCGTCCAAATTAAACAATTCCCCATCGTAAGCACACATTGATGGCCTAAGACACAAAACGAGCGGTTTGTGTGAGAAAACGAACAGTATTTATATCGTTTTTACCTCTTGTACACGTCCGAGATCACGTCCGGCACTTTCCGGCGCTTGCGCAGACTAAGCCAGAACGCGCGCACACGTCACACACCAGGAAGCGCGCGCGCCCTCAGATCACTTGGACGTGGTTGTGTAGGTAAAAACGATATAAATACTGTTCGTTTTCTCACACAAACCGCTCGTTTCGTGTCTTAGCCCATCAATGTGTACTTACGATGGGTAATTGTTTAATTTGGACTTCACTGTGCATGCTCTTTGAGGTGGTGACCATAGACCTGCATTATATGACTGACAGACAAGAACGGTTTGACCTAAAAATATCAAAATTGAAACTACTGCGGAAAAAAAGACACCTACATCTTGGATGTCCTTGAGGTAAGCTAAAACATACCAACATTTAATTTCAAAGTGAACTATCCCTTTAAATATGCCCTTGTATCCGAGCTGCACCAATCACATTGGGTTATCTGATATAGGCGGGCGGGCTAACATTTAAGTAGCTTTTATATAAAAAAAATTATAAAAAAAAAAACCTTACTGGTGTGCCTCTTGAGACAAAACTATGGCAGTGACATATTTTAAGATCTGTCAGTGCAAGTTGCATTCAGTTAAAACAGCTAAAACATGCATTTTAGTCTGGGACTAGACTTAAACCTTGACTGTGAAACCGAGGGTAAGACTTCTGGAATTTGTGACTTGTAACTTTTATTGGAGTCATTTTTGCTGTTAGGTATCTGTACTTTTACTCAAGTATGGTTTTCAGCTACTCTTTACACCTCTGGTTATTTTGGAGGCCTCATAAGACTTCTCATAACTTCAGCTTTGTGAATAAGATGACAAGAACTTAGCGGATCCATTATCCACATTCTGTCAGCTCTCTCAGCAAACAAAAGCTGTGAAGAGGTCAAAATCTTCTCTTACATCTAGACTTTGACAATAGTCTTTCATGGCTGACAGACAGCGCCGCTGGCCAGAAGCCACAAGAGTGGCATCAAAAGATAATGATCTACGGTCGCATTTATTCTGCACCATTGACTGCCCTGCTGTAGTCTATACGTCTACTTAACTAACATGCCCAGAAAGAGATAAACAACCGCTGCTCCCTCCACATCCTTCTCCATACATCTCTGTCCCTTCCCCTTTCCCGGGCTGTCTCATCCGCCACATTCTCTCTCTTGCTTTGCGTCACTTTCTATCAGTTTATCGCTTCCCCTTTCCCTTAAATATCCATCCATCTCTTGTTCTATCACAAGGCCACAGTATACTCCATTCATCATAGAAACAGGTCTGTCTGAGGGCATCTATCTGCAGCGTGTGTTGAGACAAGAGACAAATCAAACGTTCATATATTCAGGAAAAGCAGAGACATAAGGAGGAGGAGACGGATGTGAGAAATCGTAAAACTCCATATGGCGGCTGTAGGAACACAAGTCCCGCCTATCCGTTAAAAGAGCCAATTGCCTTTGTGATAAACTCGTCACAACATTCAGCACAGAAGACATACGACTAGTCCTGGCTACCATTAGCAACGATCCTGAGCTGCGATGGTAAAGACAGTAAACCGAGAAAAGTGAATAGTCCTTTTTGATAAAAAAAATAAATAAAACAATAAATCAATTTAAGAGCCCTCAAAAAATATATAATCGTCATATTTAAGAGAAAAATATGAAAATGAAATAGTTTATAAATGTATAAAAATTTTTTTAGCAATATAAATGTGTAGGAAATATTAGATAGATAGATAACATGTAATCAGATTTAAAAATAAGTACTTGTAATTAGATTATATTACGTTTTAAAATTCTTGTAAACAGACTACAGGTACTTTTTTATAGATTATATGATTACATATTAACACAATGACAGTAAATCATTCATAGTTTATTTGACTGAATTTGATTCTCCCTAATTGTTCTTATTAATCTCTTTAAATTTTCCCTTCTAAAAGCCTGCCACTTATATACGTCCAGAAAGTCTTCCAGTTTTGTAGAATTGCACACATAGACCAGCTATTCAGGTGGTTATAATTGCACGGAAATGTGCATTTAAAGCATTTGACCACTGGGTTTCCGGAAATTATTTCACTTTTAAGGAAGGTATTCTCAACATTGCATATTGAAACCCAAACCCCAGTTTGGGAAACCATGACAATGTAATGTTTAATGCACTTCATATTGTTGATTTTATTTTTATATTTTATATAAACGAGTTGGGTCAAAAGTAATCTAAAAGTACACTGTAAAAAAAATCCATCCCCAAGTCAAAAATTTCTTGGTCAAATTATTAGTCAAATTATTTCTCATTGAGCCAATGTTAACAGACTATTGCAACAAGAATTGCACTTGGGCCAATTTAAAAATTTAGATGTGACCAGTCACTAGAAAATTGACTTGGAGAGGTTAGAGATTTTTTACAGTGTAAATATATTACCTAAAATGTGCAATGTAATTTAGAATCAGTAACAGACTACAATTCGTTAGTAAAAAAAAAAAGTATTTTATATATATACATAATGACTTTGGCCAAAGATGTATTAATGCGACAGCAAAACGACACGTGTACCTGTTTATAGCAATATCAGACGTAATGGTGTTGTTCTGTTTTCACACCATAATAACCCACCTTTTCTCGCTCTCCACCTTTTTAGTTTGGACAGCCAGTGCACAACACCATCCATCCATCCATCCATCTCCCCCTCTCGCTGCGGCTTTCTCTTGGAGAGCTGTTCATCCTGTTTGCAGACTTGACCTGCTGTAACCCTCCATTCAATAAAAGACACAGAGTGATGGAGAGTCAGACGGAGCACTGGTGATTGTCCATTTGTGCTCTTGTATCCATCGATCAACAGATGTTGTATTGATCTCACAGTATAGCCACATAAATCGCACACTTGATTGCAAATTGGACACGTACAGACAGAGGTAAAATAAATGAATACAGATTCACAAGCAAAAAGGGAACTGTGACATGAGGAAACTGTGCTGGATGTCTCAGTAAAGTGGTTCAAAACTGAATGGGTTCAGAAACCTTGAGCAAGATCCTCATAATGCCAGAACTGAACCATCAATACACAAACAAATGCTTCATTCCAGACGCTCAAGGATGAGACACACACACACACACACAGTTTTTTTATGAGCTTACCTGCACACATGGCAGCACACATCTTTAGAAGCGCATAAGAAAACAAACAAACACAAAACTCACACATTCCACCCACAGGGGATTATACGGGCCATGCGTATCTAATATTCGTAAGTGTTTTTTTTTCTTAGTCTTGTTAAACAGAGCAGAGAGAGTATTAGAATTCCAAAAGGCTTTGAGAAAAAAAAAAAAAAAAAAAAAAAAAAAACTCAATTAGAAGCAGCTCAGGATGTACTTGGGATACAAAAAATAAAATAAAAATAAATAAATCCACACAAAACACCAGCAAGTACCACCGTTTCACATCTAATCCACTGGTTAGCCCATCAGACCTGTTATATGAAACAGCCTGCAGGTAAGTTCTAGAAAACACTTCAGCCAAGCTTATTGCGATCAGTTTCCAGCTGGTAAATCAGAGGAGCCGGCGACCCGAGTCTCATTAGAAGGAAGAAAAATGGAACAGCATGAAATTTGTTCATGTTTTTGGTAAATATAAAGTGGGGTCCACACGGAAAATCTGTGACTACATATCTCATTTAAAGTTTTAAGATGTTGAAACATTTCAAAGAAATATTATGAAGGCACTACTGTATATCTATGTCACTAACCAAATTGTTATACACACATCACTATTTGTAATGGAAAAAAAAATAGCATTTTCACTAGAGGCCTTTTGGACCCCGCTGTATTGTACATGTATATTACAAAACGGGTAGTTCCAGTTCTGGTGTCTGATTTGTCAATTCATTGTTCAAACGGTTTTGTTACACAGCAACATTCTGTTATGTCGAGCTCTATAGACCTTTCTCACAACTTCCGTATTTGTGACCGGAAATACGCAATCGTCTTGGTAATCTACTTCCTCCGCAGTCAAGGCAACATAAACAAATGGCGCAAGCAACTAGCAAGAGCTATTGACACGCTAATGATGTGTCATTTTAGTTAACAGTTCAGTAACAGTTAGCCTCGCTCTCTACTTACCTTGATGTTTATGGACAAATTTCTCATGGAAATTTTTTTACTCTTTATTTCGTTTTTTCTTTTTGGTGACGGAGTTTTCCTCCACGAGTCGTCACATCAGCAAATGTAATATTTGGCAAATCCGTTAATTAAGTTGTGTAGACTCTTTGATCCATTTTAAACTTGCCCGGATTTATGTTTTTCTGGTGTGTTGACGCTTGACAGGAACTCCGCTTCCACAACGATTACGTATTTCCGGTTATTGTGAGAAAGGTCTATTGGCCCATTTACACCATGGAGGATAACTAACTATAAAGTATTAACAATTGTTCTAATTCTATGAAAATATGGATATCCACACCACAGCTATAGCGGTTATCTTTCTAGTTATTGCTCTTGGTGTGATCGGGCCTTATATCTTTAAGCAGAAGAATGAGACTTAAAAGAGCACTGCAGGGATGATGTATTTTTGTAGGCCAAAACCCAGAAACGAGTCAGCATTTCAGCACTTCTGGTTTCATCATCCCGAAGTCAATGGGGTTTTTTTTAAAAATGGGTTTTTGGTTAAATGCCTGAAGTAAGGTCTGTGGTGAACACAAGCTAAAGATATTTTCACGTTTTATTCTATAACATAAAATACATCAGTACTACTCTCTTGCGATTTATTTGAACGCTTATAATTGTCTTGACTAATGCGGTTGTTAACAAGTGGCTAAATAGGACTACAGAGGTTGTCTTAAGCTGAACAGGTAAACTCATCTACTCACTATTCTTTCTCAGCCTCATTTGTAATCGCACGCTTGCAAACTATTAGCTCGAACTGTCAGAAGTGACCACGGTGTAGTTCGTTTATAGCCTACGTTTAGCTTTTGACTTCTGCAGATTGTATTTGCGCTTCAAAATTCCTAAAAGTTGTGTTCATTTGTCAAGATTATCACGATGAACCAAACGAGCAAGAATCATACGTTTTGTTATTCATAGACCAGAGAGAGAGAGAGAGAGACCCAATTCATTAATTTCAGCAAGTGCCATTTCTAAAATAAATGCTATTTAACAAGTACTCCATAAATAAAGAACATCTGGATATGACAGAACACACACACTGCACAAATAATACAGTGTAGAAGAATGACATTCTGCAAAGAGACTAAGCACTGAATTCTGGAGGACTAATCAGTAAAAAGTTTTGCTTAAGAAAAATAATAATAAAATCAAATTTACAGAACAATTTTAGTAGTATTTATTCTTGCATTTCAATGTTGGTGATCATAAGTAATTCATTCAAGTCCTTCTGTCTCAAATTTTTCATGAAGAATATGTATGACCCTTTTAGGCCCCAATATACTGGCGGCGAACGAAGTTCTTCTTTGTTCTACGCTTAGGGGTAAAAAGTTACAAGTATACGAGACCAGCAGTATACATCCCGACGCTGCCGAGAACGATCTTTAGATGAACGTGCTCCGCGCTTTCCTCTCAATAAAATAAAATGTCAGGTGTGAGAAAATTGTGAGAAAAAGAAAGCATCTGATCATAGCAAAGTGAATGTTTGCACGACATCTGCAAGTCAGCACTTCAGTCAGCACATTATACAATAGATCGCTTTAAAGCAGCTTTACAGTATTAAACATAAAAAAAAAAAATGTCTGTCTCTTTCAATTAGAATTACAAATTCAGCTTCTACAATAAAGTGACTCTCCAGTGTTTTTACTTGCGGACATATGACCTCGATGGACTAAACAAAAGAAATGAAGATTTCCATGTCAAAGCAGGCGGAGTCTCAGAGCCGCACCTACCTATTACATCATCGCCACAGACCAATGGTAGTTCAATGACATTTCTCCGGAAAGCTCGCTTTGGCAAGCCGTTTCAAACTCCCGACATGAACACAAAACAAACTTCATTTTGGCCTGACTTTGTTCAGAACGACGTCACACCGTTTGTTCTACGTTTTCACTTGAAATATATCGGGGGCCTTTGGTCTCTGTTGAACATCGAAAAGGTTTCATTTTATTTATTTATTTTTTGGTTGTGGTTTACCCAATTTTTGTGAGCATGCTTAGCAATTATTATGTGTGATTGGTTTTGTTGTTGTTGTTTTTTTACAACCAAGATTAAGACCTGTACAAAATTCCTTTTATGGAACCAAAAACCCTGCATGTTGTCTGTCGGACAGGCTTTTATTTATTTAAAAAAGCCAATTTTCTGTTTCAGCAAGAGCTCCAGATTTGACTAATCCATGACTGAGACCAAATATAAAGATATAATGAAATCAGCAGAAAGCAGGATAACCGCTAAGATATGCCCATAACACAAACATCATGTTGTGGCTGTTACAAAACAAAGAAATACACAAACACAGACAGGTTTGTGTTTTTTTGGCTTTTTTTTTTTCATACAGAAAGCCTGGATTCAAATACACAAGTGCTACAAGGAGGAAAAATCTCAAATAAACATCACAAGGAAAAATAAAATAAAATGAGTTCCATGAGCATTTCCCCATTTTTACACTCCTCACTGGATTCGTCAATTTATTCACCCTGTAAAAGGAGACCAAACCACTGTAAGTCCATTTGAACTCCATCTCCATTTGGAAGTCAGGCTAGCTTGTGGGTTGTAAGTCAAAGTTCACAAAGGTGGCAAGTTCTAGGTTTCAATTTTCCCAAGAAGCAGAGGACAGTTCTGGAAAAGGTTGTTTGTTGTAACACAGGATTCATAGTCACACAGGAATCTACTAAACGCTGATGTCGTCATTACGAAGACACATGCTACCTATTAAAAAGTTATTATTTCGCAATGATAACGGAGTTTGTCCTCTATTCCTTTTCGAAAGAGCAAAACCTCAATCCATGACTGTAAAGGGGAATGTCTACCGGCCAATAATTTTTTGGAAGAAGGGATGAAGCGAAGATGGAGAACCGGTTCACACAGTGAAGGAGAGCACAAGGTAGTGCCAGTGGAAGGAGTTACGTAAAAAGTCCAGTCTTAATCCATCTCATGTTTAACTGCCCAACCAAAAAGCTCAACCTTGATCCATCCACCCACGCTCATGAATCCAGTCCAACAGAATCACTTCTCTCTGGAACAGACAGCCAGACTGATGCAGAGGATGGCCACATTTTTGGACAGAAATCGACCTGCGGCAGCCTCCACACTCAATACTCAACACGGAGGAACCCGACGGTGGGGCAGCGACAAACAGGGTCCTCGGCGCTGGAGGGTTCTGTCTGGATAACGTGAAGGAAGGGGGCAGGTCAAGAGCTGGTTTAGGCATCTAAAGGGACAGAGCTTGGGGGGGATGTAAATCTAAAATAGCGCCCCCCCCCTCCTCTTGTAGGCAGTTGTCTGTTGAGTGTGTGTGCAGGTGTGCGGGTTAGGTAACGGTAAGGGGCGGCACTAAGACTGTTTGAGTCGTTTGCGGGGAGGGCCCAGGAAAGGGCACTGGGCGGAGGCCAGGGAGCGGTATG